>NC_135715.1:27569400-27899550 GCF_964656455.1 Halichoerus grypus
ACCTCTTCAAATTTCTTGCCTATAAAAAAGTCTAGTTTGGGATTTTTATTACAGGAAGACATCATTTATGGCTTGAATAAAATATGTGTTAGTGAAACAGATTAAGTGAAGAACTCTATATGATGTAAATTGAAAAAAGTTTATATTGTTACATTATGATTTTTTCTTTTAATATGCTTTTATCTTATTTTATGTTGATAATTACTGCCATATGTTCATTCTAAAGCTGTCTAAATTTAAATAATGAATAAAGTAAAAGTAACGCCTTTTACAATTAGCTTCAGAATTACATGTTATGTGATCACCAGATAATGCAGAATATTGCAAGTGCTCTGGCTTAATTTGAAACTTTGAGTGTTGATTTAATGTTAGTAGGTACTCATTGTTCAATGAACGAATGAATGAATGATGTTAGGATCTAGGACAAGTAGGGTGACCAACTCATTCTAGTTTTGCTGGGATTGTCCTGTTTTTCAAACTGTAAATCCCTTGTCCTGGGAAACTCCAGTACCTGGCAACTTGAATGATTGGTCACTCTTGAAAATAGGTTTACTTTGGGGGCGCTGGGTGGCTCAGTAGTTAAGCGTCTGCCTTCAGCTCAGCTCATGATCCCAGGGTCCTGGGATTGAGCCCCACATCAGGCTCCCTGCTCAGCGGGAAGCCTGCTTCTCCCTCTCCCACTCCCCCTGCTTGTGTTCCCTCTCTCGCTGTGTCTCTCTCTTTCAAATAAATAAAATCTAAAAAAAAAAGAAAGAAAATATGTTTACTTTGTACACCTTATGCTTTGTTTTAGAACAGGGGTCAGCAAACTATGGTCCTTGAGCCAAATCAACCTATAGCCTGTTTTTGTAAAGAAGGTTCTACCGGAACACAGCAATACTCACTCACTTATGTATTGTTTATCGCTGCTCTCCCACTACAAGGATAAGTTACAACAGATCATATGACCTGTAAAGCCAAAGACCTTACTACTGTTTTCTTCACAGAAAAAAATTTCTGTATTTTTACATCCCATATTTTCATTTAGACATTTTATGCAATTAAGAGAGCATCATTTTAGGAAATTAACTTTGAAAATGTGTAATTAACCTTGGTCAAGTATATTACTTTTGATTTGGGGGTAAAATAAAATATATTCACATTTTGTGACTTCCCACTACGTGCCAGGCACTGTGCTAAGTTTTAGAAATAATGTAAAAATAAAGAAGATACTCTGCTCCCTTGGGGAACTCATTCTGTAGTCAGGAGAACAAGCAGGTAATGCTGGAAGAATAGAAATAAAATGTAAATATCTGCAAATGTATTCAGGCGAAATATTTTAGATCGAGTAGGGTAATGTTTTAAGACCATGATCTACCTTCTGTTCATTACCTCAGAGCAGAAAGGAGGGAAGAGCAGGAATCTTGGCTCTTTTCTATTTTCTGGACTGAAGATTGAGACTTACACCTGCCACCGAACACTGCATCAACTACCCTGTCAGGTAAAGCTTTCCTTCGATATTTTCATGCGCTTTGATGTTAGCGCTAGTTTGACGAAAATGGGACAAGCAGTACCATTCAGGATAAAGTTTAGATTTAAATCAAACTTGAAAAAGATGACACTTAGGAATCAGAGTTACTAAGACCTTATAAGATTTCTTAGTGAAAACATAGACTCGGAAGCCAAAAGGAGAGAAAGACAGACGGAAGGAAAATAAGTTGATCCAGATCAGAGAAATAATGAATGAAAAAATCCTGAATAACAAAGGCTTATTAAAGTCTTACTTTATGGTATTTCTTGAATCTGGGATTCAGCTACGTCTGAATTCTACACCTGTATATTTTAGCGATGTGAATGACTATATTCCATTTTCTATTTGTGTCCATTTTAGTTGATGTTTGTGTCATTTGTAATAGGTAAATCTTAACCCATAAATAGTGCTTCTCAAAAATTTCCCCTAAAATGGCAGAGGAAAATAAAAATGAATATGTGGCACCTTGGAAGTATATCCCAGAGAAGCACAAATTATGTATAAAAATTCTTTCAAATCTCTGATTTTTTTTTTAAGCTTAGTGGGAATTTTGCATCATACCCCATAATATCTGTGTTTTTCTTAATAAAAAAAAGAATGCATGCTGCAGAAAGCAAATAATAAGCATGTTCTACATGCCTCCCTACATAAAATTTAATAAAAACATTTTGCAATTAGTAATATTATTGCCATTTTACAAATGAGGAACCTGAGGCTTTAGTGAGATTAAGTAATTTATTCAAGGTCACAGAGCTATAGATTAAAACAACAGTATTTAAATCCAGATCAAAGTTTAATGCCAGATCTTAACTTCTGTTCTGAATCTCTCTAATATCATGGACCAGAAAGGACAGAACTGAGGGTGGCGTCAGAATCAAGATGTGCTAATCGATACATCAAGTTCATCTCCAGGATAGGGAAAACAAGGTTAAGTGCAAGAAGAACAACAAAAATAACCTCTTCAATGTGAGTATCTAATACGCATCAGGCACTGTGAACTAAAAGGAGTGAAGGGAAAACTGGAAATGCTTGGAAGGAACTACCAAGGTAACAAAGCCATATGACCTTGTGCAAGAAATCAGCTTCAGCTCTATGTAGCTCATCCCAGCAAGGTGTCTCAACATTCCAGTAAGCATTGTTGTACCACTGAACTGACTTGGTATGTTGAGTTACAGAAAACAATGTGAAAGGGGCACCTGGGTAGCTCAGTAGGTTAAGCATCTGCCTTTAGCTCACAATCCTGGGTTCCTGGGATCGAGCCCCACATCGGGCTCGCTGCTCAGAGGGGAGTCTGCTTCTCCCTCAGCCCCTCCCCTCCCCCCCTCTTGTGCTCTCTCTTGCTCACTCTCTCTCAAATAAATAAATAATTTTTTTTAAAAAAGAAAATGATGTGATGGAATGGGTAATGCAAGAGAACTACAGAAAGTAGAGGGTGAAATAAGGGGCACCTTCTTGGGAGACCCCTTCCCCAGCACAGGTGCTTGCAGCAGAAAGTTAGTGCTGGAGACCCTGACTAGGAGAACTTTGGCTCCATTTCATAGCTATTTCAAATTTGATTATTAGTTCTCTATCCTAGAACCTGTGACTCACTGGCTGAGCATAAATAATAGCAATTATCAGGTATGTTTTTAACATAGAAATATATTTTTAAAATTACCTTGCCTGAAAATAAATTTATTACATAAGGATAGCACACAGTTTTGGAAAGGTACATCCAAGAAAACTTAATATATTATGTAAATATCCACATATACTTTGTGGTTCATTTTTTTTTTAAGAATAAAGTATTTGTGGGGCACCTGGGTAGCTCAGTCATTAGGGTCTGACTCTTGACTTTGGCTGGGGTCTCGGGGTTGTGGGATTGAGCCTGCCTGGGGCTCCACACTCAGCAGGAGTTTGCTTGCCCCCCTCCCTCTGCCCCTCTCCCTCCTGGCACATACTCTCTCTCTAATAAATAAATAAATCTTTAAAAAAATTTATATAAAAAAGAATAAAAGATTTGTTTATCTACATGGCAAAAGAGATACGAAAAGTTAGTTATTATCCAGTTAATAATCCAGAACTGATGATGACTAGAAAACTCAAATTCTACAGTGGATTTTTTTCTATTTTGCGTAGGGGGATGGGATAAGCAGAATTTTGTTTTGTTCATTCACATTACAACAATGAACATTTTGGTGGTACTCTTCAGTTTATACAAATCCTACCCAAGTTACCCCATTTAATTCACAGAACAGCCCTTAAGGGAGAGGGTATCATAATCCTTTGAGAGAAAAGGAAATCAAGACCCAGGCAATTTAAGTAACCTACAGGAGGTCATGTTGATGGTAAAGTTGAAGTGACAACTGAAACCCAGGTGCCTGGACTGAATTGCTTCCTTTTCCATCCCATCATCACTTCCCTTCAGTTGATACAATGTAAAATCTGTATGGGTAGACTTTCTAAATAAACAAACCAACCAACAAAAGCCCAAGATGCTGCAATGAACTGGAGGTGCAGGTATTTGTTTGAGGTCCTGATTCCAACTTTTTTGGATAAATACCCAGTAGTGGGATTGCCGGATTATGTGGTAGTTCTATTTTTAACTTTTTAAACTATTCTCTATAGTGGCTGCACCATTTTACATTCCCACCGCTAGTGTTTAAACATTCCAATTTCTCTGCATCTTCACCAAAACTTGTTATTATCTTTTATTTTTAATTTTTAAATTTTTATTTCTTTATTTATTATAAAGATTTTAAAAATTTATTTGAGAGAGAGAGAGCACACAGAGGGAGAAGCAGAGGGAGAAGTAGGCTCCCTGCTGAGCAGAGAGCCCAATGTGGGGCTCCATCCCAGGACTCGATCCCAGGATCAAGACGGGAGCCGAAGGCAGACGCTTAACTGACTGAGCCACTCAGGCGCCCCTGTTTGTTTGTTTTTAGGTAGGCCCCACACCCAGCATGGAGCCCAGTGGGGGCTTGGACTCATGACCCTGAGATCAAGACCTGAGCTGAGATCAAGAGTTGGATGCTTAACCGACTGAGCCACCCAGGCACCCTGTATTACCTTTTATATTTTAATAAAGACTCTCCTTCCCGCCAGGTATGAGGTGATATCTCATTCTGGTTTTGATTTGCATTTCTCTGAAAATTAGTGATGTTGGATTTCTTTATGTATGCCTGTTGGCAATTTGTATGCTTTCCTTGGAGAAATGTCTATTCAGGTCTTTTGCCCATTTTTTAATCAGGTTATTTGCTTTTTTGCTATTGAGTTGCAGGAGTTCCTTGTATAGTTTGGATATTAACTCCTTATCAGATATATGATATTTGCACTATCATGTCCAATGCAGCATTGTTTATAATAGCTAAGAGGAGGAAACAAACTAAATATCCATCAATAGATGGATAAAGAAAATGTATGTTTATATCTCACACACAAGTATTATTCAGCCATAAAAAGGGAAATCCTGTCATGTGCTACAACATGGATGAAACTAGCCCACATTATGCTAAGTGAAATAAACCAGTCACAGAAGGACAAATGCTGCACAATTCCACTTATATGCAATATCTCACATGGTCAAGCTCATTGAAGCAGAAAAGAGAATGGTGGCTGCCAGAGGCTGGGGGGAGAGTTGCTGTTCGATGAGTATAAAGTTTCAGTCTCATAAGATGAAAAATTTCTAGAGATCTGCTTAAAATTAACATTGGGCTTATAGTTAACAATACCGTATTGTACATTTAAAAATTTGTTAAGAGGGTAGATCTCATGTTATGTGTTTTTTTTTTACCACAATAAACAAACAAACAAATAAGATAAAGGAAGGGATGGGAACTCTGAAATATAAAATCTAGTCAACACGTTAGTAGACTATTTCTGAATACAAATCCACTGCAGATGACAATTCCGACTATCACTCAGGTCCCGTCTTTGTTCTGCTGACAGGCAGTTGGGGTGATGATGCAGGAGACCACGTGGTGAGAGCTGTACCTAAAAATGACCTGAGGTGGGGATCCATGCCCTTAACACTCACCCTCCCGCCATTTGCCATCCCAGTGGGGCCGATTTGGCTGGCTCCTTTCCTGTTCATCTCTATATGACCTCAGAGTGTAGCTGCCCTAAATTCACCTCCTTTTCTGGGGCGGAGGGATGGTGAGTCTGTATGACTTTTCTCTTGGAAAGTCACATTATGACTTTCTTAAGATGAGTTAAGAGGTAAGCTTTTTCTACCTTTTCTTTCTTCCTTTCTTTTTTTTTCTTTTTTCTTTTTTTTTTCTTTTGATTGACAGTCAAGGAGATCTCTGGCTTATGAGCATAAACTCTGTTACATTTTCAGCTACAAATGCCTGGCTCTCTTAGGAAATACAGATGGACAGAACTTGGAGTCTGGAGAAGTGTGGAAAATCTGATGAAGAAGGTGTGGACCCAGCCAATGGAAAGCGTTTTGGTGGGTCTAATGATTTTGGGAAAATCTCTGCAAGGCTGGAACATTTTGCCACACATAAGTGGTTATTTCCTTAGCCTCTTCTGCATTCACTGAGAGTTCTGTGTAGCTGGTCAGAGAGCAAGAGAACTGAAAAATAGTCCCGATATGGGTTTGTCAGGAAAGATACTTCAATTTAGGTTTTTCAAATGTATTGCATGTAACAAAGCCTGTATTTCTTTTTCATTTCAAATGAAATCTGCCTCATTCTGGTTCACTTAACTCTTGGAAACATAGTTTAATATGTTCAGAAAGCCCTTTGAGGGAGCACTGTAAAGGCTTTCACCACCGTCCCCCCTCGGTAGAAGCAGGAAATCTAGTTCTGCCAAATGCAAATGAGCTCAGACTCCAAAAGGCAAAGTTTCAAAATGCAGAATGCTACAGTATTTAAGACAGCATGCCCTGCACAAATGATATTTGGGGGGTCTAAGAAACTATAGAAAGTCATTGCAACATTTTAAAATTTGCCATTTCAGAAATACTAATGTGCGCAGAACATCTTAGATTTATGTTAGTGAGTGAGAATACCTTCCCTTCATCTTTATGGTGCCCTCAGAACCTCCCCGGCGGTCTACAGAGGCTCCTGTTTCTAGAGTTGTCCATGCTCTGTTTTGGAATAGAAAGGCCTCTCTTGGATTCACACGTCATAGCTGAGCTAAAGTAATGCACATTGCCTACAAGACGGCATTGGCTCTGGTGCGAGGAAACAGAAGCTGGTTTATTAAGAGCTACTGCTATCCCTGCAAGGGTTAATGGAGCCAGGTCGAAAGAAGTTGGGCAACCACTGAAATAGGATAATAAATGTGACACTCTCAGACTATCAGTAGCAAATATTTGAGCTTATCAAATAACGGAGGAAGTAGTTTAGTTACAAATAAACCAATCTCTCATAAAACAAGTTTTCACACAGGGTCATTTCATTGAGCTGGAGACAGCTAGAGGCCACTCGTAGGCAGAACTCCCACTCTGTGTACACTGGGTAACAGCCCCTCGTGATTAATGGACAGCCAGGGGGAGGCTGTGTCCCGCAGCTCCGCTGAGAAATGGAGCTGGGCCGCATCTCAGCAGCCCGGCCATAAACAGCATCTCAGGATTATTGCGAGGAAGTGACTCATCCTCTGGGAACATAGCTGGATTTGTGTTCTCTGTCCCTCACCACCCGCCTTCTTTCTCTTGCTCGCTCTCCCTTTTTTTCCCTGTATAGCAGAGACCATGGTGTCCTAGAAACTATAGTCGATGTCACTGCTTGGCACTTGCTGTGAGAGGACAAGTATGTGGGTGGAAGGGGGAGGGAGAGTGCTACTCTTAAAGTAACAGGGAGTGTGCCGGCTGGGGCTCTATTGGGGCTGTTTTTCTACCGCCTTTGAGATTAGTTTGTGGAAGGCATCTAATTTGGATTCCAGAAAAAGCACAAACACTGTGTGAGGGTAGACCAAAAAAAAAAAAAAAAATTAGAGGTCCTTGTCTCAAAGTAAAATTCTCATTGAGATTCAGAAGAAATAAAAAATATCCTGGCACGATCTGATTAATTTAGCTTATAAAAAGAGAAAGATAGAAAGCTGCCAACTCCTGGGTATGTGAATGCCATCTCTACTGAAACAGAAATATGCATATGGTATTTCTAGATTATGACATCATGGAAAGTTTGTTTTATTCCCCCCCAAAATTGTAAAAATAAAACATATAGATTCTATGAAGTACAGAGATAGAAATACAAAACTGAACAAATTCGACCGTGATACCACCATTCGAAGGCAACCATCATGAACACTTCAGTTTATGTTCTTCCAGTCTTCTTCCAACATATTTAAAAATAGACTTTTGAGACCTTAACCATCTGTAGAATTTTGGTTTACTGTTTTCAGCCAACATTTATCGTGTTATCCAGTCTTTCCCTATACATAAGTTTAAAGCTGCAAAATATTAATTTTGCAATTTTAATTAACAGGGCAATTTTGGAATAGGTACATGTTCACGTTAAAAGCAATAGTTGGCTGCTCTATTTTTGAGATGTATTTATTTGTTAAAAATTATACTTAATCTGTTTCTAATAAAAACTGAAAGGAAAATTCTATGCTATTATTCTTATGGTTAACTCATTAACTTTTATAATGAAAATAAATATTCTGGCAATTGAATTTTCCACAGAACTAGAAAAGAATTAGTCCCGATCCCTTAGCCTTATAATGTACTTAACCCTACTAATGCTCTTTCCAAGTGCATGAGCCCTCGCTGATGAACTACCTCTAGATGTCAAGATGGATTTAAAAGTGAAGGCATGACATTTACATTTGCCCGCTTCCCCTCCCACTCCCTACAGTACCTGCGTTTAGATGCATTTTGTTTATGTGGGACATCTGGAACTACTTTTGATGACCATTATCATTTCTGGGTTCCTGGACAAATGTCCTCCTAATCAGCCCCGGAGCCATTATACACTCTGAACAGTAACTCCACTGTGTCTCACCAACAATGCCTCTGCCTTTCTCTTATTTAACCCAGAATAAAAGTTATGTTGTGAATGTTTGCATAGAAATATGGCACTGAATTCATTTAAAATATTAAACATGCCTTCGATCCTTTCCCTGGTCCCCAAACAATGCCCACTCAGGGTTAAAACACTGTGGTAGCCCAGTCCATGGGGTGGGAGCCCACGAAGGCTACTGCCTGCTTCCAAAGCATGGCACGCAGCTTGTTTGCAAGGAGAGTGCCTCTAAATTGACCTTCAGTTTGATACCTATGAGGCTTATATTAAAGGATGGAAAATAGCTGCCTATTAGAATAAAATCCAGGCTTACCAAGATTTTTTTCTTGCTCCAGACTAGATACAATTTAGAAGATTTTTGTAGTTTTGAAAGCTGTTTCTCTTTGCAGAAACCACACCAAATGTTAATAGGTTTCCATACATTTAGTCAGAACTTACTGAGAAAGCAAATCCCAAATGTTGAGGCATATTGTATGTACAAAGCACTAAGTTTTAGCTTCATGCCTCAAAGATTTTCTTTTAAGTTAATGGCAGCTCTAAGTTATAGGGAGGTCTGCAAGATAAAGAAACCAACAATTCAGACTGTGGATTTGAAGAGATATTAATACCTCTCTTCCTTTTCTCCCCCCAAATCATTTGCAGCTAGTAAAAATATTTTGAGTAACCACTGTATGAAGATGGAAGTAAATGACCATTTATTGAGCACTATGTGCCAAGCTTTACTTACACTTAAATATTTAAATCTTACAATAATTCTTTTGGGTAAGTATTGCTATCCTAATTTTATCAATTAACAAACCAAAGGTGTAATTAGTAAAGTCTGGAAGGTCAGTCATCTCAAATTTGATCAATTGCAAAGGAGATTTATTCACTTTTTAACAGATAAAGGTGCTTTTCGTAGCATATCACACAATATTGAAACATAAAATTAGAAAGTGAAATCCAGTCAGAAGGAGGATTCTCAAAGAAATTCTAAAGGTATATTTATCTAAAGACACAATATTGATTTCTTCTGAAACTTCAAAATTGGAAATTTTCATAGTTCCTAGGGACTATGAAGTGTCCTATCATAGAACGAGCAAAGAAAGCCAAGGAGTAAGTGAGGATATGTTAGCACTGTAATCTGAGGTTCCCATCAACCCACAATCTGAGGTTCCCATCCCTCTTATTTTCTTTATCCTAATGAATGAAGACTCACTTTCCAGTGCCCCTGTGATTGTTCTCACTCTTTCTGGGTCATTTGACCCAATTCTATTTCTGCATGTTCAAACCCATTTCCATCAGTAAAGCAGAAGATCTGAAGAGTCTTGGAAGGGAGGTCAAAGAAGTAAAACTTCGGGCAAGAATGCAGTGTGGGTCACAACAGCAGCCTCTATTTCTTGAAGGCTTACTCTGTGGTCAAGTTCATGCCAGGTGCCTTGCCTATAATTCTCACAGCAATGCTGGTGGCAGGTATCCAGCTCTTCTTATTTTGAGCTTGATGTTCAGAGAGGTTAAAAAACATGCCAAAGATAATAGCTAGGAAGTGCCAGAATTGTTACTTAAACAGATCTGACTCCAAAATTTTTGTTTTTGTTTTTGTTTTATAATTGATCATATTATTCTCTAATAGTTTTACTGATTTTCTAGTACTATCATTTATCATAGTTTATAGGCAGGTATTGGCAAATAAAAAACTAAAAGGACCCGAATGCATCATATCTAAATGTTTATCAAAAGACTGGATTATTGGAGGAGTACATATGTGCCTTATTCTCTAGATCCTGAGAACGAGCTGAGACAATCATTACTCTCCTTTGGACCTATAAGAGCTAAGTCAGAGGTATAGACTAGCACTTCCCCAAATCCCTCTGGTCACTGCAAATGTGTATTCTGCACTGACCTGCCTCTTCCAGCTGAATCTTCCATAAAGCATAACTAGCGCAGTTATTTGAAGGAATAAAAGTGCTTGATGAGAGTTAATATAGAATTCTTCACACAATCCCATTTCTCCTAAGGTTCCTGATGAGAGTTGCCTTAAAACTAGCAGAGGATATAGTGGGAAGAGTGTCAGCTGGCCATTAGAGAACTACTTACTCTCATTGGTTTGGTTCTATTGGCTTCCTCAACTCTCAGCATTTCCTGAGATGATATGAAAACCTTGAGAGGGCATCCTAAATGAACAACCACACTCTCTGGGGTTGTCCAGAGTCAGGAATATTTCTGTATTTTTTTTATATCTGATTTGCATATGTTATACCTTGCACTTGATATAAATCATCCTTCAAATAAAAGAGCTATTATTGAATACTCTGGTGCTTTCCAAACTGATATTGAACAATAATGCTTGTCTACGTCTCTTGAATTTGACTCAACTTCGGTATATATACACACTTTTATTATATGAATAATAATTTTGCAAATATTAATTCATTTAAATTGCTTCCCTTAAGTAAAATTTCTTTGGCATAGTTTCAAGGCTGGACCATAGCCTATCAATTCATGATGGGGTGGAACAGGGGTGAACAGGGACGTGATACCATAACAAAGCAATACACTCGAGAGGCAGGTTTGATGGAGAGCAAGGCCAGGAATTGCTAAATCTCTTGAGCAGACCCTGCTTCACCTAATTCCTTCTATAGCACTCCTCTCTGCACACATGCACATAGTCTTAACATTTCAGCAATAACAGGAAGACCTCCATCACTGGGTCTTCCAGATTCATAGAGAAAATATCTACATTTACTGTTAAGGCTTAGCCTAGAGGAGGGAGACATTTGGAAGGAGGGAAGTAGTGCAAAAGGGAGAAGCTATCCTTTTCATTCCAGGGGATTATGGGAAGAGAAGAAGAAACAGTGGTCTTTGGAAATATATTTGTATTCCCTAATATTTTGGTTTTTATTAGCATCAGATCCTCACTGTTGAAAATACATCATTTGCAGGGCGCCTGGGTGGCTTGGTCAGTTATGCGTCCATCTCTTGGTTTCGGCTCAGGTCATGATCTCAGGGTTATGAGATGGAGCCCCAAATGTGGCTCACACAGGAAGTAGAGCCTGCTTCAGATTCTGCCCCTCCCCGCCTCAAAAAAAAGAAGAAAATGTATAATTTGAGATAGCAGTCAATAAGCAAGAGCTGTGATGATTCCCTCTACTTCATGTGCTATAGAGAGAACAATGCAAGGAGAGGACAAACACGCATGGAAAGTTAGCAGGGTATGCTCACCCAGGACTCACAGATGGTGTTGCTTTTACATTCAGAGGGTATAGTTTCTCTCTGGGAGATCTTTAGATGGCTATTAGCAGGTACTGATAGACTTTAGGAACATCTTGGGGTTCACTCTAACCCCTGGCCATCCAGAGAAAACTGATGAGATGATTAGAACAAATGATTTTCTGAAACTGTTTAATGTACCTAGCTCATTGCCAAAATGAGTCCCAGCCTGACCCCTCCAGTGAATTTTCTGAATCCGCTGGTGGTGCCCCACGGGCTGGAACCAATCATTCTCAACCCTGGCTGTGCATTACAACCACCTGGTGAGCTTTGCCAGCCATCAGAGTCCAGACCCAAACTGAGACCAATTAAACCAGCATTTCCAGGGGGCGGGGCCCTGGCACCAATATGTCTGAAAGTCTCCCAGGTGATTATAATTGTGCAGCCAGGACTGAGAATGACTTAGTTGGGTCCAAATTACTATTATTCAACAGTGGCAAGCAATTTTCATTCATTGACCTCATACCTGAATCAGCTACATTAAATTGTATTTCTTATGGCTCAAGAAGATAATATTTTAAACAAAGAAGGATATTTCTTTTACAGAAGATATGGTGTCCATTGATTTCATCTTAAAGGAGATCAACAATGAAAAACAGCACAAATTGAGGCAAAATGAGTACTTCTCTGAATTGACACATATGCTCTGATATTTGTAAGGTAGGACTAAAACTGGGCTTCTCAACCTTGGCACTATTGACATGTTGGGCCAGATAATTCTTTTTTAGCGGGGAGGCTGTCCTGCACATTGTAAGATGCTTAGTATCGTTCCTGACTTTCACTCACCAGATGCCAACAGCACCCGCCTCCCCGTTGTGACAAACAAAAATGTCTCCAGACAATAGAACAACATCACAGGGATCCAGACATTTGCTTATAAGAGGGGGAGGTAGGAAAAGACGAAAGTAGGCAAATGTTAATCCTGGGGGTTAATCCATTACAGTCAAAACCGCTGTCAAGATAAGTACAATTTCCAGTCTAGCCATCCTTGACAGCTACTTCCTCTTGAGAGCCTTTTCTCTTTCATTGTGACAGTCACTGGTTTTAAGGAATGCAACTGTCTGTAACTCAAGAAAGTGAGGTGTCAAACGGGGGGCTGTTTAGAATGCCAGGAATGGTCTGGAAGGAAGACTTTAAGATGTGGTAGAATTAACAACAGCCTTGGGTTTTCATTATTTCCCTCTAACTTGCTCTTTTTAGATGAGAAGCATGTGCAAAATTAAAACCAATCTGGCTCTAGTCATTTCTGTGACACTACAAAACATATTTCATCATTAGTGATTTATCCCATTTAGGAAAGTAAGCTGGTTAAGCTCAATTTATGGGAAATGCATCAGCAAGAAGATAGGAATGTTGTGGTAAAAATTTCAATGAGTATATTGCATATGAAGGCAAACAATCCCTTTTCAGTATAGGTAATGTCTATCTTAGGATATTAAAATTCCAAGTTGAAAATACACTAGGGTAGTCTCTTATAAAATAGTCTATGGATTAGCTGCAATGTAATATCACGTGGAAACATAGATGGCTGGGGGAGACTTAAGAGGTCAACTGGTACAAAATACAGTTCAAGCAAGATCTAAATATATCCAATGAGAATCCAATGATTCTCATTGTTAGTTTCAAAACTGCTCTTTGCTTTTGGGGGCATAAGGATGGCCCCCTCTAAACTGACTAAAAATACTCAAGTAAGCTTTGTAGCTATGTGAAAAAAAGAAGCCATAGTGGAGAGCATATTCTACAGCTTTAGAGATAAACAAAGAAACAAATAAGAAATTGCTCTATTCCAGTAGCCTGAAGAAATCTGCAGGCTTTTTTCTAATGGAAAAGAATTTAATGTACTTTCTGGGTTCTGAGCCTACCTTTATTCTTCTCTCTTCAAATAATACCAGGACACATACATTTTCTCTGTATGCTGCCCTCCTTCCAGCTCTATAAAGAAGATGGAAATCTATCCTACTCTTGATGAACTATGAGACCCATGAATTGGTCTACTTGGCATTTTCACAGTGTTAGGTAAAGAATGGTCTAAGATTTTTTAGGGAAGAGGGTGAGAGATCCCTCTTTTTTTTTTTTTTTTTTTGTCCTGACACATAAGGACCCTTAGTTTAGGCGCATGTATCCTGCAAACATGTTTTTTTTACTTCAAATTCAGTATGCTGATATTTGTACATGTTTGAAGGTTACCATTTTTCATGGTCAGACATTTCTTAGTCTACAGATTTGTTAGTCATTGCTATTAAAAGCAGTGTGGAAGTGTCCTTTGTCACATTATCCTAGCACCTCAATATAAAGCCATAAAATTACTGAGTACAATAAAATGTCTAAACAAAGAAATCTCTCCAATATAATTTTATCATGTCTCTGATATTAAATTCTACATACTTAATCTTAGAAGGATACTTGGATCTGTTTTTTCTGTCATTTTTTCTTTTTCAGTAAAACACTTCAAATATGAAATGAGTTAAAAAATGAGTGAAAAATGAGTACATCTTAAGGCACGTTGGGTTTCCCATATATAAAGTTTCCCAAACTCTCAATTAAAAGGGGAGTCTCATAGGGGAGTAAAGAACTCCAAATACCAAGCATTCAAAGCTAATTTGATTAATCAGATAAATCTTAGGAAGACTCTGGACATTCCAGAAATATTGTCTGGAAACAATCTTAATTTACTAAATTCCCAAGCACTAAAATGTTTGGGCTACTCCTTCCGGGATTTCTGCTGACTTGCGTTTTCATTCACAGTGCCATATTTCTTACATCTATTCTCACACTGCAAATGCAGCCTCCTTTCCAGCATTCACACAATTGTGTCTCTGAGTTGATGTTCATCGTGCCAAGGAAAAGGTTTTACAGTAATGAGATCTAAAGGACCAAGAAGCTGCTCTGAGGTAGACACGCGGTGGGGTGGGGCTGGGGGGGCCTGCCATGTCACTCAGAGGCTCTATTGTGCCACCATGGCCACATTCCATGATTCACTTGGGCCCTGGTCAGGACTTATGACTGAAAAAGCTGGGGAAGTTTCTTCTTCCCCTCCTCACATTCCTCCCTTTCCCCCTTCCTTCCCTTCTTAAAGGGAGAGGCAGGATAGATGGTGGGTAGGAACTTGGGCGTTGGAGCTAGGCCGCCTGACTTGAAACACTCTACCACTTGCTGGCTGTTTAGTCTTCGGCAAGTTCTTTAACTTCTCCGTGACTGCATTTGTTCCTCTGTAAAACCTATCTCCCAGGAGGTTGTTGTAAGGATTAAATGAGTTAATATATATAAAACTCTCATGGCACTATCTAGCATCTAGAAAGTACTCACTGGAAAAAAAAAAAAAAGAAAGCGGTGGGGGTGGTGGGTCCTGTTGTACGGATCTCTGACACGTGGGAGAGTCTGTGTGCATGGTCAACACAACCTCCACTTTGTATCACCCAAGTCCAAGCCCTAGAGAGGTTGAGGAACACTTCTGGTGCCCATTTTCAATTTCCCAGGAGGGAAAATATGATTGGCCCCAACTTGTGCTGGGGACCCCCCACAAAACTGAGCCTCTATAACCAGGAGGCCGAGGTCTTTCACTATATATAAGTTTTAGGGATCCACTCTGTTTGTGGCTAGTTCTTAGCAAAGGGGCAGGGGGCATGACTGAACAGATCCCTAAAAAGCACCTGCTGCATTATTGTCTTAGTCTGTGAGGGCCGCCATAATAGAATGCCAGAGACTAGGCGGGTTAAAAACAGAAACCTATTTTCTCACAGTTCTGGAGGCTGAAAGTCTAAGATCAAGGCGCTGGCAAGCCTCTCCTGAGGCTTCTCTCTGACGTGCAGATGACTGCCTTCCTGCTGTGTCTTCACATGGCCTTTTTTTTTCTTTTTTTTCTGTTCCTGAGCATTCCTGGTGTCTCTTCCTCTTCTTATAAGGACACCAGTCCTATTGGATTAAGGTTCCCCACCTTGTGACCTCTTTAGCCCAAATTACTTCCTAAAGGCCCTATCTCTAAATACAATTACATATGGGGATGCCTGGGTGGCTCAGTAGGTTAAACATCTGCCTTCGGCTCAGGTCATGATCCTGGGGTCCTGGGATCGAGTCCCACATTGGGCTCCTTGCTCAGAGGGAAGCCTGCTTCTCCCTCTGCCTGCTGCTCCCCCTGTTTCTGTGCTCTCTCTTTCTCTGTCAAACAAATAAATAAAATATTAAAAACAATATATAGTTATATATGGATTAAAGTTTCACTTATGAGTTTTGGGGGGTGGGGGAGGACACAATTCAGTCCTTAACATTTATCTTAGAAAGATAACTTTTGTGAGGTTCTTGTCTTGGACACTGGTAAAAACCAGATTTTTTCTGGCCCTTAAGTTTTAATCTTAAATCCTTAGATGATTATCATACGAAGAAGTGATGGGGCAGTGGATAAAAACTCTCTTTGAGCTACTTATTAAAGGTGACTTAGAAAAAAAAAATTAAAAAAAAATAAAGAAGTGCTGCTAGGGGCACCTGGCTGGCTCAGTCAGAAAAGCGTGAGACTCTTGATCTCAGGGCCTTGAGTTCAAGCCTCACCTTAGGTGCAGAGATTACTGAAAGAAAGAAAGAAAGAAAGAAAGAAAGAAAGAAAGAAAGAAAGAAAGAAAGAAAGAAAGACTTAAAAAAAAAAAGGTGACTTAGAGTCTTAGTAGCATGGAAAATTTCTAATAACTATATTAGAAAGTTGTTGCTGAAGCCATTGTTCAGTATAAGGCATGGAACGGATATTGTTTAAGCATGTACTTGATTAATTTAGTGATTAAAATTATGTGTCTATATAGCCCATATTTTTAAAATATAGTTAATTTGCAGAGATTTAAAAATGTTTCTGTGCTTTAGGTGTTGATACCATAAGGGCTTTGATCCAAACTGCAGAGTAGATTCAATAAGAATGAATGTACAAAGGTACCTCCCTCTCCCAAGCTTTTCTTATCTAGCTGCTCAAAACTCTCCTAATAATTTTTCATTTATCTGAAGATAAAAGCCTACATGCCATTATTATGTTGGGAAAGTTGTCTACTCTCCAGGTCATTCTATTAAAATTAGAAGGCTTTTTTTTTTTTTTTCCAAATGGAATAAAATCTCAGCTAAGCATCAAATAAGATAAATGTTATTAATTTAGTTAGAAAGTTACACAAAAAGAGACCAAATGAGTAAATTCTAAATTCCTATAAAAGTTATTTCTTTTATGGAAATACTTTTTTCTTCAAACCATAATTGATACTGTCTCCTTGGAAACCATCCTGAGACTAGTAGGGTTACTGGAAACCACGTAGTTTAAACTTAAATTATGGTAATGTGTTGCCTCTTCCTGTTAATGCCACTTTGTGCTAGTAAAGACAACTTGAGCATCTTTCTATCATGCTATAGACTAAATCTGATGGAAAGAGGTTCCAAGTCAGAAATGTGAGGTGAAAAGGATGTGTGCACATTTCTCACTGCAAAGTAATGCATGGACATTTTGATTTCACTCATTGGTTTCTTGGGCTAGGTTAATATAGCTCTGTGTCCATGAGACAAAGTCAATTTCCTGAGCTTGCAAGAGTGTGTGGGAGATTCATTAAGTTCATCCCATGAGGCTTGATTGGAAAGAGACAGTTTTTCTTTCATATGACATTCCAACACTACTGTTGGCTGCTACTAGAAACAGTGCTTATAGAATTTATTTGAATTTAACAACTCGTCTCTTTCATTATAGTACAGAAGGCATTGTCCTAGGAATCTTGGGGATGAGAAGGTAAAAGAAAGTTGGTCCTCAAGAGAGTCACAGTTTTCACTAAGAGAAATCCAAATTGACGTCACTACTTAATGCAATGTAATATACTGGAGATGGAACAACCATCTGGAAGTGCAAAATGAGGCAAATTTGTAGATGAGAGAGATATGTAGACACAGCAACCCCACTGCTTGGTGTCCACTGCTGGTGTCCATGGCTCTGTCCCAGCACAGAAACCTCAGCAGCAGGGAGTAATGCTGGTGGCTTTCCACCAAAGCTCATGAATGACTTTGAGATGATCATGTGGGAGGAGGGGAGAAAGGCATTTGACATAGGAAGTCAGTATTAACTTTGCTATGAATGAAAAGCTTTATTTTATCTTTTTTCTTTTTCTTTCTTTCTTTTCTTTCTTTCTTTCTTTTCTTTCTTTCTTTCTTTCTTTCTTTCTTTCTTTCTTTCTTTCTTTCTTTCTTCTTTCTTTCTTTCTTTCTTTTTTTTATGTTACCTAGAGGCCAGTATTCTTGGAAGCAAAGAGATTTGGTTTTCTGGTTGTGTTTTAGGGTGGGAGCTTAAACCTATGGAATGTGATAACACTCTGGTCAACAACAGAATGGTTACCAAAGAAATCCCTGATGTTCAAGTAAATTTATTAAATGTGAGTTCCTCTATTTCTCAGATAATTAAAGCATTACTTATGGCACACAAGTTTATTTATTAGCCTGTGTTTATGCTATTGTATTTTGCATATATTATAATTGAATATGCACAACTGAACTTTTTTGGCACAGCCACTAGAAACTTGGGAGTTTAAATGCTCCTTCTTCTATGAACAGAGCGTATGCTGGAAGTTACTGTTTTCTGAGGGCCATGTTTTATTTAATGTTGGAATTTAGGTATCAATTTAGATCATTGATCTAATACTAATTTAATTTTTTCACAAGTGCCTCTGACTTAGCAAATTCACTAGTCACCATGATTTGATTTGGAAGCTCTGGAAATGGGGGTGATATCTTTGCAAAGTCATGGTGAGAGAATAACAGCTGACTAAGCCTGGCGCCAGTACCCTGGGATCATTCACAGTTTCTTGAAATATGCTGAAGAGTTTGAAATTGAAATGGCATGGGTGATAACAAATATGTATGACATAAATATTTGGTGGCAGGACTATCTGAAATATATTTATGCAGAAACTAAATGAAAATAGTTCCCAAGTTGCAATTCTTTCAAGTTACTATGTCTACCCACACAACAGGAACCAGACAGTGTGTGAAGAAACTCTTAGACCCCCCACTTTCTGAACTGTCTTCTCAATCTGTTTACCAAATGAGATGTTGCTCCTCTTATCATTCTGACCCTTCACCTGGAGGCTTGATTCTTCCTCTCCTTAGTTGGTCATCCAGTCTTAAGGCCCAGTTCTCTAACTATTGTCTTGGTTCCTCTGGCAATAATTCAGTTTCTTCATTCTTACCCAGTACTGCTTTAGGAAACATCTCAATTTGTCACAATACACAGAAATTAACAAACGTGCCTTCAATATTTTTCATTCATATTAATATAAGAGTTAGGCAGCTTCTTAGCATACCAGGCTTTGAGCTTTTGTTTTGGAGGCAATTTAGAAGAGTAAATTTGAAAACATAAGTGGAGCTTATCCATTAAGAGCTAAATAACATTAACAATCAGATATGTTGAGGATACTGTGTCTCTAAAGTTGAGACCAAGATCAAACATTGATTTTTTTAAAAAATAGTTTTTATTAGAGTTTTTGATATATAAAAATAGGATTTGAAATGCAGGCAACCCCATTTAAAAAAATAAAAAATAAAGTACATGTCGTCTTGTAATCACTTTCTAGTTTTAGCCTATGGTTATGACAAGATATAGGAAGGAGTTGCCAATAAGCTGGGATGATGGTGATGATTTAGTGTCATGTGGAAATATAAAATCTCATGCAACTTGTGCACGTTTGATATGCTGGCTTTGACATAAACATTTTGACTGTGTCAAAAGATTTTTCTGAATTCCCTGAAAAATCAGCCAAATATCTAAGGCTATTAAACAAACATCTATGACCACCAAATGCTTTTTTGAACTCCTAAAATACTTCCTTTGTACCTTTATTACAATCCCTACCATTTTATTCCTTGTGTTATAGCTCTTTGTATCTTAGTTTCCCCAACAGCCTGTAAACACTTTGAAGTCACGATATATACCTAATCTATCTTTGAATGCCCCATAACACCTATCCGAGAAGTCAGTAAGTGTTTATGGAGTGGATGAATAAATAAGAATAACAGACGATGTTATTTCTCTATCACCATGCCAGAACTAAAATTGACAAATTCATATTGGCACGTAGCAGATTTTAGAAGCAAAGTTCTATGCACATGGGGGTCAAGAAGAGTAATGCACATTCCTGAATGAATGAAGGATAGCTGATGACTTCAAAGCCACCAGCAGACCATTTACTTTATCTGGGATCAAGGACTCTGCATGGATAAAAGGCAAAGGAAGTCCTACTCCTTGAAAACAAATGTTTTCTTAAAATAGAGGTTTGCTATCTAAAGCTCCTTTAATTCCTTGGGTTCAACCCTATGAAATCACTCTCCTTGAAGTTTAATCATCCCCAAACCCATAATAATAATTTGGGGAAAGATAAATCACCATAGAAAACATAGAATATGGTAGAATTGTAAGTCTAGCATTAGGGAGATTTGACCTGGTTATAAAACTCATCCATGGAAACACTGTGCTTAGAATTGGTGCGAATTCGCTCACCTCTACACTTGCTTAATGGTACCAACAGGACATAGAGAGGCCTTTGCACAAAACAATGGACAACCATAATTCCTAAGTTAGTTAAATTAAAGCAGACGTTTTCATACATATAATGTTTGGTGTTGTAATTGTTTTTTGTTTGTTTTTATGTTTGTGTTCAGAAAAGAGACGTTGGCGGAAAATAGACAAATACATGCTTTGCTTAGGAAAAGAAATTTGGAAACTGGTGAAGAGTAGAAATACTTAATCCCTGATCAGTGAAATTCTTCCAGACTCTCATTACACTGACTTTTCTCTCTTTTTTGCCTCAGATTTGGCAGTGGTAGCAGGGATTTTGGTTTTTACAAAAAGTAGATTTTTTTTTCTTTTTAAATGTCCGTGTATCTGCAAATGTGAAACTTTAGAATTTCAAAATATGATAAAAATCTTTGTCACTTTATAGGTTTTGATTTAATTTATTTTAGAAGCTTCACCATTCTTTTGATAGTAGCTGACAGATCCAATCCTGTTCCCATATGCTTTCTGCTATTTAAAAAGAAACAGTACACAATTGCTTCGGAGAAGCACCATGTGTTTCCAAAGTGTGAATCTGAAAACTATCCATCTGGTCATGCTGGCATCTTTCTAAATTGTATGTGATTGAAAGAAATGTATTCAACATTTTGCAACTCTTTGGCCAAATGAGGACGATAATAAGGTAAAGGAGATCTTTTTTCATTTCCATTTCTTAAAAATCAAGTCTGTTCCTTCAGCCTGGAATACCTCGCCCACCCTTCCACCTGGATGGCCCCAGTCATCCATCAAGACCCAAGTCACATGCTTCTTCTTTAGTGAGTTCTCTGTAACCCCAGCTCTGCGTTGTTTGTACAACTCTATTCGTACTGGTATAAAAATGCTTGTTTACTTTGATTAAAATGATTTCTTTAAATATTGCCTCTCCTATAATCTGTGAGCTCCTACAATGGAAGGCAGATGGTCTCCAATGCAATTCAGTACAACAAAATATTATTACCATATTCCAGACACTAGTCTAGAGCCGGCAGAGACGGTCTTGAATAAGCAAAGATCATTTTTGCCCTAAAAAGATTACAGTCTAACTGGGAAGAAAAAAATTGGGCAACTAATTACACTTCAAGTTGATGTTCAGTGGGGAAATAACTATATCTGGAAGCCTCATTTAGACAAAAATAAATTTGAAAATATTTTCATGTTCTTGCTATTATTAATACTTTTGTCTTGTATGACATAAATATTCAGATTAGTTTTCTAGATTTGTGGAATCATTGGAGGGGTCAATCTGACTTCACATTTCTTGTGAAGATGATGAACAGTCACTGAATTATGGGCTAAGCCTAGTGCTATGTTTTATCCCTATATTACTTTATGATGATATATAAACCCTCTATGCTGAAGTTACTTTATCTTTTTCAAACTTAAATTAATCCTAAAAGTAAGACTTTATTTCAGATTTTTTAAGAGGGAGATAAATTATATTGAATCATTGTAGTTTCAGGTATGTAATATTAAAATATGTCTACATGTTAATTGAGTAGAAATAATAACTTTATGGTAAACTAAGAAACCAGGACATCTTGCCACAAAACATTAAGGGCAAGGTGACTTCCTATTTATTGATCACATTGAAATGTATAACTGGATCAATTGTTAGGAAGAACAATTAAGTAAAAAAAAAGTTAGTCCTTCAGATTTGAGTTAGATTGATTGTCACAGAATTCAGTTCATTAAAGAAATAATCTGTCTCTGCCCTAAATGGGGACACCTTGATTATGGCTCCTACTAGAGACTAAATTCCTCAAGGATAGTCTTCATCTCTACTTCCTTTGAATTTCATCACAGCCTCCAGACTAGAACATTACACCAAGTGAAACTTGGTCCAAGTTAAATAAATCAACTTTGACCCTCTCTTCATACTACTCGAATGCAATGAATTTAATTAACATAGGCATCACTGCTCTCCAAACTCTGTAACAGGGCAAGTTTGCTCTACAAACTCAGGAACTATCTGGAAGTACTAACGCTTCAAACTAGAAAAGTACTAAAGAATATGGATTTCAGGCCCTCTTTGGAAAGCTAGTTTCTGTGCACTGTTGGTAGGAAGAAACTGCCTACTCTTCAGGAGAGATGGGGAAAAAGGGGTGTTGTTACAAGATTAACATGGGAGAAACTTACAAGAGGTGCTGGAAAGGAGAGAAACGAGATTGGAATGACAGAAAGCACTGATGCTGAAAAAGTTAAGTTTTAATTTCTTGTGAAAGGAAACATTTACTTTTTCAATTTTTGAAAAGCTGTATGTTAGGAATAAATTGGAAATCCAAATTATTGTCCAACAATATTGAGTATATTTGCTACTGTTTCGAGAAAGCTCTGCTGAAAGTTGTGTGATCTTCAAGTTAGTGTAATGAAGAAGAAAACCCCTCGAAAATCTCTCACTTTGTCAGGACTGGGCTGAGGGCAGATGACTCACAGTATGGATTCAAGTTAAATCATTTAACCTTTTTTTCTTATTCAACCCATCTGGGAAGCTGAATACAAGCACTTCACTAGGAAACAGATGGTGCTCCAAAGCTAAATTTTCCCAGATTAAAAAAGAAGAAGAAAAATGTGTTATAAGCACTAAAGGAACCAAACATGGAAAAAGACCAGGGATTAAAAGGAAAAGAGCTATAAACCGGATCAAACCTTTTCCTCTGTAAAAAAATAATGTAATACTTAAAAAATCAGTCCTGTGAGATGATTTGGGGACAAAGTTAGTAAAATGTTTCCCAAGCACCATATATGTAAAGGTGGTCATGGTTAATAGTACGTATGAAAAGTGAAATGCTCTTTGCTGGCACAGAATTATGTGTTCATTTACCTATCTGTCTCAGAGAATGAATATGATTACTTTACAGAACTTTTGGGTTATCTATTTGACATCTGTAAAGTTAAACACTAATAAAAATATTTCTTGAGAAAATTTATGGGATTCATCTGATTATAGCTCTGATGAAATTTAACACTAGTTGACAAACGAAAAAAAATTTCCAACATGTTGTAGAATAATTGTTTTCTAATGTATTTCATATATATATATATATTTTTTTTTTTGCCTGTATATGTTTATGTATATATATTGCTTGAAAGAAAGGCAAGCCATTGCCCTTTGCTAACTTTGGATGATTATAATGTTATTATATATAAAAATATAATAAGTTCAAATGTGCTTATATGCCAATATTTACATCTGTCATATTTTATGGAAGAAGAAATGTCCTGTTGTAGCTAAACTAAAGCTATATTGATGAATAAAGTAGAACATAACAGAAAGTATCTGTACCTTTTTATTTCCTGACTGGTTGTGAAAAACTTGGAGGTCATTAGCTTACTATTTAAAAGATGTAGTTCATAGATGAGACTGAGTATGAAACCTGAGAAATTCACATTGTGGACTTCCAGATGCCGCTGTATAAAAAACCCAGACTGGACTTTGAGTCTGGGACTGCCTCCAAAAGGAGTTCCATTGTGGTTGAGGCAAATGGTGCTTTCCTAACCCAATACAACCTTTCTTTGATTAATTCTCAAAATCCTGTTTATAAAGCAACAAACATGTACATATTTTTTCTTCAAAGAATCACTTTTTTATTGGATTTGGGTCATACTCCTATTACTGAGAAATATAGATGAGGCATGGCTAAATGGCTAAGAAGCAGTGAAAATTGAAAGGCAAACACTTCTGGTTTTAAGAAAAGAGAGTTCCATATGTCTTGTACTCTAATTTCCTATTGGGAAAAGACAAAAAGCATTGACTATCATTATGGCTTTTATTCATTATTTTTCAGATTTTATTCATTTATTTGAGATAGAGCGAGAGTGCCCAAGTAGGCAGAGCGGCAGGCAGAGGAAGAGGGAGAAGCAGGCTCACCGCTGAGCAAGGAGCCCGATGTGGGGCTTGATCCCAAGACCCTGAGATCATGACCTGAGCTGAAGGCAGACGCTTAACCACTGAGCCACCCAGGCGCCCCTCATTATGGCTTTTAATGTCCACAATAATGAATGTCCAGATAAAGATAAATTCTCCAGTTTAACACAGCCCTTGCTCAAGGCAGCAAATGCATCCTTGGGAATGTTTGCATAAGTAAATCTAATATAAACCCATTCAATCTCTTGAGACTTCTAAACCAATCTGTGGGTCCCTCCGTTATTCTTTTTTGATGATATATATTCAGTTATGTTTATAAAATATGTATTCTAAAAATATATATCCAATACATTTGCATATTAGTCATTATATATATTCATATATACATTATGACTATATTTGCATAATTCTTTTCCCTTAATAGTAAAAGTATTTTTCCAAAGAAGATGTACAAATGGCCAACAGGCACATGAAAAGATGCTCAACATTACTAGTCATGAGAACAATGGAAATCAAAACCACAATGGGATATTATCTCACACCTGTCAGACTGGCTAGAACCAAAAAGATAAAAAAATAACAAGTGTTGGTGAGGATGTGTAGAGAACCCTTCATACATGGCTGGTGGGAATGAAAATTGGTGCAGCCACTGTGGAAAGCAGTGTGGAGATTCCTCAAAAATTAAAAATAGAACTACCCTATGATCCAGCAATTCCACTTCTGGGTGTTTGTTCGAAGAAAATAAAAACATCAATTTGAAAAGACATTATGTATCCCAATGCTCACTGTAGCATTATCTACAATAGCCAAGACATGGAAGCACCTAAGTGTCTGTCAATGGATGAAAGAGTAAAGAAGATGTGGTATCAATACACACACACACACACACACACACACACACACACACTAGAATATTAGCCATAAAAAGGAATGAAATCCTGCCATTTGAGACAACATAGGTGGACTAGAGGGTGTTATACTAAGTGAAATAAGTCAGAGAAGACAAATACTCTATAATTTCACTTAAATGTAGAATCTAAAAAAAACAAGCAAATGAATAAATAAAACAAAACAGAAACAGACTCATAGACATAGAAAACAAACTGTTGGTTAATAGAGTAGAGAGAGGCTGAAGAATGGATGAAAGAGAAGGAGCTTAAGAGGTATAAACTTCCAGTTGTAAAATAAATAAGTCATGGGGATGTAATATACAGCATAGGGAATTATAGTCAAAAATATTGTAATGATTTTGTGTGGTGATAGATGGTAACAAGACCTATTGTAGACGTCATTTTGTAATGTATAAATACTGAATTAACTATGATACTAATACCTGAAACTAATAGGAAATATTGCAAATCAATTATACTTCATAAAATTAGTAAAATTAGTGAGAAGAAAATTAAAAATTAAACACAAAGGATAAACCATTTATATGAAGAATTCAAATTCCCAAATAATACTGAACTTATGATTCAGTTATATTTGGAGAAAAAGGGGCTTACATGCCAATTTCGAAAGGATTCTTTGCAAAGATATGCCTGTCGCTGTACACAGACCTCCAAAGATTTGTATTGGCTCCTTAGCCTGTAAGAGTTTCTCATAGAAGAGATTCAGCTGTACTTCCAGGTGGTTTATAAAGGAAAATGTGTGGAATGTGTAGGACCAGCCTGCTGGCTTCTGGTATATCATATCCAGCATGTTCCCAAGGCTCTGGGTAATAGAAGCCCATGCTGCCTTCCATGGAGAGCCTTGGCCCTTTTAGGTGACACATACTGACTTTTCCATCATTATCTCTAGAGTACCTACTTTCATATAACCTCCCTTCTAATCTGAATATCACTTCCTTAGTAACTAGTAATGAAGTTTTCTCCCTCCCCCCCTCCCTCCCCCCACTGATCCTGAGACATGGCATGCTATTCAGGCTCCATGTAGGTTAAGAATCATTTATAATCCATCACTATAACCAGAAGCAAGTCAAAGCTCAAAACCGCCATTGGGTAAGTAGTCAGGCTCACTTAAGAACAGTGTATTTACATTTATATATTGATGGTCTATAACAGAATATATGCTGAGTATAAATTCATATAAACACTTTCAAATCATTCTACTCTCTTCATAAATCTACCATAAAATCTAGCATAAAAACATCTTTGTTGCTGTGTCTGTGATTAATGTTAAAAGTGACTGATGTTTTCTGTTGTTATCATTTCTCTCTGAGGACCAATTCTCTCTCTATACAAATCACACATCGAATTTCCCTTCCTCATTGTACAGCAAGATGTGCAACCAAAGTGGATGTAATCTGAACAAATTACAAACTCTAACTGGTGGCTTCAAGTCTGATGTGCTCCATAGTTGCATTAAGCTTACAACTCCCAGTGGCTGGAAAGGGTCTCCAAATATGTAACAGATTTAGAAGGAAGATGGCAACATCTGTTTAAATGAGAATCCTCTATTTCAACTCTGCTATAGTATAATATCATTTAAGTTACATCATTTTATTTATTTTTTAAAAGATTTTATTTATTTATTTGAAAGAGAGAGAGAGAGCAAGTTAGAGAGAGAGAGTAAGGGCATGGGGCGGGGGGAGCAGCAGAGGGAGAGGGAGAAATAGACTCCCCGCTGAGCTGGGAGCCCAGATGCAGGGCTCAATCCCAGGACCCCAGGATCATGACCTGAGCCAAAGGCAGATGCTTAATTGACTGAGCCACCCAGACACCCCTAAGTTACATCACTTTAAAATAGATAACCAAACTTATAGCCACTCACATGGCTAAAGGTTGTATCAAATGAGAAAGCATGCATCATCAGGGTTATTCAGAAAACTGCTGATAGCATACTGTCAGCACACCGTGAAGAAAAAGAAAAGAAACAAACGTTTTTGTGTATCTTCTATTTTCTGCACTATGTTAATAGCTTTTGTTTTATCATCTCATTTAATCTTCGAAACACCCTCTCACATAGATATCATTATACCTATTGTACAGATGAGTAAACTAAGGCACAATAAGTTTAAATGACCCAGTCTCTGGTCTATATAGATCCAAAGCCCATACTCTCTCCTCTGTATTGTATCATCTTCCCCAGGAAAGAGAAAACTTACCTTTATATTCTCCTTAACGCTTTTAGACCTCTTAAAGACAAATATTTTTATCCTGACTTACAAAAGCGCCTACCGATACAAGGACTTCAACAGTCTTCTTCCATTCCATGTGGTTTGTTAAGGGGCATTGGGATTCCCCAGGATTAGTGCTTGCAAGTTCTGAATTTTGACTTAGAGCTTAGAGGAAGAAATAGCACAGATTTCTTTGTCTTTTTTTTAATGTTCCTTAAATAAAATGAAATTTCTATTTTTCAGTATGTTGATTATTTTTATATGTGTGCTAATAATTTTAAATTTCTAATATTATTCTGAAGTCACTATCTTGCTTGAGTTTTTGAGTGCAACTTTGTGATTAAATTTATTCTCTTAATTATTATGTGTCAAAAGAAAATGCATCCAGGCTTCCAACAACCTGGCTCCTTTGACTTCTGCTTTTTTGCCTTTTCTCTTCCTAAAGTTTTCTTTTCCCAAAATCACATTTTCAATCAATATCATCCAGGGTTTTCTAATCTAGCCCTTGAACTAGTCAGTGTCATTAAGGGTTCTGTGGAAATAAGTCTTAGGGAAGTTCTCAATACTCCATTGATCTCTTGGAGTTTCATATTATACATCTATTCATCTATTTAATAGCAACTTTGAGAAATCTGCTATAAAGTAACTATTTAATTAGTTTTGGTCATGAAATTCTTCTTTGGCTTGTTAACTTTGCCTGTAACTACTGCTTCTTAGAACAGGCATTGGGAAATTTTGGTGTAATCATTTGCAAGTGGAAAGATTTTTATAGGCTGTAATGTTATAAGTGTTCATTATTTTTGTAGATAAACAAAAGAACAAATAGAATATATGTGGTTAAAAGAGACAGAATACCTAAAATTCATAACCTTTGACTTCAAGTTCATTACTCTAATTAATTATCCCTTAGTAAAGAAAACTGGTAGTATTCAATTGCATTTTCCAATAGTTATTTTTGTTTTTTTGGCAAATAAGTAACACTGAGTTTTCAGACCAAGAAGACCCCCTAGATCTTAACCATTCTCTAGTGCAAGCAGGTTAAACTCTTTGGAAAGTTCTCTAAGGGCTCCTTATCATTTGAACATCAAGAATTAAATCATTAAGGGGTGCCTGGGTGACTCAGTCAGTTAAGCGTTGGACTCTTGATTTCAGCTCAGGTCATGATCTCAGGGTTGTGAGATCAAGTCCTGAGTGTGGCCCCACTGGGTGTAGAGCCTGCTTAAGATTCTCTCTTTCCTTCTTCCTCTGCCCCCCCCCCCCACTCACAGGCACACACACACATGCACTTTCTCTCTCCCTCTCTCTTAAAAAGAAAAAAGAAAAAAAAAATCGTCAAGGTAGGTAGCAAGCTATGACTTCTATTCTACTGTCCCCTGAAACTGACCACAAGGCTTCCAAAAGGGAGTCTGTTACAAATAAACAGGTCTTTGGGGCTGTCCAGGGTCTTAAATTTCTACACTCTTGTGTTCATTTTCACTTGCAAATATGGAAGGCCAAGATCCAACTTCCAGTCCTTTTACCTCCTATCTAAAGCACTATACTCATATATGGGAATAAGAAGTTGTGTGCTCTTTAGAGAGCTCTTTCAAGTGTCTAGACAGAGTTCCAAAAATACCATTAATATGGGCGCCTGGGTGGCTCAGTCAGTTAAGCTTCCGACTCTTGATTTCAGCTCAGGTCATGAGCTCAGGGTCGTGATCTCAGGGTCATGGGATTGAGCCCTGTGTCTAGCGGGGAGTCTGCTTCTCTTCCTCTCCCTCTGCCGTCCCCTAGCTCATGCTCTCTTTCTCTCAAATAATACATCTTTAAAAAAACTGATACCATTAATAATCCATATGTTTTTTCATTACACACTTATTAGAATGACTAAAATTAAAAAAAAAAAAAAGCACTGACAGTACTTTTTACTTACTGACAGCACTGGAAGTACTTGAAGAGAGATCCAGAAACTGGACCTCTCATAAATTGCTGGTGGGAGTATGAAATGGTACAACCACTCTAGAAGTCTGGCAGTTTCTTATAAAATTAAACATACATTTACCACACAATGCAACAATCATACTCCTGGGGTTTTATTCTAGAGAAATTAAAATTTATGTTCATGCAAAAACCTATACATAATGCTCATAGCGATTTTAATTATCATAGCCCCAAACTGGAAACAACCCAAATGTTCTTCAATGGGTGAAGGATAAACACACTGTGGTAATGCATACCATGGAATACGATTCAGCAATAAAAAGGAACAAACTATTATTATATGCAGAAACATGAATGACTCTCAAGGTAATTATATTGAATTAAAAAAAAAAAGCCAACATCAAAAAGTATATATATTAAATATTGTATGAGTCCATTTATATCATCTTGAAATGATAAAACCATAGGAATGGAGAACAGATCAGTATTTGCCAGGTGTTGGAGAAGGAGAAGGTGAAACTATGAAAGGTACCACAAGGGAGCTCCTTTGTGGTGAGTTTTGTATTCACCATGGTGGAGCTCATATGAATCTATACATGTAACAAAACTTCACAGAACTATCATCACACATGTACCAAAAAAAGTACATACAAGAACCTCTGGAATCTGACTAAAACCTGTAGTCTAGTTAATTGTATTGTCTTAGGGTCGACTCCTGGTTTTGAAAAATGTATTATAGTCATGCAAGATGTTACCATTCGGAAAAGCTAGGTGATGGGCACAGGGAAACTCTCTATACTATTTTTCAACCTCCTGGAGTTTATAATTTTTTTCAAAATAAAAAGTTTTAAAAACTCTAAAAATTTCATCTGTTTTTTTTTTAGGAGGTAGGGAGTGGGAGAAATGGGTGAGGAGGGTCAAAAGATACAAGATTATAAAATAATTAAGTCATGGGGATGTAACGCACAGCATGGTGACTATAGTTCAATATGGCAGCACATACAGGAAAGTTGCTAAAGAGAGTATATCTTAAAAGTCCTCATCACAAGAAAAAAAATTGTAACTATGTATGGGAACAAATGTTAACTAAACTCATTGTGGCGATCATTCCGCAATATATACAAATATTGAATTGTTACGTTGCACACCTGAAACTAATATAATGTTATGCATCAGTTATATGTCATATAATGTTATATGTCAATAAGAAAAAAATACATCTGTTTTTAAGAAGGTTTATGTCTTGGGTCACTTTCGCAAATTCAGCTATGTAAAAGAAATAATCCGGCCAATCTTAAGTGTGATCTCTGCCTCAGAACTCCTGATCATTTTGCCCTTGATACAATTCCGTACAGCAAAACTCAGAGGTAAGACTTATGTTGATGTTTTTGGTTATATGAAGCTAAGTCAGGCCCCACAGAGAGCAAATAAAGATAATTTTCAACCTTAAATTTAGAAAAGAGATGTTATCTAAACATACTCTCTAACAACAATGGGATTTAACATGGAAGGTGAGGATTACACTACAGTTTTGGGGACAATAGCCTTTAAGCTAAGAGGGAATTACTTACTAACATTTTCCTTGGTATGAATGCATTAGGGAAAAACCAAAATAAGATAATCACGTAATGTGGACAATGATCTGATTAAACGCTCATGCGAATCACAGCGTCACATGTGTGATCCTGGGAGTGGCGCATGGTGAGATTATCAGTGGAATTCTGTGAAAAGTTTTAAACTTCTTATGGATGATTTGGAGGTCTAGAAAAACAATGTTGATAAAAATAGAAATGTCAGGCCATGTTTAGCACGTGGCATGAACAGAACAGGCTTCTTTTTTTTTAAGATTTTATTTATTTATTTGACAGAGAGCTAGAGAAAGAGCACAAGTAGGCAGAGAGGCAGGCAGAGGGAGAGGGAGAAGCAGGCTCTCTGTTGAGCAGGGAGCCCGATGCGGCACTCGATCCCAGGATCCTGGGATCATGACCTGAGCTGAAGGCAGCCGCTTAACCGACTGAGCCACCCAGCCACCCCGGAACAGGCTTCTTGAATAACCCCTAGAAAGTCATCTATATATTTATCCAAACTTGCCTTGGCCATATTTCCTTTATGTAGTGTTCCAGATGATTGGTTTAGTAGTGAAACAAAAATACATGAATTGTTTAAAATAAATTTTTCATGATCCAAATCATGACTAGATCTCCAGCTATAAATGTTTCTCACTTTGCATTGTCTTATTCACCCCCAAGGAATTCACTGTCTCTACTTTCCTTTAGGCACTCATTCCCAACAACTTGTCGATTTGTTGTCCTGAATGTCCTTCAGGGCTTACATATCTCCATCTTAATATATCAATACTGAGTTCATGGTTTGTTCTTACAAACTTGTTTCTGTTTCTGGAGTCTCAATCTTGGTGAATGGTCCATCCAATTCCCAAGCTGGAATACCCTTTCTCTTTCACCCAGCCCTGTATCCCAGTGCCCCATGCTGCCCACCCTCTCTCACAAATGTTTCCAAACTCAGACTCTACCAGCTATTGGAATTGCCATGCTATCACTCTTGTGTTAAAACCTCCACTGGCTCCTTAAGACTAGATCTTAGCTGTTCTCAACACAAACAAGAACTGACAATTATGTGATGTGATAAAAATGTTATCTAATACTATCTATTACGAACACCACTGTAGTAATAATATTGCAATATATAAAAGTATTAAACTAACATATTGCATACCTCAAACCTATACAATGTCATATGCCAATTATACCTCAGTTTAAAAACAACAACAACACACCACCACCAACAATAAAAAACCCATTGGCTCCGTGTGATACTATATTAGCTTTCTATGGCTGATACGATAAATTACCACAAACTGAGTAGATTAAAACAACCACACAAATGATTACCTTTCAGTTTTGTAGGTCAGAAGCCTGACACAGGTCACACAGGGCAAAAATCAAGGTGTTAACCAGGCTACGTTCCTTCGTTTAGACTCTAGGGGAGAATCAGTTTCCCGCTCATCTGACTTGTTGGCAGAGTTCCGTTTCTTGTGGTTGTCGGACCAAAGTCCTCATTTCCTTGCTGGCTGTGGTCCTGGAGTCTGTTCTCAGCATCTAGAGGCTTCCCACATTCTTTGGTTTGTGGCTCCCTTCCTCCATCTTCCAAGCCAGCAACATGTGGCTGAACCCTTCCCATGCTGCCTCTCTCTAACCATTCTTCTGTCTCTCTTTGACCCAACTGACAGACGTTCGGCTTTGAATGACTCATGTGATTCGATTGGAGGAATCTAGGATAATCTGGGATAATCTCCCCATCTCAAGATCCTTAATTTTAATCATGTGCCAAGTCCCCTTTGCCATGTAAGGTCACTTACTCACAGGTTTGGGGGATTAGCATGAAAACATCTTTGGAAACCATTATTCTGACTTCACAGGTGTATTGAAGTTTTGGGAAAGCTAATAAGTAAACTCTTCTTTCAGAACAGAAAACAATTGAGAAAGAAAGAACAGGAGTTAGTTTGCAAGGCATGGAAATGTCAGCTTTACCGGTGATCCAGCTGATTGAGAGATGTGACTTTAGGTCCATGGCAAATGGCTTTTCTACTACTTCACCCCTGAATTAGACAGGTTTTCCCACCCAGCCACTGGCCAGTAGCCTCAGACAGAGCATGCCCCTGTGAATGTACCTGTGCAAGAGCTGTGTGTTGGAACTGTGCATATTCAGTTCCATCCCCAAAGTCATCTTACCCTGATGAACACACTTTTGGCAAGGAGTGTGAAAGGGATAGGGGGACAGGACAGGACAAGTTCTTCTCCATTGAAAACATGACAGAAGGAGACTCAAAGTGTCCCTCATCATAGTCTACTGACTGAATCCACACTTTAAATACCGTATCTTTCAGGGTCAACTCCCACCCATTATTTTATCTCCTGTCACTGCCCCTCTTAAACCTTGCATTCCAGCGCCTGGGTCTTCTCACTGTTCCCAAACATACCAATTTCCTGCTTTCCTATTTGCCGTCTTCTCTACCTAGATGATCTCTCCAGTCTTTGTGGTAAACTTTTACTCGTTCTTTAAAGGCAGCATCGCATGTCTTCTCTGAACACAGCTCTGTAGCTCCCTCCAGACTCCCTTCTCTTTAGGTCATACCTCCTCATGGGTTTTCAGTGTCTCACACAGTGGTTGGATTTGGGCATAATGGAATCTCATTAAATGTTTTTGAATGAACTTCATGTTTGAATAAAATTTATTCAAGAATTTCTCTGTTTGCCTTTCTGCCTTCCTCTTGAGGGAGAGGATTATGTCTTATTCATCTTTTTAGCCCCAGCACTGTCTCTCTGCCTGATATATAAAATGTTCTGCAAAACCTTTTCCCGAAAGAATATGTAAATTCATGATTTAATTAGTTCTGTCCAAAGCAGAATATATTATTGGAGATGTCTGTATAACTGTATCTGGATTCTCTGGTGTATTAGTTGCTATTTTTAAAGGGAGCTTTTTATATATAAATCAAGAGCCCTTCTTGCGGCCAACAAAGTCCTAAAGGGGCCAGTCTGAGGACATTCTCTGACCTGATTACCAAACATACTTTCTTGGCTTGTTCCCTTGTTTTGTTTTGATTTTATACCTGGTATAACTACATACATAATACTATACTAATGTTATGCTATATTATGTTATGTTACATATATTATATTATGTCATATATTGGTTTATTTCCTTTCTGTCCATCTATACTATAAGCCCCATAAGAACAGTGATTTTGTTTTATTCAATAGCTCAAACAGTACCTGCTATATATAGGCATTAATTAATCTTGTTCAATGAATGAAAGAATGAATGCGATCCAGTGGAATGAGAGAAAAAGTAAGACTTTGAAATCAGAGAAGACTGGGTTAAATCACAGTTCTCTGATTTTCCTAGCTGTTTGGCCTCAAGCAAATCATTTAACATTTAATAATGTTAAAGTCTTGCATGGTTGGTGGGATATTGGCAATAATATATGTAAAATATCTGGCACACACTACGTGTCCAAGAAATGGTGGTTATAATTATGTCACTTGCTCTTATAGTTAAGGACATTATGTTAAAATTATTAATGAAGATGAGTTTCTTTCATGCCGACCAAGTACAACTTTGTGCAGCTCTTAACAGGGAATGAAATGAAATTCTAGGGTGCATACCTGATTGCTATCAGCAAAATCAAGTATCTTTAATGGAGTACCATAATATCCACCAAACTTACTAAGAATACTATGAAAGGATTTTAAATATTCCCAAGCAAGAAATATTTCAACGTCATCCAAAAAGCTCTCCAACTTTCCTGTTCAGCCCCTGCAACACTGGGCCAAGATGGCAGTTATAAGGCACCTTGGCTTCTGTAAAACTAAAATGACTTTTTGGGTGTATACAGGCTGATTCATTTAAACCAAAAAAAGAGAAAGAAAAGAAAGCCCAGCCTTTCAATTTCCAGAATGTTTTGTTGCATCTACATTTACTCTAGATTTTACAGTAAATTCAATTACAGCTTTAAGTTAGATAATAATATAGAATTTTTTATGTTAACTTATCTTGATTATTTTTAAAGTAATCATTATTTTATATCTGGTAGCTTATGGATTTCAATGAAATTTTGTACCCATCGTGTCTGTAGGATAGGAAAACACGTACTGTGCACGGCAGGTCCCTCATCTTGATTAAACTTGTACCATCCTATAAAACAAGGCTAGTTTTCAATCTTTGTTGTTGAAGAAGCTGTGGCCCAATGCAATCTTGACTCTCCCAAGCTACAAGAATCAAAATCTGGTTGTTATATGATGTAATGGAGGGTATATAGCTTTTAGAAAAGGTTGATTCAGCTCAGATCTGCAACTGGCTGTGTGTCCTTGGCAATTCTCCAAGCCCTAGCTTCCTCACCTGTAAAATGGGTTATTAGTCTCACACAAGGCTATTGCCAACATTCAAATGAAAAACCTGTATGTGTGGTAATCTTTAAATGTAGGTACTTGATATATTTTTAGTATCATGGGATTAAAGCATAAGTCTCTGACAGAGTTTAGTGGTCTTTTAATACACTTCCACATTTTCCATGTGAAACAAATAACAAACAAACAACCCCCCCCAAAACATGTGATATGCCATTTCTCTGCTTTGTTTTCTACTCCTGTGATTGAGTGTTGTTGTGTTCCTGAACTACTTTTAAAGGGCATGTTCTACCTGCATTACTGAATCAAAATCAACTCATTTATTCATTCCACAGATATTTATTAAGCACCTATTATAGGCCAGACACTGTATTAGGCATGAGACTTGCATTATTGAATGAAACAAGTAAGGTTTTTATTCTCTTGGGAGAGCCAAAAACCCACAAAATTGAATAATAAAGCAAAACAAAATAGTAGGTATTTGGATTAGGATTCGAGCTATAATGAAAATAAAACAGGGTGATGTGTTACCGAGTTACTTGGGGCATAGATAGAGTGGTGTCTTAAGGACCCTACTCTTAGGGAAGGCTTAGAGAAGACCTCTCTGAGAAACCAGCTAACTAAAACCAGGATTAGGAGTCAGCTCAGCAAAAACCGCAGCAAGGGTTGTGGATTTTGTTGTCTATTTAGTGGAGGATCACTGTGGAAGCTAAGAAGACAACGTTTTGTAAGGGGGCAAAACCGGAAACAAGGAGACGAATTGGGAAGCTGTTTATCACCAAGGAAAAATAATAAAGGTAAGAGCATAGAAAAAGATAAAGTGCAGGCCCTTCTTCAGAGAGACAATCAGGGAAGCTGTATCTGAGGAACACTGTTTGAGATGGACCGGAGCAAAGTGAGGGAGGACAAGTAGTATTTCAGGTTGCTGGATTAGGGGTGGCAGCGAGGCTGGTGAGAAGGGAGTGGGTGAGGATGTAGAGATGACAGTCTCTGCAGATGGAGTGGATGTGGGGTGTGAGGGAAAGAGAGACTCTAAGGTTTGAGTAGTTCTACTGACTTAGAGAAATCTAGGTGAGGAGAAGATTTTTGAAAGGATGGGTAAATCAAGAATTTGTTTTGTGTGTGAATGATCATTTTAATTCTATGTTGAATATTCAAAAGGAAATCCGCAAACCTTTAAATAGAAAACCAACTACGGCTTCCTTCTCTGTCATGGCGCCATTTTCCAAAGGCAGTCAAACTTTGGCTGCTACCCCTACTCCCCGGCCCCACCAGTGTGAGAGAGAAGGCACCAGTGCTGAGGGCTCTGCTGAGAAAGAGCCCATCCAGGAGACACCTGCCCCAGATTGTGATGGTGGAAGGCAGGATCACAGCATAAGGGCATTCTCCTGGAGGATCAAGTTTACTCAGAGTTTGAGGAAACCAATATTTTCACAGAAACACAAAAAAAGATTAAGTTATGGAACAGAGTGAAATATTGCATGGATTTTAAAGATGAAATAAACAGAGATAAAGTTACATTACAAATACACAGCCTTACATGCATAACACTTTAGGGAGACAACCTCTACATAAATCAAAGGAAAGATGTTATCATTTTGAAATGTAGAAAATGAGAATTATTGTTTCTCACCTCTAGTTTTACTGTTTAAAAAGAGAAAAATTGAAAGAGGCATGAAATATTTTGTAAACTAGAAACCAAGGACTTGTATGGAAAACTGGATTGATATTGACACATCCTCAGGATTCAGGTAAGAATTGATTGCTTTTCCATCACAAATTTAAACACATAATTACTCTGTTTAATTAGTTTATTTTCTATTTACTTCTCTTATCTCTATAATCATAATTCTGAGATCAACTGTATTCTGTTTCTACAGTTTGGCAAGCAACCTACTAATTAATTAACCAACCCATTAGTTTTATAGGAGTAAAAGCAATCCAGGCATTTATTTGGCATCATATACAAATGAAGTTGATCACTTTTCATTGTTTGATTTTACTGAATCTGATGATCTGCTACTGAAATGCTAAAATACTTGGGGGCCTGCGTTTTAATCTGGTAAAATCTCAGCAAATGTCACTGTCTGTCCCTGGGTCTGATTCTGTTGTGCCAGGCTTCCCAGGGGCAGTTTAGGTAATCTGTTATTCAGATATGTCTGCAGTGCCAAGTTTCTATTTACACAGGAAAGGAAGTGATTTTGTATTTGTCCCCCTTAAAAGAAAAGCCTGAGGGACAGCTTATGGTCATAGTAGCAATGTTTAAGTTACTGAGGCAGAAATAACTTGGGCAAAAAAAAAAAAAAAAAAAATATATATATATATATATATATATATATATATATATATAAAGTGGTCCCAAGAGGATTAACACATTACAAAAATGCCTCCACATCAACCTCATTAGACAGTTCAATGATAATTTTTCTATTGTAAGTACACTGCATTTTTATTCACAATGGTATTAAGAAAAAAAAGAATAATTATCTTTTCTTGCATTTTAACAAAAGATTTTACAATGGCAAAATAGTTTACTGAAAATAGCACCTGAGAGGTCTGTTATAATTCTATTGTTACTTTTTTTTTTTAATTTTATTATGTTATGTTAGTCACCATACATTACATCATTAGTTTTTGATGTAGTGATCCACGATCCATTGTTTTCGTATAACACCCAGTGCTTCTATTGTTACTTTTAGAGCAGATGCCATGTCACATGCAAAATGCCAAGACCACAGAAAAATATTTTTAGCTGGGTAAAAATATGTGACATTTAAGGAAGAAATGGTAGTACTTTGATTCATTTGTTAATTGAGCACTTGAACATACACAATTGTTTGAAGGTTACAGAAAGTAAAAAAATGCAGTCCTTGCCCTCATGCAATTTATATTTTTAGACAATTAAGATAAACTGTTCTTTATAGCTTCTGTGGGAGGGAAAAAGAGAAAGGCAGCTAGATCATACGTATTCTTGGTACGTATTCCTAGTATTGGTTTTAATATGACAAAAGATGATAGCTCAGGCTGGGTGTTAAAAGGAAAAAAATACCTTAAATGAGCAAAGTGAGCTCACTTGAGGAAAAGCTGGAAGTGGGAGAGAAACCTTGTAGGGTCTGGAAGAAGCTTATGCAACCTTGAGGAGAGACTAGATGGGGGTTTAGATGAGGAGGACAGAAATTGTGTCAACTCATTGGCAAATTCTGTTTAGCAATATTTAAGGTAAAGAAATGTAAGATAGGATAGAAATAGATGACGTGTTCAGAGCATAAGGTCTGGACGTAGATAGAGAACAAAAGCAAATACTTTAAAATTTCGGAAGTCTTAGAAGTCTGTCACATATGGACATCAAAGCTACAGGTAGCAAGTCTACTATATGTACATACTGAGTACACTGTAAATAGTACTTCAATAATTTTTAAACACACACACAAAAACACTGTCATTTAAATGTAAGTTGTCTTCTGTCTTCTAAAATGAAGACTTAAATTTCATTGGAACAGATTTTTTTCACTGTTCCGTAAAAAACATAGCATTGGAAGTGGAGGGTTTAGAGAGAGAGGGAGAAAGAGCAAGGAACCACTCATAGCCTTGGGGAAGAGCTAGGTGCAAAGAATTAAATCAAATATATATCCCACAAACATAATGGCTGGTTGTTCAGTTTAGAGTTCTAAATTGGGTGTGTTGTTAGGAATTGCAGGTCCCTGCAAATCTTATTTCTGATAGACGTATTTCCTTTCATAAAAGGGGGTCTCGACTGCTTCTACACGTATATTGTGTCTTGCTCTTAGGAGTTATGTGAATGTTCCCCTGCTGAAGCGGCGACCTACAGATGACAGGTGAGGAGACCCTGAAATCTGAAAGACATTAATGACCTGATGTTCCCTTCATCTTATGGCCATGTGTTATAGAAGGAAAACTGACATTTACTCAGCCCGCCCTGGACAGAGCTAGGGATGTCCCACATGTAAAGATATTTAAGACAAATAACATAGAATTTGGTAAATGTACTGATACTAAACCATTATATTCTCATGCCTTTTTACAGTCATTATAATCCTGGGCATAGAGCAGCATTTGTCCTCTGTGGTGGGTGAAATAAGGGCTCCCAAAGATGTCCAGGCCTGAATCCCCAGAGCCCTTGAATATGTTTTGTTACATGATGAGGGGGAAATTAAGGTTGCTAATCAGCTGACCTGAAAATAAGGAAACTATCCTGGATTGTCAGGGTGGATCCGATGAAATTACAGGGCTCCTTTAAATGTAGAAGAGGGAGGCAGGAGAACCAGAGAAGGAGATGTGACAATGGAAGCAGTGTAGAGCAGTGTGACATGAGAAAGACTCAGCCCACCATGGCAGGCTTTGGACATGGAAGAAGGGACTGCAAGCCGAGGAATGCAAGTAGCTTCTAGAAGCCGGAAAGGACAAAGAAACCAATTTTCTGCTAAAGACTCTAGAAGCAATGCAGCCTGCCAATGCCTTGATGTTAGCAGATTGAGAATCATTTTGGACTTCTGACCCCCAGCACTGTAATGTAATACATTTGTGTTGTTTTAAGCCACTAACTGTGGTAGTTTGTTACAACAGCAAAGGGAAACTTACACAATTTCAAGTGTAGCAGGTTACTGAAGACCATCATCCCAGAGGATAATCAGTTAAGGATCAGGAAGACAAAGCTAAGGGGACAAGCCTGGATTGCGAATTTCTCCTCTTCCTAGGCTTCAGAGCTCCTATGTTAAACTCCATGGGATGGAGATAAGCAGGATACCTGTATAGTGGAGAGTAAGGCAGCCCTCCCCTCATGGAGTTAGTTAGACCCAGAGTGAGGCAGAGAAGTGCCTGAAAAGTGATCCCAATGGGGCATCTGGGTGGCTCAGTCTATTAAGCATCTGACTCTTGATTTCGGCTCAGGTCATGATCTCAGGGTTGTGAGATCCAGCCCCAAGTTGGGCTGTGCACTGGGTGTGGAACCTGCTTAAGATTCTCTGTCTCCCACTGCCCTTCCCCTCCCCGCCTTCTCTAAAAGAAAAAAGAGAGAGAGAGAGAGATCCCAAGCCATGATCACAGACTTGTGAAAGTCTCTCTTTCTCTTGAAAACTTCCGCGGAGTATCATTAACCATGACTGATTACTCTTGGCCATGCAGGGAGAAACTGAGCATGCTCAGTAGAGAAAGCATTTTGTCCCTTCCCCCAAAGGGTGCTGAGGGCCACGGCGGTAATCAGCAGAGAACAGCATGTCTAGCAAAATGCTGATGCCACAGGAGGAATGTGTAGGAGTAAGACGAGGGTGCGGGGGTGGGGGGAAGGGGAGGTGGCATTCCTGTGCATTTTTGAGATGTTCTTACAGAAAAAGCTGGGTGTAATATATGACAATACTCATCTGGTATCACCCTCAAGTGATCATAATTTGGGCTCAAGCAATAAATATAAGATTTTTGACTCACAGTAATGAACAAAAATATGAAAGAAAAAAATTAAGAAATGTAACTAAGCTCAAAAATGACATGGACAAGATGAACCTGAAAAAGAACAAGCTGGAATTGAGGAACACATGAGGAAGTTAATGCCAAGCAATACAGCCACAAACCAATAATCTGAAAATGAATCGTTCAGTCTCAGGCATGTCAAGGACTAAGTGGACAGTCCGATTGCCACTGCCCCTTGAATACTCAGACACAGACCCACACGAGTAGGCTTATATGGGCAGACACAGCATTAACAGTCACCGGAAACTTTTAAATAAACAGTGCTGGGACAATGTTTTTCTATGTGGAAAAATGTAAATTAAAATACTACTTCACGGAGCACCTGGGTGGCTCATACGGTTAAGCGTCTGCCTTTGGCTCAGGTCATGATCCCAGGGTCCTGGGATCGAGTCCCGCATCGGGCTCCCCGCTCAGTGGGAAGTCTGTTTCTCCCTCTCCTTCTGCCTGCTGCTTCCTCTGCTTGTACACTCTCTCTCTCTGTCAAAAATAAATAAAATCTTTAAAAAAAAAAAAAAAACTACTTCACATTGTATAAAAAAATAAGTTCCAAGTGAATTTAACCTATGAACGTGAAAAGCTAAACTTTAAATCTTTTAGAAGAAAATACAGGATAATATTGAATATAATGTTGGGCTAGGAAAAGATTTCTTAGACACAGAACTCACAAAAGCACAAAGATCAGAGGAAAGTATTGATAACTTTGATAGCACTGAAATAAAAATATTTTAAACCACAAAATAAACTACCAGTAAATCTTAAAAATGGTCATTGTGAAAAAATAATTCTAAGCATAAAAATGAAAAAGAATTCATATATTGAGTACATAAGGAATACATAAAACAACCAAAAAAGATAAAATGAACAAAGTTTTGAACAGATATAATTCTTATAAATAAAAAGTTGGATTATATATGGAAAGAGAGGAAAAAAAAGAGAGAGAGAATATGTATATTCAAAAGTAATAAGTAATCAGGCCAACACATAGGAAAATAATAAAAAGATGCGAATTTTCCAAGTGGCAACATGTTAAACCTACCAGTGTCAAATGCTGTCAAGAATATTTGGGAATGCTAATTCTTGAAAGTGTACTGCTTAGAAGGGAAACTGTTACAGTTACTTTGGAAAGACTTTGACAATGGTTAATATACATATATCTATACCCCCACACACATATCTCCTAAAGTCCACTTCTAGGAATAGGACTCTCCACTACACCGCCCGCCCCCAAAACCCCAAAATCTTTGACATGTACAAAATAGACAGGTACAAGTAAGTGTTACAATGATACTAATTTAGTCACAAAATTATTCATTACTTAAATGTTCAACAGTAGAATAAACAATCAGTACTATATAAATAAGGGCAGTATTACAAAATGGGGATAAATGAACTAGATAGAGCTGTATCTATCAAATGGACATTAAAAAATAGGCCACAGTAAGATATACAAATGTATTTATATAAAATTTTAAAACTTGCAAAACATTGCTTTTAGATATATATCTACATAATAAAGCCCCCAAACAAACATGAGGAATCAGAAACATGGGCTGAAGCAAACATTTTTATTTTTACTTTACTTTTTAAAGATTTTATTTATTTATTTGACAGAGAGATTGAGAGAGCACAAGCGTGAGCAGGAGGAGCAGGAGAGGGAGAAGCAGGCTCCCCACTGAGCAGGGAGCCCAATGCCGGGCTCGATCCCAGGACCCTGGGGATCATGACCTGAGCCAAGGGTAGACACTTGACTGACTGAGCCACCCAGGTGCCCCAGAAGCAAATATTTTTAAATGTTAAGATTTGTTAAAGCCAAGTAGTGAGTTTATAAGTATTTGTTAAATGTATTTCTATAATTAATTTTTTCTAGTATGTTATAATTTTGAAATTCAATAGAAAAAGCAAAATAAAGGTGACTTTACTTTGACTCACTGATTAGTGTATTTTAGATGCACAAGACAGGAAGAGTACTGGAAAGGACTATATCTCATAGATAGGACAGGCTTGTGTCAATTACTCATATGATTAAGAACATTAAGAAGTCATTTAAGTGAAATGTCAATCATGTGACTAGTTTTTCATTCAAAAGGACATGGATTTTGAAAAGTCTTTGGGACAACTCAAGCTCACTAAAAACATAATTTTATAAACTGAACAAACGTAGGCTCCTATAAATCAGCATTGAGAGTGTTCAATAAGTAAGATTGAATTCTATTATGGTTTCATGCTTCAAGGGCTTTGAAGAAAAGCTTTTATTTCAGTTTCCATGTTCCTACCCATTAAAAGCAAAACAATTTAAAGTCTTTGTTACAAATCTTAATGCCAGACTATCAAGGGGACTGATTCAGAGAAAATAAGATTTAACCACAGATGAGTCAATATTTTAAAATGCAATAATAAAATCTGTATTAGTCTTTTTTACTCTATGATTTTTGAAAAGAACTGTTTAAAAGTGCACATTTTCCTCATATTTGATCTTCTGATTTCCCAACAAAAAGAAAAATTTATTCTAGAATTACCATCAGAATTGAAAACTTCCAGATAAATAAATTATACTACTTGATCACTCACTGACTTTTAACATTTAACATGGCATTTATACAACTTAAACTTATTCACAAAATTCCAAATTCTATTTTTAGACCATGCCTGCTAATAGTACCTCTATCTTAATCTTATTTGAAATATTTAAATTTTAAATTAAATTTTGTATGTTAAATATCCTAAGATGATACATATGTTCAAAACAAAATGAACAAAGCAAAGAAATATTGGTGATTATTTAAGAACGAACACATATACTTATGATATTGAATCTATCAATGAACAAATATTTCCAGGGACCTACTATCTACCCCGGATTGAAAATAAGAATAAAAGATTTAGAATATAACTCTAAGAATATCAGCCAGTTAGATGCTAAGCCCAAGTGGTAAAGCCTGGAGACTTTCTCCATTGCTAATAAAAAAATTAAAAAAAAAAAAAAAAGCCCGATTTATTAAAAAAAAAAAAAAAAAAGTCTACACTTCTTGTCTAATCATTGGCATCCCCCTTACAGACTTGTAGTTGTGTTGGGTATAAGTTAACAACATATTGCAGCCTTATATCAAGGCAAGAATAGTCATTGCCATTAGGGGAGAAGAAAGGGCATAGATGGTTGTTCAGAGTAGCACGTCTAGAACCAAAGACTGCAAGGAAGTTTCCATTTAAGGCCACAAAGGAAGGGCTTCTGTAGGTACTGGAGGGAGAAATGTTTGTTATGGAAGGAAATGCATGCTAACAGTTTCCATCTCAAATATTGTGTAACAAAGTGGGATTATTCTTGAGTCAATATTAGAAAACCTTCATGATTCACCCTGAGAACTGAAGATAACTATTGGTGGCCAGTCCTGACTCGCGGAGACATAATCACCTCATCCACCTTCACCAGAGCCACCATGTCCCTCCTGGCAAATGCATATCTCCCTATTTAAAAGACACAATGTTATCATTGGCAGAATTATTGATGACAAAAAGAAAAAAAATACAACTCACAAAAAAGCCCAAATGGACTGACCACTCATTCAGTCCAGCAGCAATGCTGAATGAAGCTCCAGTCATCAGCATGGAAGGAGAGATTGTAGAGATGGCCCAAAGTCAAGGAAAGGGAATGAAGAACGCAATTCAATGGTCATGCTCTAAAGAACTCAAGTATAGAGAAAAGCACATAATATAATAGGCACACAGATTGAACGGATATCATGTTTTGCCATATTTGAGTCAGAGCTGTCTCATTCAAAACAAAACAAAACCAAAAAAACACAGAGTTCAAGCCCCATCCCAAACCCTTCATTGCCATTAATTTTCACTATTCCAATATGGTCTCTACACCAGCCATGCATGTACTCGTGCATACCCTACCCATAATTTTTCTTTTCATGTATTTTAATTACATATTAGAATCAGTAAATAAAATAACAATTGTCTGAAATAAGAAACACGGGTTCTTAAAAAAACACAAATTTGTTTAAAAGAAGGATGAGGGGGGAAGAGGACAGGAAAGAGGAAGGAAGAAAACAACGTTTGACAATTGACACATTGGTGGGTGGTTTCTGGGTATAACTGAAAATGTGTCCATCTTAGAGGCCTGCTAAAACATCTACACTTCAGAATTCTTCTCTCTACAAACTATTTTAGGTCTCCAAACTGAGAAGAGAGATTGAAAGAGAAGAAATACAGATTTTTTTTTTTCTTTTTAGAAAGGAGATAGAAAGAAGAAAGCTTTAAATCTCAAGGTTTTGAAAGGACCTTATTAGATAGAGGTTTGAAGTTTAGTTATACTATTCTTTTAAAATAACCACAAACTTCGGGCAACAGGTAGGTTACCTTCCCGGTATCAATGTAAACTTTATGGCAGCCATTCTAGCAAGTTGAAAGTTGTTCAGAATGTTCTGAGTTTATACTACAGTATTCAGTCCCAGTCAGACCCAAGCCCCAGGGACTGAAGAACAGAGAGAAAAAGAGAAAAGTCATCCTCTAGGAAAAATACCTACACTACAAAGAGCTAATGCCAATAAGAGTAAGGTCCCGCTGTAGAGAGTTATTCAGGAAATCCCTCTCTTAATCACCACCTTAGAGAGACCTCACATGACCATCTCATTTAAGTATGTAATGATGAATAAGTGACTGAATATACTGAATCCAATTATCTCACTGAGGCCCGAAAGTTGCTTAGATACTTGAAAATGGTGTGATACTGTGCATGTTGATAGGCTACCATTACATTTACTAGGATATCGCTTATCAGAGAATCAATTACTTGAGCAAGGAGGGGAAATATGAACAAAAACTATAAACTTGAATTAGTGAACAGAGATTTGTGTATGGCACATTAAAGTCCAAGATATATTTCTTCTTTGCTAGAAAGACTGCTATCCCAAGTGGTAGAATTTGGGCATAGTTTACTGTGTGCTCTTTCCTGGGCTTGACAAAAATCTGTGGATGAAGATTTGCTTGAACATTTTGTTTGGTATTATGGGCTCAATTGTGTCCCTTCAAATTCATATGCTTAAGTCTTAACCCCCAGAATGCCAGAATGTGACTGTATTTGGAGAGAGGGTCAGTAAAGGGGTAGTTAAGATTAAGTGTCATTGGGCTGGGTTCAATTCCAATATGACCAGTGTCGTAAGAAGAGGAGAATAGGACACATATGCAGATGAAAGACTACGTGAGGACACAGGGAGATGGTCATCTACAAGGTGAGGAGAGAGGCCTGAGAAGAAATTGACGCTGCCACACCTTGATCTCAGATTTCTAGCCTCTAGAACTGTGAGAAAATAGATTCCTGTTATTGAAACCACCTGGTCTGGGTTACTTCATTACGGTAGCCTTTGCAAACTAACACAGTTAGTACATATTACCTTTACGTTTCATGGTGTGTGGCCCCTTAACCATCTCTACAAGTCAGCTACAGATCACATGCATCTTCTTTCTGTGTCTTAATACCAATGTCATGAATCTAGAGAAGTTGCAATCTCCGTGGTTATTAAGGACTAAAATAATATTTTTATTAAAAGACTTTCCCAGATAGCCAGAAATACATGCTAACACTAAATTCTAGTTCTTCCTTCATTCCTCAAAAAGGGATGGTTGGAATATATGAAAAAAAAAATCCTATACCTAATATTAACCCTGTTTTACTTGGTCATTGGTAAGAAATAATATAGATTCACTCTAGGTAATGGCTCTTTCTTGTTGGTGGATTTGTTGTTTGTTTCAACCAGGAACAGAATTACCTGCAAAATAATTTTTAACTGACTGATAAAGGAGATTCATAACTCATTATGAATCATATTATTTACAAAGTCATTCTTAAAACATTCTTAGGAAGGGTGAATTTGACATCTCATTATTGAACCCTTACTGTGTGCTCCGGCATACTATTGTAGGTGCTGGAGATATACTGAGCAAAATAAGCTTGCCGCATGAAACTTAAACTCTAGTAGAGAAGGTGTACAGTTAGCCATCATGGTGCTATGGGCACTTAAGGGCATGAGTTTACTTGATTGTGGAGTCTAGGGCAGGGGTCTGCAAATTTCTTCTTTGTAAAGGGCCAGATGGTAAAAATTTTAGGCTTTGGTGCCACACAGAACATCACAACTATTTGACTCTGTCATTTTATAGCAAACATGGCCATAGACAATGTGTAAACAAAAGACTTATTTATGGGCACCGAACTTAGAATTTCTTATACTTTTCATATATCATGAAATTTTTATCTTTTGGTCCTTTTTCCAATGATTTAAAAATGTAAAACTCATTCTTGGCTGAAGGTCACAGCTAGGGCATTGCAGAAGACCTTATGAGGATGGTGAACCTGACCTGAGAGCTGGGGAGACAAACAAAACCAGACAAAGGCAGAGTTGGGGGGTGCAGGGCGGGACTGGAGTGTCCCACTGGGTGATGTGCACTGATGAGTAGTAGAAAACAGTGGGAAGAGAGTTCACCCTTTGTTGAAGCTGTCTACCCTCAATACAAGCAGCCCAGGGCATACCTAACAAGGAGAAACTTTTTCTCTCTCGCAAATCACACAGCATATGTGCGCACCTACTCTGCCTACCAGGAAGACTGGACTGACTCTTTATATAAGCTGTGTGTAATTAATCACTTTACTCCCTTCGCCTGAAGACCTGTGAAAGCAGCGAATGATTCCCTTATTCTCTTGCTACTTTGGTGAAGCAATCAATTTTTCTGAGTGCAGAAAAAAAATGAGATCACAGGTGTGTGTTTATTTAGCAATGCTTTGACAATAACTTCTAGATGTTCTTTAGCTCCAGTGGTATAACTGTGTGTGTGTGTGTGTGTGTGTGTGTGTGACATTGGACAATTCCCTTCACTTCCTATACACATCCATTTGTACCCACTAAGTAAAAATAATACCTACATCAAACCTAACCATTGTGACCCTTAGAGAACCAAAATATTTTGTCATGCAACTCACAATAAAATCTCCAATTTCAGAGCAATTAGATGAATGTGTACCTAAGATCAAACATTAATACTGTCCAAAGACTATGTAATTAATCCAAATTCTGACTTTTAAATAATTTATTGGGTGTGTTATTACACATTTGAAAATAAGATACCATTTTCACTATTTGGCTGCTACCCAACCAAGTGTGTTTAGATATTTTAGAAAGGAAGCTACAGTTTTGTTTTGTTTTTTTAACTGCTGTGGAAAAGAAAGATTTATTTACTTTATAGTAGCATTTAATTTTACTCAGTATCAAAATTACCCTATGTGCTAAAATGTAATGATAACCTGGCAAAAATAGAGAGCATATGTTTGGCCCTGGGTTCGATACTTGAGTGGAGATGAGGCAAAAAGTTTTTCCTGGTAACCAAACCAACACTGTGTGCCTGGCATACTAATATGCTGCAGTCACTAAGGTGTTAAAGTGCTATCAAGGGCTTGAATCCACATTGGTTAGTAAATAAATAAATAAAACAGCCCTTCTGCTCATTAGGAAACCATCCAAAGCCAGGGAGAGAGAATCAAGTTCCTAATTTATGAGTCAGCCACTTACAAAAAAAAAAAAAAAAAAGGCAAAGCTAACACAGCCATTCATGCAGCCTTTCCCCACACCGATCTTTTTGGAAAAATAAATTCCTGCAGGAATACTCGGAATCACTACCAGTAAGTTCTATTATACTGTCAGACGTAGGAAAAATAGTTTCCCTGGGACTTCAAACATGAGACCGAAGAAATGATTATGGCAAAATATTGTTCCTAATTAATTAAGATGATTTATATGACACACTGTGTAATTGAAAAATGCAAAACGGAAAAAAAAGTTCCAGTAGTAAAGGAGATTCATTTTCAAGATAAATGGCATAAAACTGAAAGAATAGGCTCCATTAATGAGTTCTCCAAGTCAGCCTTCAGTTTAGTCTTCATTGTTGGCAACATATTGACCAGTGGATAGCAATTTACCAGAAAATTATGAACCAGAATAATGAAATTCTACAACAAAAACTCTCAAATTGGACGTCATGCTGTTGACCACAAGATAGTTGAGAAGACACAATCTCTTTTGCTTTTAATTCTCCAAAGCAAGAAGTAGTTTTATGGGTTTAAAATTCCCCATTAAAATAACTTTTTATTCTAATCTCATTGTCTCTTTTGCTCCTGGTTCCCTCCCTTCACCTCCTCTCCTGCCCCCTCCAATTTTGATCCACTCTGGTCTCCTGGCATTGTTCTGACATTTGCTTGGCCGAACATAAAACAACAAATATGTTCAATTTGAGTGGTTTCCTGCAATGTTATTCTATCAAACTGGCAATTTCCGAAAGGATTTAGAAAGGAGCGTACAATTCCTCAGACACCAGGGAGGTCTGACAGTGACTGCCAAAGCAGTCCATGCTTTGAGTGGGTCCTAATATCTGAGCATATAAAAACATCCCTTTTTCTTAGGTTTATTTTTTAGCTTAACATCAAGCAGACTTCAGACACGATCTAAGTGGCCTGAGAGCACTATATTTAGTTCCTTGAAACTCCAAGGAGTTTAGGATATTTTGGTATGCATGGTGCATGGAGACGCGTTTTTTTTTTCCAGCAGTCATGTAAGGTAATGAAATGTTAATCAAGATGTTTAAATTATATCTAATGGATTGATGGCCTCACATAGGGACCAGACACAAAATTCATTAAAACGGGCTCCATTTATTCCCTGTATAGTCATTTCCTGCTCCCCTACCCAGTATTTGACATTTCCAAGATGGTGGCAGATTTGGAAATTTTATGATTTGATTGTGGTTTGGCTTGGATTCAAATTATAGGATCTGAATTTGATCAAATTAGACAGCTAATGCCTCAGGCAGAACAGTGAATGCATGTGTCAATGGTGGCAAGATGTACTATAGCACTAACTTGAGACAGAATCTTGAAAATTCTTAGGGTTCATGATATTATACTTCATGCCCGCAAAGTACCCAAGCCTTAAAACCATAATAAGTTGCTACGGCTCATCACATATCACTATTTCAGCTCTTGGAAGGCTGAATTCTTCTGATCTAGCGGCATGGACTTCCTGCGAGCCAATTCATTTGTGTTCACCAATGTGTATAGCAACCAAGTCCCTTACCTGCAGTCCTCCACATAAGTAGCTTAAATGCTGAGTAGCTATGGCCCATGGGATTCCTCTTGCCCTCTACTGTAGTTGGCTGCATTCATTCTGCCATTCCACATCAGATTCTGGCACTGAGTTGAAATATGCTCCAGTGTACTTCTTGCTTTAAAACCAGAGAAATGAGTTTATGGATTCCTGCTCAGAGGATATGTGAATACACAAGCCCTTACATTTTTTATCTTTGATAAAAAAAGACCCATCTCATTTTATTCTCTTTACACAGACCATCTACTATTCTGAAATTCAGCAAGCACAAGGACTTCCAAAACAACATTTAGGCTTTGGGCAGTGTGACAACATGGCCTTTAGGCAAAACATCCTGGCACCAGGCATTGTCTTAAATGATGCATCATCAACAGTGGTAAAACCCTTGGCTCTGGAAGGGCCCCTCTAAGTGTGGAGAGGTCCTAAACTTCTGAAGCCTTGGTGCTCCTGGAGCAGAGAGAAAGATATTGTGCCTCACGGCATCGACCTCCAATTGTCCTCTTGCATGACTCCCAAGTCCAGCATTTCTAGGATCTAAGAAGTCTCTGAACAAAATGTATTTTGGGAGAAAGTTGCAGAGAGGACTCAGTTCTCTGGGGTCAGCTTGGAACTACATGCCCTTGAACAAGTCATGCTACCTCTCAAGGCTTTCATTTATTCAACTACTCAAGTAAGAGGTTATAGTCCATGATTTAAAAACAGGAACAGTGATTGGATTCATATGCTGAAAACTGAAAAAAGATTGAGTTAATAGCATAAGTATTGTTGAAATGCAGAAGGTGGTCAACTCAACTTGTTTAATCATTCCCTCAAATATGAATAATATTCTCCTTGTCTCTGTGATAACTTTACAGCAATCACTTCACTGTATGCATGTTAATCCAAAGATTATACTGGGCATTTGGGACTTCACCTCTGCTTTTGGTATGAACTAGGCCTTAAAGACCCATGTGCTCTGGACAACTCATTTAACCGCTCTGGGACCCAATTGTTCTCTACCTTGAAAGACTGGAAGGGAAGATTGATTTCATGATCTCTAAAACCTCTTCCAGTCTCTCATTCCATAAATGAGTCCTATCCCTGGGGCACCTGGGTGGCTCAGTTGGTTAAGTGTCTGCCTTTGGCTCAGGTCATGATCCCAGGGTCCTGGGATTGAGCCCCGCATCGGGCTCCCTGCTCAGCGGGGAGCCTGCTTCTCCCTCTCCTCCCCACTCATGCTCTCTGTCGCTATCTCTGACTCTCTCTCTCTCAAATAAATAAATAAATAAAATCTTTAAAAAAAATGAGTCCTATCCCCATCCTGGTGTCTTTGGGAAAGTCAAGGAAAGTAAACATAAGATAAGTAGGAGCTGAGCTTTCTCATTGGTGTGGCAAAGGTTTTCCTCAAACCTGGAAACAGGAAATCTTAGGATTAGATAACAAGAAAACAAGTGATTGTATATCTGATCTTTCTTTAAGGTGTGGATTTTCAGTTATTAACTACCATGTAAGTCATCTCTCTATTAAAGGACTTTTTTTTTTTTTAAAGATTTTATTTATGTATTTGTCAGAGAGAGGGAGAGAGAGTACAGGCACAAGCAGGGGGAATGGTAGGCAGAGGGAGAAGCAGGCTCCCCACTGAGCAAGGAGCCCAATGAGGGATTCAATCCCAGGACCCTGGGATCATGACCTGAGCTGAAGGCAGACGCTTACCGACTGAGCCACCCAGGTGTCCCCCTATTAGAGGGCTTTAGTTGTCAAATAATCGGCTGCTGACTTCTCAGTCTATCCTGAAATCTCTGGCCTTTTAAGTAAACCTCTCTTTGCTGCTTTTAGTATCTAATGACCCAACTTCACTCAGCACTAGCTGACCTGCCTTGGTTGCTGTCAGAACCTCTGTAACAGATAGGGTTATTCCCTAGTCTAAGAAAAAGATGAAATAACAAAACTATTTTGCTACATTAGACCTTTCATCTTGCATATTCCATGCTGCCCCCAACCCAACCGTCCCCGCCCCCCCCCCGAGCCCTTACATATATTTAAAGATGAGAAATGAGGTGAAGGTTGGTCTTTTCTTGGTCCAATGCAGACAGCTGACAAGCCAGACTAATAGCTACACTTAGGAAGTCAGATAACATCACTGTAACAGGGGATGGAGGCTTGAAGTCTGCAGTTTTATTAGATCCCCAAATTGTGTCCCAGTTACAATATCTCTGGTTTGTGTTTTATGCATCTTAAATCCATCCCAAAACTTTAATAAGAAAAGCATGCTTTTATTAAAACAATATTGAAGTTGTCTATTCTTTCATATGTTTATTTTTTTAGAATCTCTGAGTTTGATTTTTATAAAGAAAAGGTCTTGTTTCATTTTTTATAAGATTCAAGAAATATTATATATATGAATCCTGTAGTATAAAATGATTCACATTTTAAATAAATTCATTTTCAGAAAAGATTTAAAACAGAGCATTTGTAACTATGAATTTTCAGTGGAAATAGTTTTCAAATATTGGAAGTATCATATATATTTGAATATATATATATAAATAAATATATTTGTACATGTTTGTGTCTGTGTGTCTTGGTTTCAGCAGAAAAAATGGCTGGATTGTTTTAATCAAGAAATCAAGATCATAATTATAACATTCTCACAAAATTGTCCTCTCATTTAGGGAAAAATAACTTTTCTTAAACTTTTCTATTTGTCAAGAGGCTTACCTTAAAATTGAATGTGCATAGTTCTGTGATTAACGTATAGCTTTCTCAATCTTAAAATTTGTCCTTACCATAAAAAGTTAGCAAAGAAATTAATAAAATAAAAATATTTGCTGAATCCTATACATTTTCAAATGTCTATGATACATTGGCAAGTGATGTAAATTCAATGACAGTACCTATCTAATTGAGGACAATGTAGACTTAGATTATATACTTAGGAGTTTATAGTTCACAGAACTCAATTTTGATTAACCTACCAGTGTTAAAAAAAAATATTTCTCGAAAGGGCTAAAAACCATTAATGTGCAAGGTGTCATTTCTTTTAAAATTTCATTATAAGAGCTATCTGACTCAGAATTAACAACCGACCTTCTGATTCATGTATAATATTTAATGCTTACACAAAGCTTGCCAATTAACCTTTGTCTTGAGAATCAAATTTGAGTTGTAAGACTTACTATGAATCTTTCTGGAGAGCAATAAAATGTGAGTGCTTCAACATGCAGGAGAAAGTAGAAATGGGATATATACATAAAATTCTTGCCAATGTTATTGAAGACGTAAAGCTTGTATAAGACATCATAATTGTTAAATAATACAGTCCTTTAAATGACAGATCCGAAGGTCTGAGAATCACTTATCCTCCTATCATTAATCCAGTTTCATTCATTCAGGTAAATCCATTTCTCGAGTCCCTCCTATTTGTTAAGCACAATGCCTGATACTCTGGATAAATAGAAAAATAAGTAGGGACTTCTACTTCTCTCTGGGAAGTTACAGTAACTGTAACAGTGTGTGTCAAAACCAGACTTACGTAGAGGCTAAAATAGTGGCCATAAGGGGAAAATAGCAGCAACCAACCGTAGTGTTTGAGAACGTGAATACGGAGCCCAGCCGCATGGGCTCATCTCCCAGCTCCGTCATTTACTACCTGTGTTACTAATTGCTCTACGCCTCATCTGCAAAACTAAGAATGATGGTAACAGCATTGGTCTCCTAGGGTAGTAATGATGGGAAAATGAGTTATTATTTATAAAGTACTTTGAATCATACCTGGCACATATTAAGCAGGATGCAAGTGTTTGTTAAATAAAGCCCTGTGGTTTGGGAAAACGGTTAGAAGAAACTATTTTGAGCTGTGTTTCATTTTTTATGGTGAAGAAAGAAACATGTTACCCAGACCAGGTACTTACTGCTAGGACCTAAGAATCTACCCATAAAAGAGGAATTGTTCCATTGAGCCCAGAAATCCTACATGTGGCAATCCCAGGTGGAATTATGTTGATGAAAATCAGACTGCTTTAAGTTTCATAACTATATGAATGTTCCTTCCATAGGCACCTTTCTAAATTCTTGGGCCCTTATTTTAAAAATAGACACTGAAGGGAAGAAAATGTTAATTAATGCTTACGGAAATGTGTTCAGAACATGGACTATGTCTACACTCTTCGCAGAACTCGCTGCTAGGGAACTCGTACAGGGTCAAATCAGCTCCTCTGTTAGTATTGCAGCTATATCAAAAAATGTGACACCCGCCTTCCCGAGATTGGTTAACTCTCCAACACCAAAATGGTCTCTGTGTACATCAAAGTAATAAAACTAACTGAGAAACTCTGAGTGCTAGGTAAACTCCAAACTTACCTCTTATCCAGAATGCATCCTGGTCACAGCTGCACCGGTCTGTCCCTTAGGGCCCTTCAGTGGCCATTAGAGAATTTCTCTGCAGGGAAGCAGAACTGGAAGGAAAGAACAACCTTTCAGATATGGAAGAGCAGTACATTATTCTCTACTTTCCCTTATGGGTCTCATGTTTTCACTACTACTTTACAATAAAGGAATCTGCTTTATGTTATCTTCTGTTATAACAGCTAGAGATTTAGTATTTCCATAGTTAAAACCTAAAATGGTTCTAATTTTTCCTACTAGATAAATTTCAAACAGGACTGAATGTTATACAAGGTTCTTCTGGATACAGGCATCCCTCCCACCCCCAGCTCTAGAGCCACTCCGCACCGACTGAGGTAGATTAAAAATGGCCACACGTGCTTTGGCCCTTCTCCAATCAAAGCCAGAGTCTATGTCCCCTCCCCTGAATCCGGACTGGTCTGTGGCTCCTTCAACCAGAGTGGATATCTCACTGGGGCAGTTTCCAAGGACAGGCCTTAGGAAATTCACAGCCTTCACTTCGTGTCTCTTGGAACTCTGGCTAAATGGGAAACTGCCATAAAAGGAATGATTACCCCGAGACCTGCCATTCTGTGAGAGAGCCCCAGCCCGCCACGTGGAGTGAGCATTTGGACAGGGAGATGCCGAACTAGGGTCTGTCTGTTCCAGCCAGTCCAGCCCAGGAACCAGACTGCAAGGTAGGAAGTCTCCAGATGAATCCAGCCCCAGCCATCATCTTACTGCAACTGCATGAGAGCTCCCAGCCCAGCCCGTCTATCTCCATAATCATGAATAATAATAATAAGTCGTGGTTTTAAGCACTTAGTCTTGGGGTAGTTTGTCACAGAGCGAGAGATAACCAGGCTATCCCCTGGAACATCCCTGTGCCCCTATCTATTCCAAATCACTTGAAGTTACCCCAGCACTCTGAGTTGCTTCTAAACAGTTTTTCCATCTACTCTTCCCTCTTCTTAGAGAGTTCCTGCTCCAAACCTCAAGATTCAGTATAACCATTATACCCTTTAAATTTTCTTTTTGCTCATCGCCTGTACATGTAACCCTAGGCCAACTTTACGGATGTATGTTTGCATGCATGTATGTATTTAACAAACACAAATAGCACTACATTCAAGTATTTAACACATTTAGTCCCCGTATTACCCTCATTTTACAGACGAGAAAATGGAAGCATCAAAAGTTAAGGAACTTGGCCAAGATCAGACAGATGGTAATTGGAAGAACCATGATTCAAACCCAGGCAGTCTGGTTCTGGATTTTGTGCCTTTAACTACCACAGTATGCCTCTACCTAGAGCATTCCACACCCTCCCCTCCCCCCCTTCTAGAGCTTCTCAGAGCTACCTTTGCTCTTCTGCCAGTTCTCCGCTCAAATGACAGTTCCTTAGAGAATGTCTAAGTCAGGTAGCAATCCTCCCTCTGTACCACTTCTTAGGCAGGTCACCTTGTATCTACCCTGCTTTCTTTCCTGTATCATATCTACTACAGTGAAAATAATTGTGGTTTTTTTTTTTTTTTTTTTTTTTTGAGCAGAGATATTGTCCTTCTTATTTCCCACTGTTTCCTCAGAACCTAGAGTATCACCTGATGCATAGCAGGGCTTAGTAAATATTTCTTGAAAGCCATGGATAAATGTGCTTTCTTTTTTCTGTGTCTGTACTGTGTTCACACATGGATCCACCCATTTTGATGATGACCAGTCCTTTGCTTCACGACTACTCCCGAGCTTACAGCAACAGTGTAATCTGAGTCTATCCCCTAATAACTTTCTAAAAAAAAAAAAAAAAGTGGTCAAATTCTAAATTGTATTAGAATTGATATTATGATGCCTGAGGCCAATGTTAGCTATGGTGGTGATTATGTGGGGAGTGCAGAAGTCTTTCAGAGTTGGCTAAAAGCTCTAGAAAACTTTAAGGAAACTGAGGATTCTTGGTAAGTCTTTTTTTTTTTTAAATAAAATCAATGACTTTCTTTCTCTTTCTCATGCATCAGCTTACCTTTCTCCCCACCTCATTTCTTCCTCAATACATCCCTATCACATTCATTTCTCTCCCCTCCAACTCTCTCTCTCTCTTTTCTTTGCCACCACATTTCACACAGTATTTGATACACGTCATCATATACTCCTGTTCTCTTGCTAGTGATTTTATCTATTAATTTCATCACATTTTCTTTATCCTTCCTAGTGCTGCTGCAGGTGGGGGCCCCTATTCTTTCTTACCTAGCCCCCACAGTAACCTCATAACCCTGTATCCCACTTTCCCTATTCTAACTTCACACCTACCCTGTCACCAAAGCAATGTTTCCATGGCAAGGAACTGATCTCATTATATTCTGGTACTAGGGATTTAGTTTCCCGGATAGTGTTTGCTCAGTCCATATTTGATTCAGAAATAGATATTTTCTAGATAGAAACCATATCTTTAAATTGCTTAACAATGGAAATAACTGTCTTGTAGTCACCATCACTGGATCTATAAAGTATGAAGCATTTCATTTATAAAATATCACATAGAGGAAGGAAGTACCTGACCTATTTGTGTGAAAAGCTTAACTACATTCAATTAAATATCTATTTCAGACTAATGTCTTCTCCAATTTATAAAGAAGGCCTTGGGTTAGAAGGGTTTGAGTGCTATTTTGTTTTGCCTGGTCAACAGCATTGCTTCAGCTCCTAGATTTTAGTATCATAATCATCTTTTTCTCAGGAGAAAAAAAACGCTCACAATTCTTTTGTGCACAGAAGATACTATCCCCATGAGTTCCTGGAGTCAGTTCTGATGTCCCCAGATGTCTGCAGCGAGTGTTTTGGAAACTGATAAAAAATCTGCTGAAACCTCCTCTACGATTGATGCAGATTGTTTCTTAGTTAAAAAAAAAAAAAAAGGCAAACTGAAAAACAATTTTAGACTTAGAGAAAAGTAGCATAGTACAAGAGTTCCCTTAGATCCCTCACTTCACTCCCTCTCAAGCAAAGATCTTACATGATCATAGTAAAATTGTGAAGAACAGGGTATTAACATCAGTATGATATTATCAAATAAGCAACAGTTCCTATTTGAATTTCACCAGTTTTCACTAATGTTCTTTTTTTCTGTTCCAGGACCCAATCCAGAATTTTCCGTTGTGTGTAGTTGATATGTCACCTTACCCCATGTCTGTAATAGTCTCCCAGTCTTTCCTTGTCTTTCATGACCTTCACACTTGAAAAACAGTGACCATTTATTTTATAGACTGTCCCTCCATTTGGGTTTGTCTGCTGTGTTCTCATGTTTGGAGGTTATGTATTTTGGACAAGAATATTAAAAAAAATATTATGCATCCTTCTTAGTGCATCATATCAAGGGGTTCATGATGCTGATATACTGTGTTGTTAGTTTGATCATTTGGTAAAGTTGGTGTCTTCCATTGACAAGGTTGATTTTCAATCAACCTGAAAGCCAGACAGTTTTGGTTAAAAGGGCATGTTTGTATATATATCACTGTATGTTAACTATACCGGAATTAAAATAAAATGAAATTTTGAGAAGGGCACATGTTTGAGGTTAAGCAAATCTGGATGCAAATCCCAGCTCTGTCATCTTCTGTTTGTGAGATATTAGAATACAGGATCTTGAATCTCATTCTGAGTCTCAGCTTCTTTGACTGGGAAATGGGCGTTCTACCAATACCCTTCTGTTGAGAAAAATGTGAATCCTACTTTACAATCTGAGATGTAGAAAAAATCCAAATTTCCCATTGCGCTTTAAATGTACATAAATCTGCAATAGTCCCAGTGTGCCACAGAGCTCCCAAGCAATAGGACAGCCATATTGGTTACTTGTCCACATTGGTTACCTTGGAGTTACATGCTCTCCCAGCTCAAGGGTACCTTTCATGTTTGATGGCCCAGTTGCATTAGGCTTTACTTTAATTGTGGGCATTTCTGGTGAGGCAGGGAGCTCTTATGCTTGGGAGAAGTTATTCACTCTGAGGACATTAATGTTTCTGGGGCTTTGTGTAAAGGTAGTATGAGGATTTGCAATGCTCTGCAGATCTACCAATATATCTAGGGAAAAGTCCCTCCTTCTTTTATATTTTTCCCCATCAAAGGTATATGTTTGTCTCTCTCCCAGACACCTAAAACAATTGAGGAGGTTAGATTTTGACCAAAGTTTCTAGCTTCTACTCTGCAAGTATCCCAGAGGTAAAGAATGCAAAGAGCCTTGCTACGTTGGAGAATACGGACAAAACCCCCCAATGAATAGCTCAAAATGTGACTATGACACAATATCCTGTTATGTAGTTGTGCAAGTATTTTGGCTGAGACTAGACCCACCCCCAGGTGTTGGAAGATATGCATGTATCTAGAAAAGCAAAAAACTAGTTTTAAAGGTAACACTGTGTTTCTCTTTTGTTTTGTTTCTATCGAGGTGGATTCTTACATTAACTTCTGGGAGTAAATTGCTCCTTTATTTTAGAAAAAAAAATATTGGAAGTAAATTGCTCCTTTATTTTAGGAAAAAAAATATTTGCATGGGCCTTTTGGTTATGCAAAGATAGCACACAACTTTATTCTGGAATGAAGAGACTTATGACAATGTGTTTCCAAAAGCCAAATAGCACTACTTCACATAAAAAAAAGTCATCTTCCAGGTAGACAAAGCTGAATCTTGGGAGATAGCTTATTTTAGGAAAATGTAACTTTTCTGAATATGGATTTACAATGAACTGACTTCAGAATGTATTACTTATTCCTTGAGAGTTCTGTGCCTTTGATCTTGTTTAAGTCCTGGAGTGGAATAGATGTGATTAGACTCCTGAGAGCAGTCTTAGACAACTGCAGAATGACACAGAGACATGACCTTCCCCCACATACTAGTGGGGGTGGGAAGCTACACTCAACAGAACTGCTGAAGTTGAATAACACACAATATGCTCAAAATGTACACATGACAGACAATTGTTTTGTAAGCAGTTCAAAGGTAAGATGATATACCTATGGATGCCTTTCCCTTGAAAGGATTGGATAGTTTCACTGTAAAACATTCCAGAGGATATCTATCCTGAGAGAATATGGTGATTTGAAAGGAGACTCTGGACAGGTAAAAGGCAGAAATGCTCCTTCCTTCCTCCAGGTTTGAGGAATAGACAGTCCCCGGCAGAGGAATGGAGCAAGGGAGATGCGTTTGAGATCTCGCAGGTGGTGGCGATAAACCCATCCCTACAACATGGTGGCACGATCGTATCTAGACAGAAGTGTCCAGAAGGGGCCTCTGATGGACAAACGTGGCCTGGAGACTGAGAAAAGCAATATCTGACAATCAGTTTAAAGATCCTTTTGCTCTTCTTAAGACTTTAATAAGCAATGGTCAGGTCTCAGCCACCATTCAGAGGAGTTGAGCAAAAGGTCAGTGCACCAAATCAAGATGAGCTGGTACAGGGGGAAAGCAACAGCAGACTGAGGGAAGCCAGGCTCAAGATGGTGGGGGGACAGTTCTGACCCTATAGTGGAAAAGACAGCTGACTGAGGGGTGATTAACAATCAGGGCAAATATGGGGAACTTCTAGGCCTCCCCAAGCCAGAAACACTTGGGAATTAGGAAAGAGGAAACCTGGTAAGAGACTGGACTTTCCAGTTTCCTTTGTGATCAGGCTCAACCAACTGTGATATGAACATTAAAGAGTGACCTCAGAGACTAATAAAATGGGATATACTTAGGTAAGATCAAAGTTACATAAATTTTTAGCACTAAATATTAGTTTGTTTTTCCTGACTTCCTTTTTTTTAATTTAAATTCAATTAGCCAACATATAAAACATCATTAGTTTTTGATGTAATGTTCAATGACTCATTAGTTGCGTACAACACCCAGTGCTCATCACACCACGTGGCCTCCATAATGCCCATCACCCAGTTACCCCATCCCTTCCTTGCTTCCTAATAAGTAAGAGAATCTGGGAGAAATAGGGAAAGACTAGAAATAGTCACAATGAAGTGGCTCATTTATGAGCTAACATTGAATTTGCATCTCATAGATCAGGTGTAACTTGGAAAGGGTCGTGGAATATGGAGAGATATGATCTTTTCAGGCCACTGTAGACTGGAGGATTATAGCCAAGTATATGGATGATGTTTAAAATGATCTCAGAACACTCTCATGTTAAACGTTAAGTGGTACTCAGTGTGAGAAAGGACATCTAAAAGGCTTCCATTTTAATTCTGCCCTTTTGCCAAAAAATAAATCAATCCTGGCACACTTGCAGTTTACAGAGAGAGGTTCGTAGGTATTCATACAGCAAATAGTAATATGGAAGCTGGGCCCTATCTGGTGATTTCTGAGTAGATAGGAAGAGAGGGTGGTCTAAGGCACATCCTCTAACGTAAGGCTTCCTAACTGTGCCTCTGCCTCTTTGGAACTGTCTTCTCATTTATGATTTGCAGATAAAATCTTCCATAAACTGAAGCCAAAGTTTTTTTTCTTACTCTCCTAGTACTAACTGCTAATTTTTATTGAATTCTTTCTCCAGAGCCAGCGATTCTAAGCATTTTACATTCATTTTTTCTCATTTAATCCCCCAGATTCTATTATTATCCCCGTTTTATGAAAAGAAGAATGATGCTTAGAAATTAAATCAGTTCTCAAAGTCACACAACTTATAGGTGTTATTACGTTTGGGACCCACGTCTTCTGACCGTAAGATAACACACTTCATCTTCTTCTGAATGTTCTTCTTCTCCTTCTCTTTCTTCTCTGCTTTCCCAATTCAAGATACATTTCTGAGCTCTAAGTCAAGGCCAAACTGACATAGTTTCAGTGAAAAGTGTTATTGCACCTCCAGGATCCCCCAGGAGGTGGTTAATCTAATTGACAATCCATTCGTTCACTAAAAACCGAGTATTTAGTAGGGATTTGCCAGATGGAATGCAGGTGGAGGCACTGGGACCCAGGGGATATGGCACAGCTGTCTGTCTTAGGAACTCACGGATAGGACAGGAGATGAGAGCTAAGTAAATAACTGCTGTGCACAAGTGCAGAGGTGATCCTAGAGGTACACAGGGTACAGACATGGGGTAGACTCTACCTTTGCAATGCTTCTGAGGAGGCTACAAGGGCCTAAACATAAGTAACAAAGCTCAATTCATCTATCATATATAACGATTTCACAACTAAAATAATTTCTGAACCAAATTTGCATGATGGACTATCCATCACACTCACATTCTCTCCTTTGTCCACTATATGTACTAATCAGACGGTATATAAAATGTCAAAGTCAACTCACTCTATGGACAACCCCGCCCCCCCCCCACACATACACAAAATCCCCACAACCACTGTGCCTATGGCCATGGTGCCTTTCTTTAGGATATTGATATCACAGCTCCTTGAAAGGTTCTGCATCTGTATTTGAACTGCCTTTAGTAGTTCGGATTATTTGAAAGAGACTTTCCTTGTCAGAACAGTGCCCAGACTCCGAGGCCCAATCAGCAGGAAATTGATCTCTTGCGTCTGTCACAGAAGTATGAAGCTCTGCGCGGTAGTGTCGTGTTACGGATCGCAGGTGCATTTTTGAGATGACGTGCTGATGGCCAGGGGGTGAGGAAGCCCTGTTCTCTTTCACAGCTGAAGACAGAAATGTCGCAAGGACAAGGAGGACGACTGGCATGCCTCACATTCCTCAGTGTTGAAAACAATCAAAGGTGGGGGAATGAGAGAAAAATCAAATTTCTACGAAGAGATGTCAGCAGTAAATTTAATGCAGGTGCAATATTCTCCAAACAAAGGACGTTTTTGTTTCTACCCTCTGTGGCTCCATGAAAACCTGCCCCTGCCTCCTCCCTGCTGTGTGTTTTTCTTTTTATCAGTGTAAGGTAGATTAAAATGTTGATATCCTTCCTTGGCAAAAGTATTTTTTAATGTTCTTAGTACAACTGTTGAAGAAGTATTAACTTCCCCCCAAAGCTTAGCTTCACTGGGTGTAACGGAGCTTTCTCTACCCTAAGGTTCAATTAGTTTGCTAAGCTTTGTATTTTCCTGATTACCTCTATGTATTACTGTGACGTGGTTTTTACTATTGTATCTATACAAAGAAAAATTTAAAAAAAATGAAAACCAAACATTTACTTTAGCAGGTATAGCAAATTTATAAATTAAAAAAATAACAAAATGTCCACTGTTGGTTAATATATATTTTATAAGACAGAAAAATGCAAGTTATTCATCTTCCTTTATTTAGGCTATCACAAGCAGAGTGATTATAGAGCAATCAGGAAATCAAGAGGTATGACTTTCTGATTGGTTTTACTTAGTAATTGCTTAGAGATTTGGAGACTCTACTCTGGTAACAGTTTACTAGAGAAGGATTTCCTATGCCACTAATGGAGCTTAGGTTCAGGCCTTCACAACTTTGTGAGGTCTTAACAAGGCATTAGAGGGCATTTTAAGTTTTCTTGTATAGTGATTCATTTAACTGGGGACACATAAGTGATATACCATGAATGTCATGATGTTATTATTCCAGGTGAACTGGGAAACTAGGCAGTAGGAAAGTTCCTGTACCAGGACAGTTATCAATAACTGAACTATACATGGAAATGATTGAAAACTATGATGCTATATCCGTAAAGTTACTAAAACTTGCAAAAGTAAGACATTTCAATTCCAACTGGCCGCACCCTTCCATCCAACATCCCGTCAAGCTCACAGCCCCACCCACCTTTCTCACCCGAGTGGCAATGGCATTTTGGGGGCTGGACAAGTTGGAGATAATAATATTATGGTTTGCAGTCACTTCTGTGTACAGTTAAGTCTTGCTAGCTGTCCTGGTGTAGGAACACTCCTACTGATTGCTGTGCCAGTTCACTTAAAGTAATAGCATGACAACATCCATAGCCTATCAATTAATGAGTGTCCCTAACTAAATGAGTCACTGCACAAAAACATTTGAGATGCCCTCTAATCCTATAGTTCATATATAACAAAAATTTGATAGTTTTGGAAATTGACCCAAACCCAGACATTTAAATGATATTACCAATACCAGATTGTACAACTGAAATAATCTTTTCTAAACTGTAAATAATGAAAAAAAATATTTTTGATCAACCCTGAGGGAGAGAAGACTGAATTATCTTCCCAATATTTCTATAGAAAATATTACAAAACTATTATCCTATGAAAAACCTATTAAAGAGCATGCAGCCCAAGAGTATAGGACAAAATATGTTACAGAAGTGGGTCAGGTAGTTAATAAAGACACCATGTTGCTCTTCTTAATTTTGTGATACTTGATGTCAGTTTTTAAACATTTGTGATTGATGTATTTTTTTCTCATTCTACATAAACATCCACTTTTATAATTGATTTTGATTTTATTGTTTTCTCTTATTTTTCTTTAAAAGCGTTCCCCAGATTGGGGGCACCTGGGTGGCTCAGTCGGTTAAGCATCTGCCTTCGGCTCAGGTCATGATCCCACATCTGGCTCCCTGCTCAGCGGGGAGTCTGCTTCTCCCTCTGCCTCTCACTCAGCTCATGTTCTCTCTCTCTCCCTCTCACACACACACACACACACATAAATAAAATCTAAAAATAGAAAATAAAAAATAAATAGAAGCGTTCCCCAGATTGTATAAACTTCAGGTCCCATAAAACTGGATCTGCCATGAGATTGCCAAGAGATACTTGGAAGAGGACATTTTATTGACCAAAGGTCATAACATGGGCAACCAGTATTTAGTGTCTAGCACAATATTGGCTATATCTTATTTGAGTAGTCAATAAATGTATCGATTATTTGATAATTGGAAAAGTTCAGATTTTTAAAATGTAAAGACAAACTACTTTAAAGTAGTTTAAAATAAAGGTGTTTTCCTTAAATGTTAAAGATAAGTTAACACTTATGTTAAAATATTGAGGCTGAGGGAGGGAAATCTATACTTGGGAGCTCAAAACTAGGATTTGAGTCTTGACTCCCAAGTCTAAGTTACATGAACTTAAAAAACATGGATATCTTCTTTGAATCCCAGCTCTATATCTGCAATGCAGAAATACATTAGAACTGCTTTGAAAAATGAATGAAATTATATTTCAAAAGCATATAAGGTTCACCTATTTTTTTATCCAGCCACCAATGTGGCTAGTGTGAGGAAGCCTTGAGAAAACTGGATAAGAAGAAATTGAAAAGTAGGAGTAAGAAGTAAAGGACTTTCCTTTCCCTTCCTTCTCCCCTCCTCCTTCTTTCTTTCCTTCTTTCCCCCCATTTCTTTTCTTTCTTATTCACCTGTGGGCACTGTGCTAAGATTATTAAGAAAGAGATGGCCCCATAAATCTTACCACTTCTACATTTGAGATTACCAATTCAAATTGGAGTTAGGGGAGTGAATGAGAAGAAGTCATTTAACCTGAATAGGCTGTATTTTCTAAATCGGTCCAATGAGGGGAGATGTGATGATATCCAAATCCCTTCTGTATCTAATATCCTATGAATTAAATTTTATGTAAGCTAAAACTGTGGTATATCACATTGCATTCCATCTATTAAAGACATAAGCCCATCTATCTCCATTCCCCAAATCATTTCTTTCTACTGGATTTTCTTCTCAGCCTGTAAAAATTTTCAAACCTTGATCATCTTAAGGGGGGGAAAAAAACAAGCAAATAATACATTTTCAAAAGTCTTAACCTGCACTCAACTATTTTCTCCCTTCTAGCTAGCACATCATATTTCTTCTTCCCTTTTAGCCAAACCTCTGAGTTGAATTGCCATTCAGGCAGCTAAATTTGTCAGCCTCCAGACATCAAGCTAGCATACTATATTCTTCTTGGGAGGAGTGGGGGAAGGAATTAATTATTTTTTCCCCAGTTTTATCGAGAAATAATTGGCATATGTTACTACATAAACTTAAGGCATACAACATGATGGCTTGATTTATATATATTGTGAAATTATGACTTCAACAGGTTTAGTTTACATCCATCATCTCATCTAGATACAACTAAAAAAAAAAAAAAAGAATTTCTCATTGTGATGAGAATGCTTAGGATCTACTCTCTTAAAAACTTTCCCATATATCATATAGCAGTGTTAACTGTAGCCATCATATTGTACATTACATTCCTAGCACTTATTTATCCTATAATGGAAAGTTTGTACCTTTTGACCACCTTCTTTCTATTCCCCCTTTCCTCTTCCCTCACCTCTGGTAGCCACAAATCTGATCTCTTTTTCTATGAATTTTAGGTTTTTTGTTTTTTATTAGATTCCATATATTACTGAGATCATACAGTATTTGTCTTTGTCTGACTTACTTCGCTTAGCATAATGCCTTCAAGATCCATCCATGTTGGCAAATAGTAGGATTTCCTCATTTTTTATGACTAAATACTATTCCATTGTATGTGTATATGTGTATGTGTGTGTGTACATACATACATATATATGTATGTGTATATATACATGTTTATACACATGTACCCCACCACTTTATCCATTCATCCACTGATGGACACATAGGTCATTTCCACATCTTGGCTATTATAAATAATGCTTCTGTGAACAGAGGGGTGCAGATATCTTTTTGAGTTAGTGTTCTCATTCCTTTGGATATATTCCCATAAGTGAAATTGCTAGATCATATGGTAGTTCTATTTTTATTTTTTTGTGGATCTTCCATACTATTTTCCATAGCGGCAAAACGAATTTACAATCACAACAACAGCGCATAAGGGTTTCCTTTCCTTCACATCCTTGCTAGCATTTATTTTCTGTCTTTTTGAGGATGGTCATTCTAACAGGTGTGAGGTGAGATCTCATTGCGATTTTATTTTGCATTTCCTTAATGACTAGTGATGCTTAGCATCTTTTCATGTACCTACTGGCTCTCCATATATCTTCTTTGGAAAAATGTCTATAAGGTCATTTGCTTATTTTTTCAATTGGATTACTTGGGCTCTTTTTTGCTAGTGAGTTGTAGAAGTGCATGCTATATTCTTAAGGGTGATTTTGTTCTTTGGACTGTATTTGGAAAATATATGTACCAAACCAAACTTCTCTTTAGGGAGCAGCATATAGGGAAATTTTTTGTAGCATCTATTTCTGTAATATTGTGTATTTATAACATTACAGGAATAGATTGAATTTTGTAAAATGAGCATGTTTTATTTGAATACTCAAGTAAATAATTAGGACAGATGAAGAAAATTAATTCAATAGAGATAGATGAGTTGATCTAAAGAATTTCACTTTACAAATGATGTTACAGAGGTATGTTTATTGTGTAATGCTGAAGAATACTTATGTTGAGAAATACATATATCCTGGGAATATATTTTTCTAATTCCTTCTGTGCTGAACCCAAATGCTCATTTAATGTTTGTTGCATGTTGCTGGACTCTCTGTCTAAACTGCCATCAGACAATCTCATGAAATCTTTAGAAGTCACATTAACCCCACAAATTTTAGAATATTATGTAAATAAACAAATTTAATCAGAAACTAAATAATTTGAACCATGAAGGAATAGATTCTTCCTCCACCCAACCTCCATCAATCATTTTACATTTAGGAAAAGAGCAAAATTCACTGGATGTGTATGTGTATGTATGTGTGTTACACATATTTAAACTTGAATCAAATAACTGAAGCATTTCAATTTTTCATCATTCACATATTTATTCATATATTAATTCATTCAATAAATATGTATTGAAAATCTATGTATGTAATCAATGTAATAATCATCGGTCCATGAACTGGTGCTATAAGTTTATGAGAACAGGGCTTCTTCCCTTGAAACATGTAATAAGTACTTTAATGGAGGTGCATTCAGAGAATTATGAGAGAGTGGAAGGATACACCTCCAACTTTACCTAAAGATAGTTCAAAGAAGATTTGACAAAAGAAAAAGGAGATTTTTACCAGAGTCTAGAAGGAAGAGTAAATATTTGTCAGGAAGATCATCGGAGGAGAGACACACGTTCAGTAATAAACATTTGGTCCAACTATAATGACATTGGGTATTGACCGGATGCACACCAAGGGAAAATGGCAGTAACAATTCAAATGGTGGGGTCTGCTCTTTCTTCTTGCCTCCTTAAGCCAAGTTCTACAAGAGATAAATGAGCTCAGACTACAATTAGACCATCTGCAAGCAGAGATGTGTTATCAAAATAAGTTGGCCGAGAGACAAAGTTAGCGAAACTCTCATGGTTTGAGCCTTAGAGGGTTGAGCAAGGTAAGTTCTTTGTCTGAAACAGAGGACAGCTTAGAATAAGCAGTTTTAGATTGGTATCTTGGGCCTTTCCTACATCCCTTCTACAAAAGTTCTCTGCCAAATACAAGGAGTAGTCACTGGAAAAAATGTTACTCTAAATGTTTGTATCCTTATCCAAGGTTGTTTCTAATTACCTTAAGGCACTGACCAGGAGGAGTTTAGGAAAATGGTCAGGTCACAGAAGCCAGTAGATAAAAGATTTTAATGCATAAAACTATATCCACACAGGCTCCTTTGCTGTAGTTACTCAGAGAATTGGCTGAAGCAAGCAGACTGAAAGCCTACTAAGTTTTAAGGAACCTATATTTTCTAAACAAAGAACAACCAACCAACCCCAGGACAACATCCTCCGGTAACTATTCAACCCCAAAAGCAATTCTTGGACTCTTAACTGCCCTGAGCACAAATGCAACCCTAAAGGTATGCTCCCACCCCAAAGCTCAATGGTCAAAGGTGCTCAAAGGTGACAGTGAAGGATAATAGACCAGAGAAATCTTCCAAGATACCCAAACCAAGGCTACCAGCTTAGTCAATTAAGAGCTGTAGTTATTCTTATCAGGAAGATCTGCTATATGCTCATGGACCATTGACTTCACTTTTTTTTTCCAAATGTGAATTTTAATTGCAGCTAATGCTGTTCCTACATCACCATTGTATCTTGGATGTTCTACAGGTGGATAACTAGATTACTGGTTAAGGAGACATTACATCTGGTTTAAATTACACAGTCCCAGAAATTCTTTATCTGACCTAGAAGAGGAACAGTTATAAATTTAGGATATAATTTCCTGTCAGGAAAGTGGTATTCCTGTGTTTGAATGGGAGCCAACCCTGGGATTCTAGCTGAGGTAATTCTTTGTTACTTGAGAGTATTCCACATGTTACAGGACAATTAACATCACCAGCTCCTAGACACCAAATGCTACTAACACACACTCCTCCCCAGTCATGCTGACAGGTAAAAATATCTCCACACACTTCACAATATTCTGTAAGGGGTAAAATACTAGAATAGACGTGTATGCAGATGTTGGGTAGCCACGCTGTAGGCTTGGGAAGATATAAATAGTTGTCCACCAGATGTATATTTTTATCTTCTTTTGCACTAGAAGAACCCCACTTTTATTTGGGTGAATCATTGTGTCAAGATAAAATACCTTCCCAGATTCACCTGTACTTAAAGTCCAAAAAAGGTATACAGAAATCACTAGATGGGGTTTCTAAGAAAATATTTAAAAGTAAGCCAGACTCTGCTGGCATAAGGCTTTTTGTCCTCTCCCTTTCCCTTCACCTTTCTTGCAACATAGATGGGGTGTGTGGAGTTTCTAGAACTATCCTATATCCATGAGGTTGAAAGTCATTCGTTAAGTCTAGCGGAAAAGAAAAAAGGAAAACCTAGATCCTATATGGGGTGCTTGACTACTGTATCAACCTAGTCTAGTTCTCTCCAGACTTCTATGGGAACAAAATAAGCCGCTTAATTGTTTAAGCCTCTATAGGTGTTTCTGTTACTTGCAGTCAAACTCAGTTCTGATTGTATACAAAGTAAGCACAAGTGTTTTTGCTCTAATATCAATAAAGATTTCATGGTTTAGGGAAAGGAAAAGAGAAGTGGCAGAGAAGAGCAATAAAGTAAGTTATAACAGTGTACTTTTGAGAAAGGAATTTGAACTCTGTGCCCATAACAGTCTGACTCCCAGGAGGGACCTCTAAAAACACAAGAAAAATGTGGGGGATCCAAGTGAAGAGGGAAACTCTTGCTAGATTTGCCATGTACCCCAATGAATCTGAGATTATTTTGCCAATACCACATTCCTATAATTTATAGGAATGCTCAAGGTAAATATTATGGAGGAAAAAATGGGGTTCATCACTGTTATGAAACTTTTACTCCTATTCAAGTTAAAACATCCTATGCTGCTATCAGAGGGCATTTCTTTCAGTAGCCAGTGTACTTTACATTTATTCAAATGAATTGGTTGAGATCCGCCAAATATGGACAGTTCATTGTAGGCACAGATACTCCTGAAGTACTAAATCCCAAGAAAAAGAGTAAGAATGGAATTAACTTTCTATTTTTCAGATTAAGAAAATAAGCAATTTAAAGAGGTAATTTGCCATGGTGCTACATGAGAAATTTAAACCGAGGTCAATTAGTAGTGTCCCATTCCTGTATCGTCTCACTCTGAAAATGTCCCTGCAGGAGTTAAATGAAGCTGGAACTACACACTAAAAACCCTATTGCAACAGCTGCGCTGAGAGCCCCTTCTGCAGAAAGGGGAAAAAAATAAGTTTTAATTAAATTGTATTAATTGGTTTAGCTGATCTGGAAATAGAGTAAGGGCTCTGCTCTAATTTTGTTTGTTGGCTCCAATCCACTTATCCTTGACATGAGAATAAAGGAATGAAGCAATAAAATACCTAGAAATGCCCGGGTAGAGACTTTTAAACTGTCCAAGGTTAAAGAGTGATGCTATCTCAGAGATGAACTTAAAATTCTGTTGCCAACTTAGAGAAGTCAGAAGTGCAAGCAAGAAAAGAAGAGTGTGATTAAAAACTCTGCTTCCTTAAAGCTCTGCAAAGCTGCAAAGTAAAGGCAGGCATTCTTCCCATAATAGTGAGCACTTGTTATAAAGAAAAGGAGAAGGTTGTGAAAGCGTCAGGGTATAATGACCTTATTTCAGGCCACTCAGCGTAAGTTTTCGTATATAAGGTAACGAGGATTTGTAAGTGAGTGTAGCTTCACAGTTTGATGTTGCCATGTGCAAAATACATTTTATTACACTTAAAACCATACCTGAATCCATGACCCATGCCAATGCTGCAGCACTGATCACCATTATTTTTAAAAGATTTTATTTTATTTTTAATTTTTAAAATTTAAATTCAATTAATTAACATATGGTGTATTATTAGTTTCAGAGGTAGAGTTCAGTGATTCGTCAGTCTTACATAATACCCAGTGCTCATTACATCATGGCCCTCCTTAATTTTAAAAGCATAATGCTAATACAACCTAGACATTTTTTTTTTCTTTTTTGCTTCCAAGTTCCAATAAGCTAAAAGCTTGAATATAATCACAATTGCCAGAAATCATTCTTCCACTAGCAATATTCTGTGATACACAGAAGATACTCTACAAAGAATAGCTTGAACTTTGCTCTCTAGAAAACATGCAGTTAAAACTTGGTGTGGAAAAAATACATACAGGACAACAAGCCCGCTATACAATGAATATTTGTGTCTCCCCAAATCTGTGTGTTGAAGCCCTAGCCCCCAGTGGGATGGTATTTGGAGATGGGGCCTTTGGGAGGTAATTAGGGTTAGATGAGGTCATGAAGGTGGGGCACTCATAATGGGATTAGTGCCTTTATAAAAGGAGATACCAGAGAGCTTGCCCCCCTCCACCTTCTCTCTCTCCCTCCCTCCCTACTCCCCCTGTGAGGACACAGTGAGAAGGTGGCCAGGAAAAGAGCTCTCAACAGAAACCAAACATACTGGCACTCGGGTCTCTAACTTACAGACTATAGAACTATAAGAAAATAATTATCTGTCATTAGACTACCCAGTCTATGGTATTTCTTTGTGGTAGCCTAAACTAATTCAAAGTCAGTGGAGAAAAAAAATAAACCAACAGATGTCATTTATAAGCAAATGTTAGTAGTAATGAGATTGTATCTCTGGCTTTTGGTTTCAATCCATTACTGGGCTCTGAGAATGTCTGATTATTAATCTGTGACTGCTCGTCCTTCACACACTCCTGCATGGTGATACATTTTTCCCATGGCATGACAACTGCTGAAAGGAAACATCTAAGTGTTGGTGACTCACGCAGGTGCTAATAGTGTGTATTTCCCATCTGTCTTGTATATTAGAATAAACTGTGCCTCCAGAACTCAAATCATGTCTCTAGAAAGAGCTATATTAGCTCTTTCCCTTCTGGAAGGTCCATGTGGTTATGATTCATGAATTGTGGTCAAATGATGGTTTAAATGAGACTGGGTTCTCTACTAGGAAGAGGAGAGGTAGCAGCAGATATTGGTGTGGACACAGCTTCAGGAAGGGGCCAATACTCAGATGAATGAATGAACTTACATGGGGTGGGGCCAGGGGTAGAATGCAGAAAGAGGAGAATTAATACACAAAAGAGCAAGAGCCCCTTCACCCTTTCCTTATCTAGGTCAACTCAGCCACTTATCTGAGTTTTCTCCCTTCTTGAGCCCCTGCCTGACCCAAACACACACACACACACACACACACACACACTTACACATATAGTTTCAAAAACCCAAAATGCCTGGCTTTGGAAAATTCTGACATACAAAGCCATATAGACAAGCTCACCTAGATGCAATTTCTTACCCCTTCTCCAGATTATAATTGCTTCTCCCCTTCTGGTAAGGCTGGTTAAAAGATTCAGTGGTCAAGGGTGAACAATTCCTTGCCCCCTCCACTACAGTAGATAGTTCCTGAAGGCTGTCCTCACATAAGCACCTAGGGGTAAGCCCCCAGACGTGGAGGGTAGAAAGACACCACTCCTCTCTGACAAGCCTCCTCAGATAATATCTCCTGGTCAGCATTAGAGCCTTTTAATCCCATCACCTCTTATGGGGTGGAGTAAAGAGATCTTCAGTGTCACAGTATCCTATTTTCCTACCTTCTGGGTAAGGGTGGGGAACTCTAAAGGAAAGTGAAGATTTCTTCCAAATAGATTTAAGGCAACTTCCCATATAGGTAGGTCTCTAATTCCAGGATGAGTGCTCTACCTTCCAGTTCACTCAGTTTTCTTAGAGAGCAGAAAATAAAAACTCAAATGCTAAAGTATCCACAGTGACCCCTTACTACTGTGAGCTTATGCAAATATTCTGTGCTGTGCGGTGATGATGCCCTCACTCTTGTCCAGGGCCGGGGATCAGCTTCTCAGGGCAATTGCACAAGAGATGTTCACATAATCCTTTAGCATCTCAAATTCACTTTTTCTTTGAATGTCCTTTTTAAGAGAAGTTTACAGCTATATTATCAAAATAATACCTTCAGGTACTAGTTATTTATTGCTATGTAACAAATTACTCCAAAACTTAGCAGCTTAAGATAAAACACATTTTTTATATCACATTTTTGTGAGGTCAGGAATCTGGGCACAGCTTAGCTGGGTCCTCTGTTTTTTGTTCTCTAACAAGGCTCCAATCACAGTCTCAACAAAGGGTCTGCAGTCTCATCTGAAGGCTTAACTGAGGAAGGATCTACTCTGAAGCTCAGTCAGTAGTGGTAGCAGCATTAGTTTCCTCCCAGGTTGTTGGACAGAGTCACCCTATTCCTCACCAGCAGTTGACTGGAATCTGCCCTCCATTTCTAGCCAGGTGGGCTGCTCCCACATGGCAGGTTGTTTGTCAAAACATGCAAGTCATGAAGATGAGAGAGAGTTTGCTAGGGAGATGGAAATTATGATCTTTTGTAATCAAATTAAGAAAGTGACATCCTCTCATCTTGGCTATATTCTATTGGTTAGAAGCAAGGCCAGCCCACACTCAAGAAGAGGGGATTACAGAAAGGTGCGCACTCCAAGAAGTGGGGGTCATCAGGACCACCTTGGAGGCTGCCTATCACATTAGTCATTAGAGAAAACTTAGAAGATTTAAATTTAAAAATTTTTTTTAACTTAGTTATTATCACACTCGATATGGTAAATCCTGCTTTTTAAAAATTTTACCACTAAAGTAAATTAAACTAACTTTATTCAATTGAGATAATTTAATTTAGTGTAAAGATGTTTTCATATTATTATAACACTCTCTAGAAACAGTTTTAATGTTCACATTACAGTACCTCATGGTGTATTACTCTTTATTTAAACATTCCTTTGTTGCTGGTATTTTTCTAATTATTTTCATACTATAAATAAGAACACTGAGCACCTTTGTGTACTTACTTTTTCCCTATAGCTTGGCATTCCCTTTGAATGGCTTCTCGGAGGTAATACTTAAAATTTAGAATTATGTTAAAAATATTTGATAAATATTCTGAGCAGTTTCCAACATCCCTAGTACTCAAAGAGTATGGGGAAAGGTACTAGATGACACCTCAGATGGATTATCCACATAAGGGAGGTGCTAAAAGAGCTAAGAAATAATACCTCAGGAGAAAGTCAGTGAAAACATGGTAATGCAGAAATGGGGCAGGTGAGAAGAGGAGATGTGGTTTGGATGACAGTTGGTGTATGGAAGTCAGGTAGTTGAGGGGAAACAACCACCGAACTAATAAAGAGGTAGTGGATGGGATGGCAGTCCATAAGAGAATTGACAATAGAAATGATGATAAAGGAAGCTAATGGGAAGTATGAGTAGATTACCCAGGTAAATACTCAAAGATGAGTCACCGTATCAGATATTCAGCTATTAGTGGCAAAGTTGGGCACTTGGTCATGGGCACAGGTCAGAACCTTAGCTACTAGGTCAGAACAAGATTAAGGAAGGCTAACTGGATGCTGATTAATCTGAGCTACTAAAACAGCACTCCTTCAGTTTTCCTCAATAACAAAAGGACAGTTTCCAATATCTATAATTCAGCTGAGTCTACTGATAGGATTTAATTGGGCAGTTGAGGAATGAGGGGTTGGAGAATAATGCTGATACTTTCAGCAAGGATTACTTTGTATGATGGGAACAAAGAAGCTGTGAAGTGAAAAAAAAGAATGCTCAAAGAAGTATGTAAAATCTAATGAATTAGAAATAGAGAACTGTCTAATTTTTAAGAAACTGAATTTCAATCATGTTCTTGTACTGATTTCTAAAAATTTGAGGAATGAGAAAGAAGACGTCCACCTGTATATGTGGATTTTGCACAAAATATTATGAAACTTGTCCCTGAGCAAAAGAAAGGGAAACATCCTATTAAATAAGCTTAGGGTTCAGATGACAAGTGTGTTGACTTAAAATATGACAAGAACAAAAAATAACTCTCTCTATTGGTCAGCAAGATCTAGCTAGAAGAATAATTCAATTTATTTTCTCTCTTCTAAGTGAGATAAAACCATTGTGGCAACTATAATTAGAATTCCACTTCTCTCTGAATAGATCTTTGCTGGAGAAAATAGATCACTAAGAGAAAAGCCCCCATATCTCAGGAAACATGGTTAAGAGAGAAGGATCAGTGATGAGCTAGCCCTGTTTGGGAGGAACAGGGCAACATGATAGAAGATCTGAACCCAGCTCATATACTGAGGCTGAGAGTTTGGGATTCTAGCCAGTGTTTGGATGCTGCTACATGGAAACTCAATGCTACTCTTTCATCTCTCCCTGGGACATGAAATAAGGGGAACCACATAATGAGCTCTGGTCCAGGAAAGGCCAATAATATCACATTCAGAAGTCTCCCAACCATCCCAGGGAGAAGGGTGTCAATTAGTGAGCATATCTTCCCTTGGACTTTGGTCAGGAGAATGAAGGGTAGGCATTTGGTTCTATCCCCAAACACAAATAAACATATTTTCATTGTTTGTAGGGGCCTGCCCTAAAGACTATTCAGTTTGGCAGAAGTCTGTTTTTAGGAGCCTGTTGTAAAGACTGCTTAATATGTTAGAAGCTGTTTGTGGGCAAACCAGAAAGAATTCAATAGAACATCTGTAAAATACTCTTCCTACTTCAGGGGTCAAACATACAACAATCCATATGAAAAAGCTGGATCACCTAATAGAAGTCATAATAAATGGAGCACTTGTTATATGTAGTATTGCTAGCACTAAATAATAAAAACAATATAAGGAATGTGGACAAAATGCTATCAAGAGATAAACTCACGTCCTTTAATATTATTTCTACACATGAATGGGTAAAAAATAAACAATAAACTCCCAAATGTAGAAAAGGAATAACTAAGGTAAGTCATACTGCAGAAAAATATATTTAAGATAAATGTAAACTCCTCAGATAAATACAAACTATTAAGGTGATTTCTCTTTCTGAAGCTCCTAACCACTGCTTTAAGAACCACTAGTACTGGGATGCCTGGGTGGCTCAGTCGGTTAAGCGTCTGCCTTCGGCTCAGGTTGTGATCCCATGGGTCCTGGGATCGAGTCCCGCATCGGGCTCCCTGCTCTGCGGGGAGCCTGGCTTCTCCCTCTGCCTCTGTCTCTCTCTCTCTCTCTCTCTCTGTCTCTCATGAATAAATAAATAAAATCTTTAAAAAAAAAAAAAAAAAGAACCACTAGTACTGATGCTGTTAAAGCAAAAAATCTTCCAAATACCACAAGACTTACATATGCCATTATCTAGAGTCATTTACTGTTTTATTTCTACTCTGTGGTTGCCTTCAGGACAGGTTCTGTGTCATATGGTCTGCCTAATGTCTAATTCAATGCCAGGATGCTCAATAAAATTTTATTAACCGCATATTTGAATAAGTAAAGAAATATATGGCATTTGAAAGTTCTAATGCCATATATTTAATGCCATATATTATTCATAGCATATATATTCTTGATCCAGTTTGCCACATAAACATTTTGTCAAATTTAATCTTTATTAGGATCTCTTCTCATTCTTAATTTTTCAGTACAGAGAATTCTCAATCTAAATGATAAAAGCTTATTTATCTTGTCTCCAGAACAATTACATTGTACTTTTCCTTCTATCTAACCTTGACTAATTCTCACATGTGTTTCAGAAATATGAATAACGTCTTCATGCAATTCATGTAAGGCACAGAAAATAGGTACCATTATTTCTGTCTTAATGACAGATTTTGAGGTTAAGGTGACTCATGAACAGCCGAGCAGCCAGTCAGTAGGAGAAACCAAAATAGAACGGAAACGCCTCCATTCCCACCCCCACGCTCAAACCTGAGCACACCCTCCTTGGGGGAGTGAAGCGTGATGGGCCCGGGAGTGAACCCTGAAGGCTTCCTGCAAGTTAATGAACTGCAGAAGGAAGGGTCGCTCTCCCTGCTGGTGATCAGTGAGCACAACTCACTCTCAATCTAGCAGATAATAAAAATGGAAGGCTGGGAGAATTTAGAAAAGCAAGCCCCTTAGATACTGAACCAGGTTTATTTGGAGGAGGATGATTCATTTACTTTTAACTGAGTATTTTCAGAAATCACCATCCAAGTCACCTTAACTGAGTAATTTTTATATCCCAGAGAATGTAACCTTAAAAGGCAAAGTACCTTGTGTGTCAGATGGGCATATCCCAGCCTGTTTTATTCTCTTTGAGGGGAAAAATATTTTATTATGGGTCTCTCGGCTTTGTTTACTCACAAAAGAGTAGCAAGGCATGCCTCCGTAGCAGGCTAGATAGTTAAGTTACTTTAAAAAGTAATCAACAATAGAATATAGCAGGTGTCAATCTTTGACTTGCAAACAAATTCTTCTGGAATTCTTATGGAGCTTAAGAATATTCTTAGAATACTCCAGGAGCTTAAAGATAATTTAAAAAACATGTTTAAAAAATATTCACAATCATCCTGTATCCACAAACAAAATGGCCCTGGGTGGATGGATTACAAATTACATCTGTAACATGTTTGATAAAGTTAAGATGCACCTCTCCCTCCACCATCCAATTCAAATAATAACGTTGTCCAATGCAAATACTAGTTTCCAGTAACTGAAGTCTTTCCTTTTCCTACACCTCTGTAACTGGAGGCATGCAAGTCTATCTGACTTACTGAGGCTGCTTTCATAATTCCAGTGGGCTGGGTTCTAAGAGAAATTTTAAAACTGTTTTCCTCTCCACCAAGTCCTTTGCCACAGAACTATAGCTCACAGCAACCCACACCTCCAAAATACGAGAGAAGGATCATTGCTGAAACCTTTGCTTAATTCACCAAAAACTCTCTGTTGCTCTTGTTGTCCACCCCACACTCACATTGTTCTTTAAGTCGCCTCCCACATCCTTATATCGTGGATCGTACTCCTCTGATTTTCTCTGCTGTACTCAAGTACCTGTGGTTCTTTGTCATCATTAATTTCACCACTCCCTGAATTTAAACTTCCAGAGTTTATGTTCTCCAGTGTCCAACCATCATACCTCCTCTTGAAAAACAAACATGAATACAAAGCAGTCAAGCCATTGGGCATAAGGACAGGAGCCTGTGAAGGAAACACTTATAAAATGTAAACCAGACACGTTACACTCACATTTGGCCATACACAGCCTGAGTCTGATAGAAGGACTTTAGCCAAAACAGAAGGTTCTTGCGGTGAGACGGCTGATACGGTCAGGCTGGAAAAACCTCTCTACTCCTTCCTGTGGGCACCTGAATTCCACAGGCTTGCAGAAGGCAAGAGTCACTGAATAACGATTCCTCAGAGTTTTCTGTGTGCTTGTCGGAGGCCTTGCACATGGCATGTGGCTCAGGACATGGTGATTTCAGTTCCTTGAGCAAACTCAGATAAAATAGGGGGGAAAATGTTTCCCTGCTTATCCTGGACACCGTCCCATGAAAGTGCGGCAGAACAGTCAAGTAAGTTTTCTAGGGAGTGTTAGTAAAATGTCACATTATTCCAGTGTGATCCAGCAGGTAGGAGGTTCGGTGGCCTCTGGTGGCTTCAACAGGCTGTATATTTGAGGTGCACAAGAGAAGTGGCTCTGGAGACACACATTTCCTTATCCTTTGGGCTCATTCAATGGAAAAATTCTATTTGGCCAATGATCCATTTTAAAGTCCCTGCATCCACACAAGGTTTGACAGTAATTTACTTCTTTCTAGAAGCTATGAGCACAGTGTGGATCTTGAGAAGTTTTAATAATACTTTAGTTAAGATTAAGGAGAGGGGCGCCTGGGTGGCTCAGATGGTTAGGCGTCTGCCTTCGGCTCAGGTCATGATCCCGGGGTCCTGGGATCGAGCCCCGCATCGGGCTCCCTGCGCAGCGAGAAGCCTGCTTCTCCCTCTCCCACTCCCCCTGCTTTGTTCCTGCTCTCACTATATCTCTCTCTGTCAAATAAATAAATAAAATCTTTAAAAAAAAAAAGAAAGATTAAGGAGAGACCTAGAGAAGCTGGCTATATGTGGAGTAACTCCACTGCAGAAAAGAGATTCTTTTGGGGCAATTCTTCCGCTTTGCGTTTTGTCCTGTGCAGCTTTGCCTAACCGAAAATTCTGTGAGCCCAATATAGCACCAACCTCTACTCTCACTTCTGCCCATCTCAAGGGGGAATTTGATGTAATAGTTGAAGGGTCAAAAAAGTGGCAACGTTAGATGGAAGCTGACCGTCAGAATGAAATCAACCTCTAGAAATTCTTACTCTGACATTCATGTTCCCTTCTGGAAGATCTTAGATGAGATTCAGAGTATCCAGGGAATATCCCGAATTTATGCATCAATTAATACCATGAAATTCACGAAGAGGTACATATCCTGAACCTGTTAAAACTTACCCTCTAGAATCTTACTTCATTTTTACCTTTTCTTGTTGGTTTTTTTCCTCACCAAGATTTTTTTCCAAAGACGTGCTATTACTTTTCCCATTGCTATTGCTTCTCCTCTTCAGTTTAGCCTACTCCCACAAATGCTCATTTTTTCATTCATTCATTTAACAAATATTTGCTAAGCTACAGTCCTGTTCTGAGCACTAGGGTAAAAATAGCGAAAAGAAAACAAGATCTATTACTTCAAGGAGTTGATGGTCTAGTGAGGAAGCATGATAAAAAGCTAGAAAACTAATAAATAAGATGATGTCAGATGTGATAAATGAATATAATAAACACTCTAATGGATCTCAGGTATGTCTTTCAAGTACACAAAAATGAATTAAATGAGTCCTACGTATGTTTTTTAAAAGCTTACTTATAGTTTAGACATGGGGTATGATGGAAAGGTAAGTATCAATGATCTTAGCTTGAGCATTAGAAAAATGGGAAAACTATTTTCTGAAATGGAACAAACAGCTTTGGAGAGATAGAAGAAAGACAGAACCAATAATTGCCTTAATTTTGAGATGTCACCATAGGTACTCAGGGGTGAAACGAGGGACAGAGTTCCAGTCTGGTGAGTCATCAGCCTACAGGTAGACTTTAGGTCGATGGTCCTGGCTACTATCATCAGTAGAGAAGAGCAGAGACAGAGAGTTAGAGGTCAAATAGATTAAGACAAAGGGCCAACATTTTTGAGACACAAACTGCTATGTATATTGCAATAAATAAATAACTACTATGTGTCAGACATTTAAATACACACGTCCCTGGCTTTGAGAAACTTGCTATCCAATGGTGGGAATAGAAAGAAACAGATCATTTTAATATAGCAGGTTAAGTAGTTCTTCTTTGGTTTAGGGAATAGGCTACTTCTAATCCTCATGTATTATATGTAATATATATATATATAACGGTTGTGATCATATTGCTGCCCTTCATTTATTCACAATCATATATTAGAGTTTCATCTATTCCAGGCACTATTCTAGGTTCTAGGAATACAGTTGTGAAATTGTGTGAATACTTGCATCATGATTTAGTAGGGGAAATATTTAACAAATCATAGAAATAATTGAAATTATAATTGTGGTAAAAGAGATAAAGGATGAGTATAAGTTTTTCCTAAAGGCTGCACCTGGACTAGTCTGGCCTAGTATGGCTAGGAAGTGCCATTTTTTAGCCTACACTTGAAAAATGGTTGGTTAAAATTTAGGAAATCATAGGAATCAAAAAGAATAAATAAGCAGAATAGCTATGCGAAGGCACCTAGCTGAGAAGAAAGTTGACATGATAAAGGAACAAAAAGAAGACAGCATGACCAGAAAGCTATGAAGGAAGCAGGGAGCAACTGTCCCATCTCTGTCACAAGATCCAAAAGAATACCGTGAAGGACAAACAGAAAAGAATTTGGAGTCCCAAAGATCCCAAGACGGGATCAGAATCTGAGGGAATCAGACACTCTTAGGGATGCCAGCAAATGGTTCAGGATGTTGACCATAAACGGGAACCCACATCTAGGGTAATCCCTGGTGAGCACTGGTTTTAGAGGTGAGGATGGGCCTGCCAGCTTTGGAGAGCAAGGTTGGGTGGACACTTCGGAATGCCATAGCACTGTGTACTGCTCTTATGGTATTTATCACTTCTTTTTAGAATAATTCCCACAACTAGGTTGAAAACTCACTATTGGGGCACTTGGGTGGCTCAGTCAGTTAGGTGTCCAACTCAGGTCAGGATCTCAGGGTCTTGGGATCGAGCCCTGTGTCGGGCTCTACACTCAGTGGGGAGTCTGCTTGAGATTCTTTCTTTCCCTCTGCCCCTCCCCCACTCACGTGTTCTCTCGCTCTAAAAATAAATATATCTTTAAAAAAAAAAAACTCACCTATCAAACTTCTGCAGGCCTAACATAATGCTTTATTCCCACTAGACACTCAGGTGATGAATTGTTTAATTCAAGTGAGTAGAGTTAGGGACACTTCATCTGGAACAACAGTCTTATATAAGAGTAGCACAGTGGGCAAACCCCATCTGAGGTTTCATTTGGGGAGTAGCAAGTCCACAAAGACAAAGTGTAAATTGGTAATTGCCTAGGGCTGGGGGAGGGGTGGAGGGGGAAACAGGAAGTGATGGCTAAAGGGTACAGGTTTCTTCCTGAGGTGATGAAAATTTGTGAAAATTGTGGTGATGGTTGCACAACTCTGTGAATAGCACCGAGCACTTTAAATGCATAAATAGTATGGCATCTCGATAAAGCTATTATACAAAACAATGGGAAAAGCCAAGGGACTTGCCAGGGGAGTCTCGATGATGCATTGTTATTTTACCAGTGAAGCTCTTAAAGAGCTTTAGAGTCACATAAGAACCAGGATGGCCCAGAATCCTGAACCCCACCAGGTTCTCCTTTGAGTTGTTCTCTTGTAAACATTGTTACCTGCCTGGGCAGGATATGTTATTAAAAAATTAAGAGAAAAAAAATGGTCTCAGTTTCCATTCCCTTTAAATTTTGGTAGGATATGTTACAGAGACTTTTATTTAACCTGAAATCTTTGGGCATGGAAGGGAAGGAAAGGGCAAGAAGGGGGATCCATCGGTGACAGACTGCAACTGTCCTAAAGTTTACGTTAATCGTGAATATGTGCTGAGTTGAATTACTGTGGGAGAAGGCACATTTATAATGGTCTCAGAGGAATCTATTGCGTGCCCCCGCTCCCCCCCAAAAGAAGAATGCTCTAAAAATTTGAAACATAAAATGCAGAATAAAAAAAAATACCACCTCCTAGTTTAAGATTATTTTGTTTCACTGGTTGGGGGAGGAGTAGTGGAGGGAGGAAAGGAAGAGCAAGAACACTAATTCCCAGTTTCTGAAAGGAGGAAGCACTATTTCCTAAGGCATAATCTGAATTAGACTCTATAGAGCAGGAAAGGCTGATGAAATATGCCTGTTGTCTCGTCTTTTCCTGTAATCATTTTAGTAGAGGGTATGGTGTACAGGGGTAAGCACCAACTCTCATTGAAGACGCCTGCCGCATTAATGATTCATGGTGAACCATCAACTCAGTACAGTCACTCTGCGAGAACACCAAGGCTTTGCTTACACATAATTACTCAGAACTGAGTAGGAGGAAATCCCTGTCTCGGATCATGGGAGATAATGGAATTCCAACTAAGGATGCCTTGGCAAAGTAGAAGTACTTTCCCTTGGACCTTTGAAATCCTTAATGAGTTGAATCATGTCAAGTAACAAAATAAACAAGGATGAGAAACATCAGTTGGGTTTGGTCCAAAGTCTAGCCTGCTTAAGATTGGGCTTCCCCCATCATTGCTTAAACATTATACAGTTTTCTATCAGCCAAGCCTGTGGTTTCATTTCATTTTTTTTTTTTTTTCTTAAATCAGATTTCAAAAGCCAGGCACTAGCTGATGGTAATTAGTAGGCATCGGTTGAAGTTTATTCTTGCTGTTCTTTCCAGGCATGCATAATTTTTGTGAAGAGAAAAGAAAATCCAATTATCCCCAAATCCAGCCAGTGTGGCTCATCTGCTCTTGTGTTAGATCTTTAGAAATGGTTCTTAACAATTGAAAGGAAGACATATGGTACTTGAGATCAGCATCTTGTAAACTTGTTTATAATATTAAGGGGAAAAAAAGCCCAGTCTTGTGACCATTTACATCCCTATTTACAAAAATCTGACACAAGTAATATTGATCCTATAAAACCTGTGACATAGAGCTTGCTCATATCATAAGGAATTTATTGGTGATTGTATTTCTAAGTTCCCTCTTACATTTTAAAGGATTCCCTTAAAAATGCTCGACTTGAAAATTTCCAGGAACACTCACACAACTCAAACTACAAACATCTGATAGAATATTGGGAGAACTCAGATTCTTCACATTAAGGAAGGTAGGAATTTCTACCTAACTTGGCAAAAGTTGGGTCTATGCCAAAAGATTTCAGTAAATTATCTCACTATTGAAATGTTGGTTGATTTTGGAAACCTCATTGATCTTTGAGTCCCTGCAAATACTTTAATATTACAAAAGTAAATGATTTTTTTTTGTAATAAAATATACCCCTTGTCATTTGGATTAAAATTGTTTAGGTCATATTTTCCTTTTATAAATATTTAGCTGTAAGGAATAAGCATGGCATTAAAGGCAAACCATACCCAAACTGCTTTTTATCAGTTTTTTTGCTCAAGAAAATTTTCTTATTGCAAGTGAAAACTAAAAAGAGAAATTAATGGGAAAAAAAATAAAGTTTACATTTTTAAATGAGCCTATATTGAACTCTTTTGAGAAAAATATTGTTCAACAACACTTTGGGTATATAATCATTTTCATTACCCACCTTGTTTCTGAATAGACATGCTGCTGTGTTCTGGTTACTTTATGTTATAGATACACAGAAGGACAACTCCCAAGATGGCAAGACTCTCTTTACCTCCAGAGAATTTCTTACTAAATGTGTCTCAAGACATCAATTATAGACAGAACATTCCAATTATACAAACTTTTTTCTTGTCTGGATGACAGTTTGATCATACCCTGTTTCTGCTAAATAACCTCTAATAGACTCTATAGGAGCAGAAAGGTGAATAAGGCATAATGTCTGTTTTGAGGAACTCACAGTTTAGGGTGGAATGTTAACAAATATATAAAATACCAATGTAGTAAGGGCATTTGAGATTTAATTAAGGAAAATATTTATTTAAGGGACTAACATAGCCAGAAGATGTAAGAGTTGATCGGAACTTTGAAGAATAAGTAGGAGTCTACCATAAAGATTTGAATTTTGTCTGGTTAGTTTATTAATGTATATTATAGACCCTTAAATATATTTGTTAAATGAAAGAGGTAACTAAATGCTAAGCTACTTTTTTTTGACATATTTGTCTTTCACAGTTTTTATAACAGCCTTTTGAAGTGCATAAGGCTATTAATGCTTTATGAATAAAATATAGGCCCAGCGGAAGTTGATCCAGTGAGCTGAAGATCTGAAACCATATCCATTCTTCTGACTCTAAGGCCTTTGTTCTTTCCACTCTGTCTTCCTATTCCTTCACCGTTCTTTTGAAATTCCTCACTGCTCCTATCACAAAGTGGACTCAGAGCAGATATTTAGCAACAATTATTTATTGATAAAGAGAGGCGTATGGCTTTGATGGCAAAATTTTAATACACATTTACCGAACACTCCAACAGCCCCTAATCTGGGTCTTTAACCATCTTCAGTTGGCCCCTTGCCTCTTCCCTGTTTTTATACTTCCTCAATCAGGGCTAAACCACTTGCTCATGAGAAAACAGCAGCATGTAATCTTTAAGCAGCCAATAGTGCCCCGTGTTGATGATCTCACCCCTGAGCTACTGTCAGTGGAGTGTCAAGAGGGGAGGAAGAGGAGAAGACAAGTCCAGAGCCCTCTAGGAACTTTACCAAAGCTACTTATCTCTTAGACAAATAACCACCGACGACTCTGCAAGTTCTCTCTACAGACCTTTTGGTTGCCCCAGTCTACTTTCAGAGGTTCAAGGCCAAGGCTGGGATCCTAATTTCCATGAGTGCATTAATGTATCTCTTGAATTACTCTCTTCTAGAAAGAACTGAAAATCTTGTATTCACTGTCGAGGTTTCCTGGGTCCTTATACTTAAGCACATGCCAGGTAGTCTAGAAGCAAGTGGGGCGGGGGAGGGTAGTGACTGGCAGAAATTCTCTGCCTTGAATTCTCACTTCCCTTTCAAAGATATTCCTAGAACATTCCGTGGACCCTTTGTGCCTGGAGTGATGAAAGGACATTCCTGGGGGGGCTGGTATATTTCACACAGTGTGTTCTCCATGAATGTGCTTTCCATGAATGACTCAGGCAAGGGTAAGCTGCATAGAATTTTGGTGCAGAGAAAGAAAAAGCTGTAGTCTATTTAAGCATGAGTGTACCCTTTCTGTGCAGGCTGAGTAATGTCCTGGAGGTGACTAGTCCAAGGAGAAGCCAAGGAGTACGAGTCAGCCTCTCTAACTTTAAATGCCAACATAGATGAAATAAGCATAGGTAGGTGACTTAACTTCTTTGGGACTTATTTCCTAATCTGTGAAGCAGAAAAAATAATGCCCATTTTGTCCATTTGACTGTAGTGGTGCAAAAGATCATGTGCAAAATCAGGCTAACCATTATTTATTGAATGTTTGGTGAAGGAAGAGTGAGTAAAAATACAGTCATTAGAGAAGGTGCCCAAAGTAAAAAGAGATGTTCAACCCATGTTTAGTGTCTGGTGCCAGGGATATGGTAGTAAACAGATAATGTTCTTGCCCTCAAGGGCTCACATGGTAATTTAGGAGACAGACACTAAATAATTAATTACACATTTAATTATACAATTAAAATGGTGATAAGTACCACAAAAGAGAATTATGGTATTAAATGAATATGCAAGAATAGAAGATTTAGTCTAGTCTCAAAAAAAGTGTTCTGTCTGGGAGTGGCACTTCAGTTGAATTCCGAAAGATGAAAGGTAAAGGGTGAAGTAGCAAAGATGTGGGAGATGCTTTTTAGGAAGCAGTGATGCTGTATTCAAAGCTTTATGAGGCAGGAAGCACATGACAGGAATTTAGAATTGAAAGCAGGCCTTTGGGACTAGAATAACAATAACAAGAAAAACAAGAGGGTACAGAGTAATGGTTGCTAGAGAAGGCTGAGAGGTAGGTGGGAACCAGCTCATACAGGGCCTTGTAAGCCAAGGTAAGGATCTGGAATGTTTATCTTCAGAAAAATGGGAAGCCTTCACAAATGAACAGATCAGAGAAAATACTGCAAACCATATATCTGATAAGGGGTTCATTTCCAAAATATATAAGGAACTCGTATAACTCAATAGTAAGAAAACTAATAATTCAATTTAAAAAGACTTTAAATAGATGTTTCTCCAAAGAAAACATACAAATAGCCAGTAGCTATATAAAAAGATGCTCAGTGCCACTAATTATCAGGGAAATGCAAATCAAAACCACCTCAAGAGCTATCACTTCACACCTGTTATGATGGCTATTATGGAAAAAACAACAGATAACCAGTGTTGGCAACGATGCGGAGAAATGGGAATGTTTGCGGACTGTTGATAGGAGTGTAAAGTCGTGTGGCCGCTATGGAAACCAGTATGGGGGTGCCTCAAAAAAAAAAAAAAATCAAACTACCCTGTGATTCAACAATCCCACTTCTGGGTATTTATCCAAAAGAACTGAAATCGGAATCTTGAAGAGATACTAACTCCCTCACACTCACTGCAGCTCTATTCATAATAGTCAAGGTGTGGAAACAACCTAACTGTTCGTCAACGGACAGACGGATGAAGAAAATGTGGTCTATACGTACGATGGAATATTATTCAGCCTTATAAAAGAAGGGGGTCCTGCAATATGTGGTAACATGGACAAACCCTGATGACATTAGGCTAAGTGAAATAAACCAGTCACAGAAGGACAAATACTGGGTGATTCTACATATATGGGGAATCTAAAATAGTCAAACAACCAAGAGCAGAGAACAGATTGGTGGGTGCCAGGGGGTAAGGGCAGGAGGAAATGGAAGTTGTCCTTCAATGGGTATCAAGTGTTAGTCACGCGAGGCAAATAAATTCTAGACACCTGCTGTACAAGAGTGTCTATATGGACGGTCCCTGACTTAGAATAGTTCCACTTACGGTTTTTCAACTTTATGATGGTGTGAAACTGATACACATTCTTTGGATTTGGACCTTTTCCCAGGCTAGTGATATGTGGAACGATCCTTTCACGTTGCTGCGCAAGCCAAAGCTCTCAGTCAGCTAGGCAATCATGAGGGTAAACAGCCGATACACTTACAACCTTTCTGTTCCCACACAGCTATGCTGCTTTTCACTTTCAGTATTCAATAAAGTACTTAAAATATCCAATACTTTATTATAAAATAGTCTTTGAATTAGACAATTTTGCCCAACCATAAACGAAAGTCAATATTTTGAGCATGTTTAAGGTAGGTGAGGCTAAGCTGTGATGTTTGGGAGATTAGGTGCATTAAATGCATTTTCAATTAACAATGTGCTGTAACCCCATTGTAAGTCAAGGCAGATCTGTAGATAAGAGTACTGTATTGTACACTTACAAATCTCCTAAGAGGATAAGTCTCATGTTAAGTGTTCTTGCATGGTGAGTCTTTAAAGGTTTCAGTAAGAATGTCAAGATCAGGTTTTGTTTTGCTTTAATGACAGTGAATGCACAGTGGAGAAGATGTTACTGAGGTATAAGCGTGCATGAAGAGACACCAGGAAGGATATTTGAAAGCAGAGGCTCCTGTTCCTTCTTGCTGTGGCACGGGAGCCGAGGGGTCCCATGCTGGTGCCTTTTTTGGGCCTGCCCTCTTGAGTAGAGTCTGAAATTTTTGTCCTGTCATACACATCCCATCAGACTTAACTTTCCTATATCCTATTCCTTCCAAATCTCTGTATAACAAAGGAAATGTGATGACTTCTTGATATGATGTTGATGGACGGTAAGCTAAGCCAAGTAATATAGCTATATTCTAACAGTGCTGTCACTATCTTTTCTGATCATCACATATCGATTAAGCAAATATAATCTACTTATAGTGAAAGGTGAAAGATTTATACGATCTGAACAGAAATCAGAGTATTGAATATAATCTAATTATACAAACAAGTTAAAGATAAATAAATGGATGGCAGATAGATAGATACATCATATCAATTAATTTACTTTTAGCTGTAAGAAACAGAAATCCCACATAAGAAGTCTAGAAGCAGTATGGCTCCAGGCTGATTAACTGTCCATTCATCATTTGAGGGGCCTGTTATTTCCTTTTTTTCCACCCTGCTGTCCTCAACATTTGGCAAGTTCTCTTGATGGCCATGAGCAGAATGTAGCACTCTTACAATAAACCCTATCAGTCCAGAGCCAGAAAAAGGATTTATCTCTTCCAGATGTATCTCTTTGAGAGATAAGAAACAATTCTCAGAAGCTCCCCCACCCCACCTGCTGCTGACTTTATCCATGTCTCAGACTAAATCATTCTCGGGGCGGGGCAGGGGAAGGGGAAAGATGAAATTATTCTGAATTTCAATTTATTAACTTAATTATCTTCAACTTACTAAAATTCTCATCCTGGCATTGCAATTGAAAGCAGGCCTTCCCGAACCAAGAGTCTCTGGTGAGTCCCTAGATACAATTAGGATCTGTTATTAAGGAGAAAGGAGAACTGACTGCTGGCGGGCTGAGACATCAATAGTGTCTGTCTCACGTAAAAACTCAAGGTAAATCACAAAACAGTTGAGCGAATGAAGGATCTCAAAAGTGTGGTCTTCAGACCTGCAGCGTTAGCATCACTAGTGAGCATGCTGGAAATGATAGTTCTGCAGTCCTCTGCAGAATCCACTGAGTCGGAATGCCTGGCAGTGGGCCTAGAAATCTGTGTTTTTAAAAGTTTACCAGGTGATTGTGATGCACAGCAAAGTTTCAGAAGCTCAGTTCTAGAGTTAGAGAACATACTAGAAGGTTGAATGACACCAAGCAAGGAGTTCAAAATATGAGGCTGGGGTGTGGGAGAGAGATCGGGTCTGGGAAATTGGACAGATCGATTAAAATACAGGCCTTGTCTCCTGGCTGTCAGAGTAAGAAAATAGGTAAAGAGAAGAAAATGCCCTGCAAAAACTACTAGGAGGGGACAATAATAAATGGGAGCCATGGGAACAGTGTCCACGCGTGAAAGAGTTTAAGTTTAGAATTGGAATTCTGGAATATAAATATGGAAATGAAGACCTAGAGTGGCCAGAAGACATGCTATTTTATAGATCTAGAGTAACAATGATAGCCTCTTTCTCTGGACATTCTCAGAACGCTGATCAAAGAAGAACATTGATACAGTTGCAAACAGCCAGCAAATAAATCTAGAGAGATTCATATTCTAAATGGCAAATACTTTTGCGAAGCAGAACTGTGGGGAAGGGGACAATTTTCTTGTATTGTCTTTATTTGTGGGAGTAAATGTGGAAGCCACATACCTGCTGATGTTCAAAGGAACATTCTGGTCTAGTTTTTAACAGGTTGGCATGTTTGAAATATGAAGTGTAGGAAATACAGCACACAGTTACTGTCATAAATACTGTCCGAAGCAGGTCATATGGAAAAGGAATCCAAGGACTTCTGCTGCCTTGGCACATCCCAACGTAGTAACCACTGAATCTAACAACAAAAGACCCGCTTCAGAACAGAGGGAAAGGGAAGGACAGTTCACAGCGGGATGGTTAATACTTATGAGGCCCAAGAGGAAAACCAGCTAGGCTTTACACAGTGAGAATAATTATTTCCAAAAAGTGCCTTGGCTAGCCTCACCCTTATGCGAAAGGTACTGTACAAAATTGGAAATTACATTATTGTTTTCTTTAGGTCTCTTCTTAACCGGTGTTCTCAAAGTGTAGTGTGCATCAGAATCACCTGGAGGGCTTGAACAAAAGCACAGCCTCCGATTCAGTAGGTCTATTAACAGGCCTGAGAATTTGCGTTCGTAACAAGTTAGAAACGCTTAGTTCAGGATCACACATTGAAAACCACTTAAGTACCATGTAAGATTTTTGAAGTTAAGCTATTTTTTGGTATTTTCTACTTTTCCCCTGACAACACCCCTACCTCCCATGAACAACATTAAGACCTAGAAATTGCTTCATAGCCCAAGAACCCTGAGATAATCGCTGGCTGAAGGCAGCAGGTATAACACCAGGCCTGTGCCCCCTCTTGCCCGACACCCAGTACACTTCTAACCCTAGAAGAACAGAGAAGGAAAACCCACAGGTGTGACAATTCTTTTTTGTTTACCAGAGGAACGAGAGCTTCTTAAAATTCAAGCTAGAATGTAGATTATATTCTAGGAAACAAAGAAGGAAAGAAAGACAAGCCGTAATTGAAAATTACTTCATTGATACAAGTTTTAGAAAATACCACTGTGAAGTAACAGAGAAGACTGGATATACGAAGTCCTGGAAATTAAGTTGACCAATAATATGTAAGAATTGGAACAAGCCATGAGACATAAGTTTATCATGATTTTAAAAAGGATGCTCAATTTTACCAAAGATGGATGAAGCTGGACTAAGTGAAAAATGGTGACTAGGATATAAGTTATAGTCATTTTTTTATGTTATAACTCTGAAGCTTTTTATTTGGAAAAAAACAGGTAGTTTAAGAACTATACGTGTGAAGATTAGAATTGCAGAGTAGCCATTTAAAAATGTATATATATTTTTAAAGTAAAATTTTTTATTCCAAATATAAAAGACTAATACAGAATTTTTGGATAAATTAGAAAATTTGACTAAAATTTAAAAATATTTATCCACAGTCTCACTGTATAAATACAAGTATTAATATTAGTCTATATTTTAATCTTTTTTCCAAGCATCACTTTTATATAACTTTAATACATAATTGACATAATTTTTGAAGTGCATCGTTTCCTACATATTATAACATGAGTGTTATAATATTAATACAAATAATTTATTAACATTTAATGTCTACATACGTATTCATAGGGGAGATGTATCACACTTTGCTTAAATTTCCTTTATTGTCAAATACTGTTTCCCCTTTCTCCCTCTATTCTAAGTAGTACTAACATGAGTACCGTTGTACATAAAACTTTCTCTGTATTTGACATAATTTTCTTTGGATAAATTCCCAGATTTACTTGTCTCAGGCTTAGAAATTTAAAAGACCCTTTCTACATATTGTCAAACTATTTTCCAAAGACGCTGTTACATTTCTCTCTCCCATTTTCTAGTATTGAGTACCCTAAAATTTTTTTTATCACTGCCAATAAAAAAATTATATGTTGTTTTAGTTCTAATTTGCATTTCATTGTTTACAAATGAATTAAATATTTTTTCACGTTTGTTAGTGAGATATATTTTTCTCTTGTATGAATTTCCTGCTGACATTTAATTCAGTTAACTTTCAATGCAGATATTCATATTTATTCATGAGAAAATATGAGTATAGGTTTTCGAGAATAAAATAAAACCTGAAAACATAAAACACTTTAGTTGGTGTTAGAGAACCAACTGTTATATACAGAATAACTCAGAGTTTTAAATTTTCATCTTTGAAGCTCAGATATCAGTACTGTGTTTGAGAAAAATAATTTCAAAGTAAAACAATTGTCACATTAGGATAAGTAAAGGTCACTGCACTGAAATCTTTCTTAGCGTAAGCACAACATCAAAGAGGTGGCAGGTTTAAAGACTGTCACCCTCAAAGGAAGAAATATGCTCAACATTAAATGGTGTAGGTTCTTCCCCTACACAAGTGTAAAGGGGTGTAAGTGTTCAGTGGCAAAAATCCTAAATGACTGCTCCATTGTTTCCCAGATTCTTTACCGGCCCCTAAAATGAATACACTTATCAGTCCATAGTTGACCAAACATTGCCTGGAAGAAAGCAAGCTTGCTGATCATTAAGTTTTCAAATTTCCCTGCCTGGGGAGAGGTGACTGGAGGGTGTCAAAAAGGCCAACACAACACCTGGATATTAACTGCATCTGGAAACCTCTCTTTTCAAGATTCATCCTTTGGAGGAAATACTTGGTTTTGGCCAATGGGGCCACTGATCTCTGGGGCTGTTGACAAAGGCCATAAATGTATGCCCATTATTCTTGTTCTGTCAACAGCCTTTGACATTTCTATTTGGCCCATCATACATCAGTCAGGGGGGATACATGACTTCCTTTCCCTTAAGTTCAGAAACTCCAAATGTCTCAGAAATTGATTTTTTTTTTTTTACAATTTAGTACTTTTGCTATTCTTCCTCAAGAAGTGTGGCATAGTTAATGCTACACGTACATGCTTATGTTTCACGGGGGTTTTTCCCTGTTTAAGAAGATGCCATCATGATGTTCTATATAATAACCTGTTTGACTAATTTATATTAGAAGAAATTCATATATTTTAGAAAAATGCAATTTTATTTTATTTTTTTTAAAAAGATTTTATTTATTTATTCGACACAGAGAGACATAGTGAAAGAGGGAACACAAGCAGGGGGAGTGGGAGAGGGAGAAGCAGGCTTCCCGCCGAGCAGGGAGCCCGATGGGGGGCTCGATCCCAGGACCCTGGGATCATGACCCGAGCTGAAGGCAGACGCTTAATGACTGAGCCACCCAGGCACCCCTGAAAAATGCAATTTTAAACTAATTATGCACAACTTTAATGTTCATGCTTCTGAAATCTATTTTATTTGCATCAATTTACTTGTAATGATGTAAATATTCTCTTAGAAAAGTTACAGCAGTGTTAAGGAGAAAACAATTACTTCATAAAAAATACAAAGCCCAAACCCTTCTAACATTTAAGTGTCTCTGTTGAATGTGGAAGTGTGTGTGTAGCTATCCTAACATTTCTGTCTCCCTTTCCTGAATGTCAAGTAGAGGGTATATAAATAAATGACAAATTCCCACTTTCTCCTATCTCCTTTGGCCACCTCTTCTACGAGCTCTCCTGTACACTGTTCATTGTCTCCAGGGAAATCTTAACAGCTTTGATTTCCAAAAGCACATACCCTTAAAGAAGTAGTTCTCCACCAAGGGCAAAGGCACCAGGGCCGTTGGGCAAGGTCTGGAGACAATTTTCCATTTTCCCAACTGGAAATGCTACTGACAGCTGATGAGCGAAACATCTTACAGTGAGCAGGACAGCCCCACAACAATAAAATATCCAGGCCCAAATGCCCATGTTGCCAAAGTTAAGAAACCTAGCGCTTGAGCGATAATGACAACTCTGTGTAAGGACAAGATAAATGGGAGGAAAAACTGTAAGAGAGTTGACCTTTCCCCTGCTACCATGTAGAAAATGATTCATTTGGGCAGGAAGGGAGACAGGATGGATGGGAAGGAGCAAGTGGAACACAGGTAGCCTTGGAATCCCAGAGAGAAATGCAGTCTCTCCACCTTCATTCTGTGCCTCCCAGGTTGGGGCCTCAGGAAGAGAGGGGATGACTCTGTGTTTATAGCAGATGGGACTATAAAGAAATGACTCCTATCTCGTGTGGGCCAATGACTGAAGACCAGATGAGTTGATGGATAGCTTAACAGAGGCACGGGTACTCAGGTACTTCTCTGATGACCCCGGAAATTAGATACAATCTTGGAAAAGAGGGGTAGCCCAAACTGACCAACCAGGTAAGGGAGATTGAACAATGGAATAAATTTGAGGGGTTTTTTTGTTTTGTTTTTTGTTTTGTTTTGTTTTTTAAGTGTAAACTTTGCTCATCACACACTGTGGTCTGGGGATAGTTTATGCTGCAAGTAGAAGTTCTGTTCTGAATTACCCAGATAAATTGTAAATATATTTATTTAAGTCTATCTCAAATAATTCAATTAAGAGCAATCCTTTCTGTTTTGTTGCATTGAATTAGAACAGGTTATCACTAAACTTTCAACATGATATTAGTGTTTGATTCTGTAATCCCACCCCTTCTATCACCAAAAGTGTTTTATAATTTTACTCTGTGTTTGTGTGTCAGGCCCAGTGACATAACTGAAGACAGTTTGGTGGGTTTAAACCTTGCTAACTTAGTATAAATTATCTAGTGGTTCAAACCCATTTCAAATGAACTGCTATAATCTTAAGGAGACTTTAGTTTTCAAAAAAAATTATCTGGTGTAAGAAGTATGGTTTTGGGGTATTTGATCTGGCTAGTCTTAAAAAAAAGAAAAGGGGCACCTGGGTGGCTCAGTCATTAAGTGTCTGCCTTCAGCTCAGGTCATGATCCCCGCATCAGGCTCCCTGCTCCGTGGGAAGCCTGCTTCTCCCTCTCCCACTCCCCCTGCTTGTGTTCCCTCTCTGTGTCTCTCTCTGTCAAATAAATAAAATCTTAAAAAAAAAAGAAAGAAAGAAAGAAAAGAAAAGAAAATGCACGATTATGTAACACCCTGTCACGGACACCTCTGTTAACTAAAGCCAGTATTATCTTTCAAGGGTGTCACAGTTCTATTGATTTGAGTCCCCACCCAGAAACCTAGAAAATTTACCCAACTATTCATCAAGAAATCTGGACACCATTATCAAAGGAAAAGGACACGTGTTGGCAGAGGACTCACCACCATCTGCTGCCAGCCCCGGCAACAATCCAATGTTTGTATACCAACCCTGAGCCAGAGGAAGGCTTTGTTCCTGTAGGACATCTACTACATTGTCCCCTCTGGGTGCAAGTTGCTCTTCTCCCCCTTCCAGTGGCCAATCTGTTTGTTTGCTTTCTCCAGATCATTTGGTGTCCTTATCTCTCACTGAAGACTAGATGTTAAGAAGAGAACCTGAAATTCTCTTCCTCAGGGAAAACAGTTGTTTATTAGGCAATCCTTAATATTATATTCATCTGCCATCAAAGATAACTGACACTGACACCCACTCTACTTTGCTTCCAACAAACCTACATCTGGATTGGCTATCCATCCCGAGAGCATCACAGTTTAGGACTGACCCTTCATTTACATTGATAATGCCTCCATACTTCTTGAGACTCTGGACACATTATACAAATTGAATAAATAAACACATCACCCTGATATAAGTCATGCCACGGAGTCCAGAGATAACAAGTTCAACCAGAGCTCAGAGCTACTTAAAAGCATTTCTAATGTACAAATCAATCTCCTCTCCACTGATTATATTTTGTCCTCCTACACAATCTGGAATTACTGGAAATGTGCCATATTTTCTTCTTTTATTGGGTTATCTAGAAGTTGCTTTACTGTTTATTCTGGAACCTCATTCCCATTTTTGACATGTGAAAGTGAAAGAGATTAAAGTGATTCCAGACCTGCATAGAACTTTATCTAGCATTACCCTTGACCCTTACTGAAATCTTTGACCCAGTTGGGAGTCACCATTATTTTACAAAGGTGGTATCATTGTGAAATGCCATTCAAGAGGAAGAGAAAGCTAGGAAAGCCTTAAACAGAGGATCAGGAGAAATGCCATGACATGGAGGAGGAGATGTGTAAAGTCAGAGGCTTCACAATTGTCTCCATATTTTTTTTATGAAAGGTTATTACAATTAAGGTACTTATATTACCCTTCTTCTATGAAGGAAACACCTGGGGGGTGGGAAAAATCCAAATTTATCAGTAAGGGAAAACAGTACCAGTCAGAAAGATTGCAGGCAGCTTGATGCCACGGAAGAATGGGAGACAGAACCATCTTGGGAGCTATGTCTTCCTGGGCAGGTCTCGTGATGACTCCCTTCTTGGCAGTTGACAATTTCCTAGATTATCTCATAAGAAAGCTCCCCCGAATGAAACTTCCTTGTTCACTATCCCCTGCGCCCCGTCTGAGGTGGACATAGGAGAGGGTGTCCTTTTTGGACCTGCACAGCTTTTGTACCCCATCTCTTGGTGGTACTGGTTTGAGACCCAAGCAAATGCTTTTGGGATTGAACAGAATTTTGAGTTTTTAGTAATATCATTTCTTCAAAACTCTAAGGGACTTCCAGTTTATTTGCTTCTGGTCAGTTGTATGTGTTAATAGCCATAGATAGAAATCTTGTGGAGTCAGAGTTTTTAAGACCAAACACACAGGTCTTTTACTTATTGCCTCTGGGCTCTGCCCATCCCCCTTCTCTCATGTTTCAGGCTGGCTCTCTTAAAGCCATTTGAAACAAAGAACTGGGGTGGGAGACAACAGTCTTCATCTGATCTTTGCCACTGAGCTGGCTCCCATTGTCTGGCAGAGAACGCTGAACAGCAGATGCTTGGGAAAGGCTCAGAGGCACCATCTTATCTTCTGCAAAGTCTGCCCTATTTGCAGCCTTTAGTTAGAACTGCCTCAGTCTAGGGTACAAAAGCAATTTGCTTTTTCAATTCCATAAAGTCCAAACTACTGACTGTTTAGTGCAGCAGTTAGGAATATAAACTTTGAGCTCAGATTGCCTAGTTCAAATTAGGTTCTTCACTTGTAAGATGTGTAACGGACAAGTTACTTAACTTCTTTGATTCTCATCTGTAAAATGGGTCTAAAAACACCGTGGACTTCATTGTGTTGTTGGAGGCTTGAGTTACACAAAATATATAAAGCACTAGAATGGTACCTGGCACACTGTAGGCACCACGTATGTGTAGTTAGTATTACTTACTAATAATTTAGGATTGCTAGACTCCTGGTCAACTTGTATTGCAGGATGCAGTTGGCTACCAGACTGATTAGCTCACACCACAGTTTATTTCTTTTGTAGACTCTGCTAAAGCAGCAAGAAGTAACAAACGTAAGATAATATATCGAATCTTACCTACCATTTCCCCTAATGCTATGGCCACAGCATGCACTCTGCTTTCTAAGATGTCATCGTAATTGTTTCATCGAATGTGCTGTCTCAGCATAACAAGAGGGGTTTTTTTTGTTTGTTTTTTTGGCTTCCACTGTCTCAGCCATCAGCATCTACATGTTAGGTTTTGTCATGGCCAACATTCTACTTTGAGGCATCAAATTCTGTACGCATTAGGATTTATATTTGTCTGCTTACAATAGAGATCTGAAATACCTAAAGCGTAAACATGCTGAATCATCTTTTCTGTTTGCATTAAAGCCTGATTGCGGTAGTTTAAGGATGGCACGGTGATTCCATAGTCAGCTCTGTAGCACCTGTTGCTTTGTTGCTTCCAGTTTTCCATGCTACCATTGCCAGAATGCTTCCTTCTCCTCACAGTTCAAGATGAATAACCAGCCATCACAACCACCTGTGAGCAGCGACAAGGAGGAAGATGGAAGATGTATTCCGGAAGTTGAACATGTGTTCTGGAAGTTGAATGCACATATCCAGAACTTGTCCCAAGGCCACACCTAGCAAGGGAAAGTGGAGCATGTGGTGCTGCCTCGCCAATATGTCAGACCCCCAAATCAGGCTTTGTATTATCACGGGAAAGAGTGAGAACAAACCCTGTGGAGGCAAACAGAAGCCTCTACCACATTTACTGAAAATGGCTGTTTCTCCAGCTTAACACAGTGTCTATTAAAAAAAAAAAAAAATGCCTAACATGTTACCTATTCATTTATTTTCTATCTCTTTACTCCCTATTACAAGAAAATGTAAAACCCAACGGGTACTTACCTATTCAATAACAAATAAAGTAAAACCCAATAGCTGGTATCATTGGATATATTCCATCCTGGAATAGCTTATGGTTTTCCCTTAAGATATGATTGTATTTCCTAAAATTGGAATTAACTTGCATTTGTATTTTTTGAAAATAAGGACCAAACTTATTGCCTGTTTGTATAACAATCGTTGATAGAGGCTTATTTACAAAAACTAAACACCTATTTTAACCCCTATATGCTTCCTAAACTTGCAAACAGCAGAATTATATTTTTAGAAGGTTTGATGACCAAAATATGTGGGTTGAAATGAAAGACAGGATAGCCTACTATATTTGAACATTCAGAGTGAGTGCGAAAGACTGAACATCTTCCATTAATTTTTGTTTTCTTTTTGTCTTTCAGTTTATCTTCATGCGGCAAAGAGATAACTGAATAAGCAAAAAACCAATGTTTGGGGTTTTATAACTGCCACAAAATTGCAAATTAAAAAAAAATGACAATGAGCTAAAGAAGAATAAGCAATATATAAATGATTTGTTTTCTTTCTTCATTAACCAACATTGCTGTATCTGAGCCTAAGCTTCTTTTTTCTTCTTCTTCTTCTTTTTTGGTTGGTTGGTTTTGTTTGGTTTTGTTTTGGGTGATGTTCAGCATTTTGTGTCCTGCTAGGAATTTTAATGAATGTAAAACAAAACACTGGTACCAAGCTGAGCCCAGTGGATGAATCAGGTAGGCGTGTGTATTCACAGCCCTGATTACTGACAATTTTCTTGTGCCACTGTGGTCCAAATGTTGGTCAATCAGACATGTCACCAGGGAGGCATATTTTTTAAAAGATCCTGCACATTTAAAAGAATATGTGTATTTCAGGGATGGAATTGAAGCAAAATTTGCAAGTCCACTAAGCAATTCTGAAACACTCTGCAGAGTTCCTGGTTCAAAAGCAATGGAAGTGGTAGCAGGAACCAGCCTGAGAGAGTGTCTGCTTTGGACAGTAACTCTTAGGCATGACACTCAAGATAAAATGCTTCCCCGCAGCCATGAGGCATTACCTATTTCCTTTTGCCGTCAGTCCAGTTCATAAATAGAGTAACAGTTAATTTATTTTTCCCCTTCATGTTCAGAATACTCATGTGGGCAACAGGTATCCCAGGTTTATTAGTGCAACACACTTTACAACAAAAAAAAGGAATGCCTCTGCGTTCCCATGGGGCAGAAAAGAGACATGATCCATTTGGACTGCTTGATACTTATTTATGTCCTACTTAACCTTGTCCAGAAAGGATTCAAGGCAATTTACTTAAACTTTGGGTTTAACTCACAGCCCCCACTCTTATCTTAAGGTGACTTCGATACCTCGGTAAATTTTTCCAGGTCTCAGTCTTGCAAAGGCTAAAACTGGGATAAACCCTCCTCAGCCTCCGCTTTTAAATTCTTCAAAGGTTCTCCAGGGTCCACTGTTAAGTTCTTTAACAGGGTAGAGAAGCCTTTTGTGCCCTCACCTCTTCCTGCCTCCAAAGTTAACGTTTGCCCTGATGGCATATGACTTAGCCAGAAGCAATTTAATTAAACTACTTTTGGAAACATTTTAGTGGAAAGAAAGTTGATCCATGTGAAAATGAAGTTTAAATGATGACTAAACGGGGTTTTTAAGGCATTGGCTAATTGTGCATTGTTTTGCTATGCTTTATGTGTCAATTTTTAGAACCATTAGTGCTTTTTAATTTATAATTCCTTTTGTCTTACACTGCCACACAGAAAAATTTGGAATAGCATAAATATTTGTCCATTGTATTCTTTGTGTTTGCCCAATTGTTTTGTTTTCTGCAGTAATAATTCATTGCTTTTTTTAATAAGAAAAAAGTAAGAAAAAATGATGAAAGAAACTACCTTTTAATGAGTGTGAGCTTATTGTATTTTAGGTACTGTGGCAAATTTTGGTTTCAAATGTCTGTTTTAATCCTTAATAATTTTGTGAAGCAGATGTTATGAATGCCATTTTACAAACGCAAAAATAGGAACTCAGAGATGCTAAGTTCAAATTTAAGGCCATATTGTGGCTATTTCCAGAGGGGATTTGCACATAGATCAACCATGATCCTATGTAGTCATTATACTTCTTGCTACTGATGGATATTTAGCTTGTGCTTTCAACTATTACAAATTTAGGTTGTGGCTTTCAAACTATTAGTTCAAAATTTTATTTATTTTATTTATTTTAAAGATTTTATTTATTTATTTGACAGAGAGAGAGACAGCGAGAGAGGGAACACAAGCAGGGGGAGTGGGAGAGGGAGAAGCAGGCTTCCCGCAGAGCAGGGAGCCCAATGTGGGGCTCCATCCCAGGACCCTGGGATCATGACCTGAGCCGAAGGCAGACGCTTAACGACTGAGCCACCCAGGCGCCCCATTAGTTCAAAATTTTAAAAAGCAAAATTTTAAAAAAAAAGCCATTTTACAAATCAGTAATCCTTCAAGCTAGGTGAGGGACTATTTTATAGTGTGCCAAAATGAGCAACCTTTGAGGAAAAAAAAAAGTAACCAGAAACACTCATTTCAACAACAAAATAATTGAAAGTAAATTGTTATGCTGATCAGCTTTTTAAGAAATTCATGACCAAATTACTTTAGAAAAGACAAATTATCCAGAGTCCTGTGGCTCCCACAGGCACATATTTAGCACCCTCACCACTTTGGACCAAATACTCTCCACACACAGCCAACGATTATTTGGATCTTGACCTTGCCCATGCTCTGGAATTCTCTTTCCACTGCGTAGTAGTTCTTATTAATTCTTCAAGGTTCTGACTCTTCTCTCCCAGTAGGCTTCCATTTCTACCCTGAAGATGAGTTAAGGTCAAGTTCATGGTTCTCCCACAGCCCAAACACATAAGATCACGGCAACACGGCAGATCAAATGGACAAGCCACTATGGCCTCGGCCAATCAAAACAGATCCAGCTGTGCAGCAGTACCAGTGCACACCAGCTAAATATCTATTGCCAGAAAGATCGTGTTGTGTATATCTCTTTAATAGGTACCCAAGCTCCTTGATGACAGAGGCCATCTGATTTTTAATTTTCTGTCACAATGTCTATTGGCTATGCTGGAGCTGAATTAGGACAGCAAATGGAGCTTAAACATATCCACCTCTTTCTTTGATCTAAAATGCTCAGAAAACTCCTTACCTGTCACAGAATATGTAGTGATTCACAGAGACACTGGTCTGGTTACATGCCTGATTTCCCTGGAGTGCAGAAAATGTCATGCACAAGAGCATGGAACTTTTTCACTATTCGTGTTTGATATATGCAGACATATATGGTAAAGAGGTGGAGGTGGGGAGCAGCAGCCAGACTTTACTAAAAGACTGTGGGGAAAAAGCACCATGTTAACTCTGGCAGGCAGGGCCTGGCCCCTCAGCTTGGGCTACATTTGAAAGGGAATAGTAATTCCAGGTACGAGGGAGATGGCACATGGTCAATTCCCCACTCAACATTCTCCAAACCAGTCCAGAATATCTACACCCCAGATGGAAGAAAGGTGTTTAAAAAATAAAATTAGGATATCACCAGGGGCCCAAACATTTCTCTATGGGACTGACCCTTCCCTTGTAAAAGGCACTGATGTGAGAAAGGTAGACATGTCCTCCAATGTGGGGACAGAGAGTGTCACCAAAATTCAAAGTCAGATACATAAGTGTTCCAGGAGAGTGTGGGATTCCCATTTCCCAAGGTTGCAGACAGAGAGGACATCTTCATCATAGGGATGTTACATTATATTTCTACAGCTGTCCTAACAAATTACCACAAACTTGGTGGCTTTAAACAACACATATTTATGATCTTACAGTTCTGTAGGTCAGAAGTCTGAAATGAGTCTTACCATGCTAAAATTAAGGTGTCAGGGGGGCTGTGTTCCTGCTGAAGACTCTAGTCAATTATCTGTTACTTTGCCTTTTCTAGCTTCTAGAGGCTACCCACATACCTTGGATGGTCACCCCTTCTAAAGCCAGCAATGATGGGTCAAGTCCTTCTTACATTGCATCAATCTGACCTTCCCTTTTGCCTCCCTCTTCCATTTAAGGACCCTTATGATTATATTAGGTCCACCTGGATAATCCAGAATAATCTCTTTATTTTAAGGTCACTTGATTAGCAAGCTTAATTCCATCTGCAACCTAAATTTCTTTTTGCCATGCAACATAACATATTCATAGGTTCTGGAGGATTAGATCATGGACATCTTGGGGGAGGGAGCTATTATCCTGTCTACCACACGTGACTAACCACCAAATGGTACCGACCAAAAATACAAGAGCAATAACACTTCGGAGTAGAGATACACGGATGGGCCTTTTCCCATCATGGGCTCAGAGTTCAAAGAGGAAAATTCCCAACATAGGTTACTTTACACAAAACAAAATGCAGTTAGTCTACAGCATATGGTCTACAGTGATTCATGATTACTCAAGTTAAATAACTGACTTCAAATTAGCTTTGCTTTACTAAACTGTCTAATTTTATAAGTAGCTCCTTGAGAACCAAAAACTGGATTAGGATTTGCCAGTGATCACAATCATGAAAAGGGAGGCAGTTCCTTGGGTTCAGTATAAGATCCTGACCAAGCCACTTATCAATACTTAAATTTACAATTACCCAATCTTTTTCTATGTCCCAAGAATATTGCAAAGAGAAATTATAATATGGTTGCTTCTAATTATAATAAAATATTAAAGTTAAAATTGAGAAGAAGGCACAATTAAGTGTTTTATGGGGCTAAATTTCCCTTTCCAGTTTTAAAAGAACCCAGTTTTCTATATTTAGGTTTAAATATGTTGCCTTAATTCAACCCAAACCAACCAGATTGCCTAGTAGTCATCTTTGGGCAATCTTCTTTGAGAACACTTAAATTAACATGTCAAATATTTCTATATAAAATCAATGGTGCTTAAAATAATTTGTAGTCAAAAGAATTTTGGGGGGCACCTGGGTGGCTCAGTTAGTTAAGCATCTGACTTCGGCTCAGATCATGATCCCACCATCCTGGGATGGAGCCCTGCGTCGGGCTCCCTGCTCAGTGGAGAGCCTGCTTCTCCCTCTGCCTGCAGCTCCCCCAGCTTGTGCTTTCTCTCTCTGTCAAATAAATAAATAAAATCTTAAAAAAAAAAAAAAAAGAATTTTGGATATTGCTTCTATTTATCTTTTCTCTACTATTGTTAATAAAATCTGCATATTTGTTTAATGTATTTGTTTGGGGTCCACTTGTGGTAGAAATTAGGAACATAGAGGTAAAGAAGTCAATGCCTCTTTCCCTCTGCTGTATGTCAGTAGGTGAAGGTAACCAGGTGTGGTACCTAAAGAAAGGCAGAGTAAGGAAGTTGACAGGTTGTGTAATGAAGGTTGATCATGGACGTGCAGCTGGGCATGATCATCTAGGTCACAATGCAGGCAAACTGTGTGCCGCTGGTGGTGAGATAGAGATTCAGAGGAAGGGTTGAGAGGCAGACAGGAGAAAGGCGGGGTTGGTCAGAGAGGCCTCAGAAGTACAGTATCATTGGGATCAAGAGCATGAGCTTTATACTGAAGAAGACCCAGGTTGTTTGAAATCCTATGCCTGCCAAGTCATGATATCTCTGTACATCTCAGTGTCCTTTTCCTTTAAAATAGGAACACTACTAGTAATTCCTCATGGATTTATTGTAAGGAACAATGATAAAATACACATACAGTGTTTAACATGGTACCTAGCCCTGAGCAAATCTTCGATGACAATTGGCTGCCTTTAAAAAAGATTGTCAATATAGGGGAAAGAGGAAGAGAAGAGGGAGAGGAGGAAGAAAAAGAAGGAAAACAGAGGACAGGGAAGGAGGAAGGGAGGGGTGGGATATTCAGGGGCATGTGTCCTGGATGAGATAGCTCAGGGTAAGCCACAGGGCTATGGTCCCTGAGCAAAGCTTCAGGCATCAGGAAAAAGTAAACCAAAGAGGAAAGAGAGTGCCAGCCTCATATGGAGAACTGAGCTGATACTAAGAGGGAAACCAAGGACACTGCATCCATTTAAAGCTTTAAAATAAATCAAGCCCCAAAATGCCAGGGAGAACAGTGACCTGGAGAAACCTCCAAAATGCCCAGGAGCCCCAGGCAGACATCAGACAGGCATCAAGGGGAATTTGAGAGTAACTCATGAAACCAGGATGTCTCCTGGAGCACAAACCCTTCAAGCAAGAGAGGGACAATCTGAGGGACTGTGGATGCTTAAATATTTTGTTTGTATTGTGCCCTTTGGTTTGGGAATCTGAGCAAGACTCACTTTGCAGGAAGCAATCACAGGGACACAGTAATAACATTCCTAGGAGAATGAGATAACCCCTCAAGGAGCTCACAATAGAATGTGGAAAAGATGAACACACAAACAAAAACTATTTACAGTGGTGCAAACCATAAGAGAAGCATGTGCCAAGTGTTTGAGAGAGAAGCATGATCAGTTCTGCCTGGGAGAGACAGGGAAGACTCGCAAGAGTATCAAACTCTGGAGTCAGACTTTAGAAGATAAATTCACCAGGAGAGGAGAGGGAAGGGACATTCTGAGCAGGGGGACAGCATGCAAAGTCCTGCAGATATGAAAGTAGACGGCAACTCTGGGACACTAGATGCGGTGGTTATAACATCAAGGGTATGTACATCAATAGTGAGAAGAAGGAAAGCAAAGGAGATGGGAATGAAAGGAAAGCCTTGGCTGTTTTGTGATGTGTTCTCATTTGTCATGTGTATCAATAAATCAGTTTTTAAAAATGTATTGTTCAGTGTGTAATAGGTCATAATAATTATATGATCTTGTATATATTTATAGGCGTATATTAATTTACTGTTTACAGAGAATGTCCATCTTATTTAATTCTCACAGCAGAACAGGAAGATAGGTTTTGTCATCCCTGGTTCTGCAAATGAGGACAAAGTCTCAAAGGACATTAAGTTGTATGCCCGGGGTGGCTGCGCTTTGACGGGAACCAGCTGCCTCAGTATTCATTCATATTCAGCAAACATGTACTGAGTTCCCACTCTACTGCCAAGTGCTCTGATAGATGCTGGGAATACAAAGAATGCTCAAATGAATACACAGAAAGAAGGGGGAAAGTAATACATAAGCAATGAATTAAAATAAAATGAAGTAAAACTTACTATAACGGTGTGCCTGAGATCGTTACTCAGAATACGCACAGAGGAGCAAAGGAAGAGCTGCCCCAAATTGGTGCCACCTGAACTGTGAGTGGGTGTGGAGGGGGTGGAAGAGGGGAAGGCAGGCATGGGAACTGCATGTGCAAAGCCACAGAAACTCTAGAGAGGATTACGTGAAACCAAAGCATGAGACGTTCAGGGAGGATGGTCTTGGGTTGCAGATGGAAGACCTAGGAGCCAGGTGAAAAACAGTCTTTGCCATCCATGCTCAGGGGTTTAAAGTTTCATGCTGTAAGTCACTGGGATCCACTGGAGGATTTGAATTTTGTGAGCAACAAGATCGGATTTGTTCTTCGGAAAGCACACTGTGGCAGCAGTTCCGTGGGTGGAATGGAATGGAAAGTGGTTACCCTGGCGACGGGCAGACCCATTAGGAAGCTATGACAATAATCCAGGAGAGAGAAAATGAGGATAATGGTGGGAGGAGGAAGGAGCAGATTCAAAGACATTTTTTTTAAATTTTTTATTGTTATGTTAATCACCATACATTACATCATTAGTTTTTGATGTAGTGTTCCATGATTCATTGTTTGTGCATAATACCCAGTGCTCCATGCAGAACGTGCCCTCTTTAATACCCATCACCAGGCTAACCCATCCTCCCACCCCCCCCTCCCCTCTAGAACCCTCAGTTTGTTTTTCAGAGTCCATCAAAGACATATTTGACAGTAGAACTGATGGTCAGGAGAGATGCACTGGACATAAATGCTGAAACAAAAGGAAGAATCAAGAATGATGGCCAAATTTCTGGCGTGGACATCTAGGTAGATAGTAAATCATTAATCAAGATGTAGAATACCAAAGGAGTCGCAGATTTTGAGGAGAATATTATGAGTACGTATGGGATGAGTTGCATTTGAGGGGACTCTGAGACTTCTAGGTGAATATATCATGCATGGTTAATATATTTAGAATTCAGAAGAGAGAACATATCTAAAGATAAAGATTTAAGAGTAACTGTGAAATACTTTGTCGTTGAGGTTCTGACAATTTCCAAAACTACGAGATCTGGGTACTATTGCTTCTACCCAATTCATTTGCACCATCTCTGAAGGAGGTACTAGCTCAAGCTTTGTTCCAAAGTACAAATTAGCATAGCAGCTCAGTAAACAATGTCTCTGAGCTTCTGGAAAGAAAGATGTTCAGTCACCATAAGGCTCAGAATTAATGAAAAGTCACACAAATAATAGCTCTATTCTCCAGTTGCTTTTGAACCTCAAATCACTCTTTGGCAACAAGGTAAGATTTTACAGAGACTGCTGAAAAGATCTTCTGGTAAATAGGGCAGCAAAAAGAGTTTGTTTTTTAATATTTGTTCTAAACAATATATGTGGTTATATCTGGAAATTGCTAGTTCACATTCCTGACCTGAATTCCTTTTCTAATTGGAAAGTCAATTTTGATTTTGATTATAGGGTATGATTTCCTTAGAAAAATCTCCTGTGAAATTAGTTCCTTCTCATTATGTTTTGTTTTGTTTTTTTTTACCAGATAAAATTACAAGAATCAAACGATATGTGCTATGTAATGGATGCAGTTTGCCCATACTTTAATCAGAAAAGAGTTCTTGGAGGGAAAATATTTTTGCTCAGTTGTGGACAAACACCAACAACATCAGTTGAAAAACCAATGAAATTGTTATTTCTTTCAGGTTGGTTAGAAATGATTATAATGTTAGGTCAGAGTATTGTCATTAATGCTTGGAAAAACACTAAAAATCAACAATTCATCTCCAAATTGTGATACATATCAAACAATAAATCCCATTACTTTTCCCTTCCCATCCCATATTTCCTAATTTGGGTCACAATTAGGGAAGAGAAGGGGATTCATTAGTTATAGCATATGGTTTGTCACCAGCAATCCTCTCTGAAGTGTTTGAGAGGAAAGAAGGAAACAAGTGCTTGGCATATTTAATCTTCTCAAAGTTTTGACAGTAATCCTGTTCTGGGGATACACAGAGCTAATAAATTCAAAACTATTGAAATAATAATAGTAAAACTATTACAGAGCAATTATGACATGATATATGTTCCATAAGTATTCGAAAATATTATTACTGATTAGATAGATCTCCATTTTTTACCTGAGGAATCTCATACTCAGGAAGGTTTCATATTTATCCAAAGTGATGTAGCTAGTAAGGGATGAGTTCTGGTTTGGAACCGTTTTGCCAGCCTCCAGAGCTTATGCCTATTCCATTATTCTATACTGCCACTTAGTGACAAGTACATTTAGCCCCTATTGAAAATAATATTCCCATCTAGTATATTCTCATGGAGATACTACTGAAATTGGTATATAAGAAATCCTGGCTTCTAGCCCTTGAGAGCTGATTTCAAATAATCTTTCAACCCTCCTGTGCCTTAGTTTTCTCATTCGGAAAAGAGAGATGTCATGACTGCCCTTCTGTGCCAATATACTATGCAATATAGTAAATCCATATTACAGTTTTTCTATTATAGCTTTCATACACATTATGTCATTTGGTTTCAAAAGAGAGCTAATAAGACCTAATAGAAAGCACACTGAATTTCCAGTTTCACAAACTTGGAGACATTAAGTGAATAAAATTCTCCGAGTCTCCGTTTTTTCACTTATAAAACTAGAGGTGAATTAATATTCTCTCTGGGTCGTTTAGCAATCTTATAAAATGGTGTTGTGTAGGGATTATTCCTAAATTTAGATGTGGAAAAAGGCTCGGGGAAGATCAATGATTTCTCCTAAGAATGTCTAACGAATACATTATGAAATCCTAGGACCTGGGTTTTTTGACTCCTAATGTAAGTCCCTTTGTCCTCTATTGAGCTACATATTTATTCTGATGGGCAAAGAAACATTAATGATATTTGATATGAGTGATAATCAGACTCATCAGATGATTGCTTTTGCTTTTAGGTAGACTGATAAACTTCAAAGTAATTAGCATCTATAACTGCTAAGCTGAGCTCTGAGTGACATTGGTGACCTGCCCAAAGAAACAGTTGGGCACCAGGCTTTGTGAGTTGCTCTTATTCAGTAAGCTTCACTTTAAAACACCCAAGTCCACCCTGCCTGTACCTGAACTGCCCTCTTGAACCAAGTAACAAGTGTCATCTTTCTCTCAAATTGGCTGCACTGCTGTGATATCAGTTATCACCTGATATCCCAAAAGGCAATTGCGATCTCTGGCATCAAGGCGTCGGCAATCCATTCAAAGAAAATGAAGTTTGGTGTTAAGCACCTGGCAGTTTCTATCGTAGCTGGAATGAACAGAAGGGTCCTTAAATCACCTGGAAGACTAGCGAACACTCTATAATGTTACTCAATATTTAAACTGTGTGAGAAGTCACAAAACCTCAGGTTTCACAAAAGCAGAAGTTCAATTATCAAAGCTGGCAGGACCTTGGGAATCATTGAATTCAACCCCTCTATTTTATAAATGAAGATGCTTGTCACTATTTGTCTGGGCAAGGGAAAAAGGGATTGGAGCTAGAGTCTTCATTAGCTAGTTTGTTTTAGGGAACTATAGAAGGTAAACGGATGCTGAACAGACACCAACCATATGAGAGACATCCTGCATTTTCTAAATATGTTGATGTTCCTCCATATAAATCCAAACTATTTTGGTATTGCTTCATTAGCAAGTATTCCAACTTAGAAAGGCTGGAAACCGATTGAGAGGTAGTAAAATGCAGCAGCCCCTCCTTTCGTTTCTCGCTCTAACTATATCCTTATCAGGTGCTTCTCTGATATAATCTTCACCCAATCGTAATTGACGACAGCCTTCCCGAGGCATCATTTCTCTTCCAAAAACAGTCCAACAAGGCAACTCCCAGCCTACCTGCTGTAGACGGTTTGTGTAAAATTCACATGCTGAAATCCTACCCCCCAAGGTGATGCTATTAGGAAGTGGGGCTTTTGGGAGGTGAGAATGAAGCTCTCATGAATGGAATTAGTGCCCTGATGGACGAGAACCCAGAGAGCTCTCTCACCCCTTCTGCCACGTGGGGCACACAGAGAGAAGACAGCCATCTAGGAGCCAGGAAGTGGGTTCTCACCAGACACCAAATCTGCCGGTGCCTTGATTTTGGATTTACCAGCCTCCAGAACTGTGAGAAATAAATGTCTGCTATGTAAGCCATCCACTCTGTGGAATTTGTTACAGCAACCTGAGCAGACTAAGTCACTACCCAGGTTTTTCTAATAATGTTTTCTCCCCTCCCTCCACCCTGACAATAGATCAGTTGCCCTGGGTCACTATCACCAGGCTGCTTTTGACTTAAATAATGGCAAGAATGCAAGGGCTTTTTGGAGCAATTAATATACACGCTGTTGGATCTGTTTCAAATACAGGGTAGCAATTATCCTAGAGAATGAAATGGTACAATCATTGAAGCTATGTAGTGGAGGCTTTTCTCTAGGCCATGCCTATCTCCAGCTCAGAAGCCTTCTCTGTCCAGCTATACTTAATCACACTTTGTGTGCACTGCTCCCACAGTGGTCTTCCACTCACAGTTCCAACTGGATGAAAGATGATGGGAAGGGACACACTGCTAGTCCAGGGAGTCAGTCTTCCAGAATGAAGAAAAAGAAAGTGGCTCTGATGTGACTACTTAAGAAAGACCTAAAGTTGTTTGCTGTGGCTAGTAGAATATGATTTTCCTGAGTGACCTGCTGAACTAGTCTTATTACTCTGTGCTCTCTCTCTCTCTCTATATATATATATATACAGCCAGGACATAATTCCTCTCCCAGCCCCAGGACAAGCTGGTGGGATAGCCTAATTCTCTCTCCCTCCTTCCACCCTTCAAACTGCAAGATATTATTTTTGTGTGTCTTTTCTTTTTCAAGGCTGCCCTTGATGCTCAACATAACCTGAGCTCACCTGGATAAAATCATGGGTTAGGAGAAGGCACTCAGAATCAGTGCCCTGAGTCCAGAGCCTCCAGAGCCTCCAGAGCGGGGCCAGGCTGCAAAGCTTAATAAGAAAAGAGTCATCTGATATAAATAATTTAAGAGACAGAATTCACAGGAGTCTGAATAGAAAGTGAAAAGGCAAGCATGCTGCTTCTCAGGGGACGCATAAAACATTGGCATGAAAAGTCTTATGTTTTGGTTAATGAATTAAAGAAATAATCACAAATGGGACATAGATCTGAGTGACCACATCATAATTCACTCATTTGTGCATGATGAATAAATCACCTGTTTTGTGATTGAGACATTCCCAAAAGTGACATTAAAGTACTGAAAATTTTTAGGGATTGATCTTTCTAGAGAAAGGTGATGCTACTGAGCCACCAATAATACTCAATGTTTTCAGCAGCAAGAAAAGATTTGCAATGTAACAAATGAGAACTATTTGAAAGTGCTGACCTGTATCTATGAATCAGAGAACATCCCATGGAAGTTTTAGCTTCACCAGTAGGAGTTTCAGCCATCATCCCTGACACAGCAATTCCCATACTGTTACACACAAGAAGGAATACACAGGTTTGATGAAACTCAAAAATAACTAGTGTTTCTTCTTCCACCTTCCACCTCCCCCCACCAAAAAAGCCAGTTTTGCTATGGCAATCCTTCAAAAAACAAACAAACAAACAAAAACTACAATTGTGGGGCGCCTGGGTGGCTCAGTCGTTAAGTGTCTGCCTTCGGCTCAGGTCATGATCTCAGGGTCCTGGGATCGAGCCCCGCAGGGGCTCCCTGCTTGGTGGGAAGCCTGCTTCTCCCTCTCCCACTCCCCCTGCTTGTGTTCCCTCTCTCGCTGTGTCTCTCTCTGTCAAATAAATAAATAAAAAATCTTAAAAACAAAAACAAAAACAAAAACTACAATTGTGTAAGAGATAAAATCAGATATTGAAACACCACACACACACACATAAAACCTATTGTATTAAGACACACAAAGAAAAGGGAAATATGATTTTTATGATTCAAAAATAATCTCAATATTTCTAGATTGCCATTCTCTAGATAATAATAAGCTGAACAAACACGTGATATAAGCAGAAGTGAAATGCATTTTCCTAGTAAAATCTTAACTGTGGGGGAGGTAAACTGCTTTTGGCTATGAGAAAATATCTATCAGGCTCATCCTTCACAAAGGACAACTACAAAATCTGTATTTTTTTTAAAAAAAAAGAAGAAAAACACTAAATGTTATGAAAGGAAACCAATGCAGCCAGGACTTGAAGATTCTAGATCCTGAATCCTTGAAGATTGAGCCTTGATTGCATAGAGAAGGGAAATACTTTGAGGTGAGCCCCACAAGCCCTCAGGGAATAAGCTGGTTTTGGCACAGAGCATAGAAACAAAACAGAAAACAGTGGCATAGTGTTTATAGTGCTCTCACTGCACTGTAAAGATAGAAATCAAAGTTTTAATTGAGGAAATCGGAAAATATTTGGAAATGAATGGCATGTATACAATGTAGGAAGAGTAGTGCTTAAAAGGGAAATTTTAAAGCCTTAAATACATTCACTAGAAGAAGGAGAAAAAAGCTAAAAATCACATACATTAAAATATAGTAAAAGGAGATCATGAACTTTATACTAATTTCATAAGTTAAACTCATTGAAAAAAGAGAACTTATCAAAATTGATACAAATAAAGAAATAAAAAAATCTGAATGATGCTATTATCTATGAAAGAGATTGATTTCAAAATTAAAAATCTTCCCTGGGGCGCCTGGGTGGCACAGTCAGTTAAGCATCTGACTCTTGGTTTCAGTTCAGGTCATGACCTTAGGATCCTGGAATTGAGCCCCACATCAGGCTCCATGCTCAGCGGAGTCTGCTTAAGATTCTTTCTCCCTCTCTCTCTGCTCCTCCCCACCACTCTCTCTCTCTCTCTCTCTCTCAAATAAATAAATAAATCTCTAAAAAATATTAAAAACCTTCCCACAAAGAAAATTCTGGGCACAGATGCTTCAAAAGAGAACCATTCTAAATACTTTAGGAAGAAATAATTTCAATCCTGCACAAGCTTTTTTTATAGTCTAGATAGAGGGGATGTATTTCCCAACTCATGTTATGAGGTCACTGTAATCTTGACAGGAATACCTGACAAAGACATAAAAAAAAAAAGGAAAATTATAGATCTTTGTGAACAGAGGCACAAACACACTAAATAGTATCAAATTAAACCCAACAATATGGGAAAACATAATATATCCCCACAAAATTGGGATCAAACCAAGAGAGCCAAGTTGATTTATCACTCAAAACTCAATCACTGTCATCCACTATACTAACAGATATAAGAAAATAAGCATGTAGCCCTTTTAATAAGTGTAAAAAAAATAAATGAAAACATTTACAACCATTCATGATTGAGACAAAACAACATAACAAATGCCTCTTAGCAATATACAAGTAGGAGGAAATTTCTTTATATAATAAAGAGTATCTTCAAAGAAAACTTATGACAAATATCATACTTAATGCAATGCTGAAAAATTTCTTTCTGAGATAAGGATAGCCCTATTGCCATTTCCGTTTAAGAGTTTCTTGGAAATCCTGCCAATGCAGTAAGGCAAGAAAAAGAAATAAAATATATATGCATTGACAAGGAGACATGAGAATATACATAGAAAATCCAAAAGATAAACCATTAGAATCAATAATTGAATTTATCAGTCAGTACATACAAAATCAATATACAGAAATAAATTATACTCATAAAAGACCAATAATTTCAAAAATAAAATAAAAAACAATACAATGTTATTTACAATAATATCAAAAAATTAAATATACAGGACTGCATCTAACAATAGTGTGTAGGAGGGAAAACTAAAAAACATTATTGAAAGAAATTTTAAAAGATCTAAATCAACGTTGCATATATTATGTCCATGAATTAGACAATAATGTAAGACAAGTCATTTCTCAGTTTGATCTGTAAATTCCATGCACTCCTAGTCAAAATCTCAACAGGTATTTTTGTGGAGTTTGAGAAGTTGATTTACATCAATGCGGACATGTTGAAGACCAAGAATAGCCATGATGACCTTGAAGAAGAAAAGCAAAGTTTGAAGACCTACAACACCAGATATTCAAATTTATTTACAGCTATTGTAATTAAATTTATTATTGATTAGGGGCACCCGGGTGGCTCAGTCGTTAAGCGTCTGCATTTGGCTCAGGTCATGATCCCAGGGTCCTGGGATCGAGCCCCGCATCGGGCTCCCCGCTCGGCAGGAAGCCTGCTTCTCCCTCTCCCACTCCCCCTGCTTGTGTTCCCTCTCTCACTGTGCCTCTCTCTGTCAAATAAATAAATAAAATCTTTAGAAAAAATTTTATTATTGATTAAAGGATAGATGATACATTTATTGAAAACATTCCAGAAATATTTGAGAAACAAACCCACATATATACAAATACTTCATTGATGAGAAAGGTGTTCTCAAGAGCAGTGGAAATGATAGTTTCCTTTGACTTTCTTTCACCAATAAGTGATACCGTGTGAATTGGAAAAAGAATAAAAGTAAACCTTAAATCCCACCTCACTATCTTACATACAAAAATGAATTCCAGATGGAACAGATATCAATCTGAAAAGTAAAACAATACATTTTCTGGATAATAATATAAGAGAATATATTCATGAGCTTAGAACAGGCAGAGATTTTTTAAACAGGACACAAAAAAGCTACCCATAAGAAAATGGCAAGTTGGACCTCATTAATTTCAGAACAGCTGAACCACTGATGCTAGTCCCTCCCATGTTTTAGAAGAAGCTAGAATATCCAACTTCAAAAAATCATAACATTTAAAAATTTAAAAAGCCAACATAAGGGTAAATTAACCATACCTAATTAGCAAAAAATCTTGTCTAAAACAAAAGAAAACAAAACAAACAAAAAAAACCATTAACCATATCAACAACATGGATTCCCTCAATAGAGATGCAAGAGATAATTACTTGGTTATAATTCAGTTAATACTGATTGCCATGATGCACGAGTAGGCAAAGAATTAAGTATGTTCTACAGAAAGCATTTTAAAATTCAAAAGTGGTTTAAAATAAAGTTAATCAAAATGTCTGTGAACATCTGGCTTCATTCTTTTTGGTTAAGCTTTTCCGAAGTGCAGTTTTGACAGCAGCATAAAAGGGGAACCAAGTAAACACTGAAAGACCATCAGGGAAAAAGCAAGAGAGTGTGTGAAACTGGCACAGAGATTCCACCTCAGAGAACAAAGGACGGAGGAATATATTCTGCATTTATGATAGAAGTTTGACTTAGAGCTCTATCTCATATCATGACCTGTAACTAATAGATCATGTTATTAAACTGTGTGTGTGGATGGGGGGAGGGAAGGGAATAAGAATAGAATAAGAATCATACCCTGCCATCCAGAGGCAGTAGTGATTCAAGTCCATAAGTATAAATAAATTAGCTCCAAAAGTGAGACTGCCTGATTTTAAAAAGAAAAACAAGCAAACAATCAGCGCACACACACGCACACACACACACAAATCCTCCAAAGTCTTCATGTCCTGCCATTGTAGAGCAAAAAGACTGAGCTCCAAAATGTTGGGTCCAGCGAGCAGGACTGGCTCCAAAACTTGTGGTGCCCCATGCAAAGTGAAAATGCAGGGTTCCTTGTTCAAAATTTATTAACATTTTCCATGCTCGGCAACAGCAGAGCTTTATTTATTTATTTAAAATTTACTTATTAGAGAGAGCATGGGAGAGAGATCACGAGCAGATGGGAGGGGTAGAGGGAGAAGCAGGCTCCCCACTGAGCAGAGAGCAGGATGTGGGACTCGATCCCAGGACCCTGGGATCAGGGCCCGATCCAAAGGCAGGCGCTTACCTGACTGAGCCACCCAGGCGCCCAACAGCAGAGCTTTAAACCAATGCAGGGCTCTTCTGGGTGCTGGGCTCTGAGAGACTGCCCCATGAAGCTGACCCTATTAGCCAGCAAAGACTGCAGACAAAAATCTAGGTTTTCTTTCACATTTGCCTACAAGGAAAACCACACCATCAGCAGTGTTGTCAGTGACTAAAGAGAACTACGGTGTGAAGTTTTGGATTGGATGTACTTTTCACAGGTTAAACAGGGGATAATATCCTCACACTGAGTCTTAATGTGCTTTTATTCTGAAACCGATAGCTTGCTGATTCAAGGCTGCGATTTTCAGAATACATTCCCATTTCTGTTTCCAGTCTTGTGTTCCTTAGACTGCCCAGAAAGAAAGCATTGTGTGTGTGATGATTTTTTTTTTCACGCCCCAGTAAGCTTTCAAATTGGGCCAATCAGAAATGATGCGGGTGCACATAATATCTAGCTTGCTTTAATTCCATCAATTAATATAGAGAGACTATTTAGAATATTTAATACAAAGAACAAAAGAATACCATTACATGAAAAATGTAAGAACTAGTTTCAATTGTGTGCTATTCCATCCTGCTTTATCCAGCCACTTTATCTGCATGGATTTCATCCAGGAGATAAATCTTTCAATCAGAATTTTTTTGTGAGTTGTAGTCTGTGTCCTGTCAGGTTGTGTATCAAAATTGCAGGTGAATTTTCTCCTCTCGATTCTGCTAAACTGTAAAAGAGCTGGCAAAACAAGAAATTTTCGATGTTTTATTCATTCTATACACTGAAAAAATGGTAAAAATATTTTTTCCTGCTGAACACAAAAGATCTGTCTTCTGATACATGGCAGGAGCACTAAAGACAGGACAAAGTAGAGATCTTTGTTTTATCCAAAGGACATAAAATATACATTTAAAATTACATTTCAGAGTATAGTTTGCTATTTCTTAACCATTAAGAAACACATTTCCCAAATCAATATCTACTCCTATTTAGGTTTCTTGGAAGGAAGAATGAAATTGAATATGAGAAAATGGGACTGGTAATGAACAGTAAGAAAGGGATATTTATACTTTATCTTCTGCAGTTCATCCTGTGAAATAATAATGAAGCCAGGGGACTGACGATAACGATCACCTGCTTTTATGTGCTAGGGAACCAGCATCTCAGATGGTAGAAACCACTAAGGAAGAGTGACTGCCGCAGGTGGAAGCAGAGCACCCTGATGCATAATTTAGGGATAGTTTGTTACAGGAGGAACTTTATCACATGTGTACAAAGTAAAGAGTTAGTGTTATGTAATGTGACATTAATATCTGCCCCAGTTGGGGTTTCAAGGAGAGCATACGGAGGCATTAGCAAACCCGTTACAGTTTGGGTTATTCTACCTCTTACTGCCATCTTTGAAATTGTTTCCACACTGGATATTTGGTTTCCTGCATGCATTCCTACCTTACATACTTTTCTTCCATGCCATTTGATAACCACAGAAAACAAAAGCTCATCTCTACCTGTTTGGGGACCTTCCACTACATCTTGAGAGTCATTTTCCATTACTGTTCCTTTAACCAGCTCTCTTCCCCTATTCCCATCTTCTTGGTCTCTCACCTGGAACATTTTAATGACCTTGACTGCCCTGGTTCCAGCCTTCTTTCCTCCTGATCTGCCACTTGAATAACTTCTAGCTTCTCGTTTCAAAATGCATATTTTATCATGCCACTCTCTTGGCTTACAGGATAAAACCTTGGCTCCCCTATAGATTCAAAAGGAAGCCAGCAGAGTCCAAGGGGCCGCAGGAGTGGAGGGAAATCTTAGCCAAGCCCACGTATGTTTATTTAATTTCCTACCCAAGCCTGGTGCACCAAAGGCTAACCCCAGTATTCACTGATACTCAAAACTAAATTGAATTGCCTAGCCTTAGATTTAAAGGCTCTTGGCTATAACACTCTAACCTCTAGAGATTGCTGAGTGTTTCTGGGTCATACCTGGCTCACCATCACCTCTGTTTTACTCCAAGGGAACATACTTCCCAGGAAAAAAGATTCTAAGCTGAGCCAAGAACACCGGTGGAGTTTTTAACTGATAAATGCCAGGGCTGTCCTCAGGGAAAGGAGATAAAACAGACTACTTGGACTAGTTCAAATTCTAGGCATAAACCAAGGAACAACAGAACTGCAAAGGCTCCCATGTGGTCCGGGCCAGATCAGCAGGCTCAGGATTTCACTGGATTTGTAGTCAAAGCCCACACTAGTCAACTGTGTGTTTGACTGAAATGTTCCTTCTCCATCTACCACTGGAAATCTAACACAGATTCCCCTTGATGATTTTGGGGATTCAGAATCTGAACATCTCCTTCCAACAAGGTCCACTAGCTAAGATTATCTGTATCACATCAGCCTCCAGTAGGGATTTGAACCATTTCCCCTACTTACATCAAATGAATTCAGTGAAGAACAAAAGGGTACAACTCAAAATGAGAAATCACATTACCCAAAACTGAATTTTACAAGTTTTTTTTTTTTTTCAACATCATATATTTAATATAGTACTCATGTTAAGGTTGAGCAGAGGATATTGAATCTCTGAAAGATCTTAACAAATTATGTAAACATCACTTTATTTGCAAGGTAGAGCCAAATATTTCCTATTAATGAAAGATTTCTTTACCAAATTCCCATAATAAAGCCGTTTATGGTATTTTCTAAATGAACTGAGTTACATCAGTCCTCAATGTAACACTGTCGCCTTATAGCTTTAGGAGATTTTTCATATTCCACAAGGGATTTTATTTAAGAACTAGTCTTTTAACAATTATGTCTTTCTTAATATTTTAACAACTTTACAGACCTCTTGGGGTGCGGTGTTACACTGAAGCCTCTTCAAGCTTCACAAAAATGGATATAAAACCTCTCAGAACTATTCCCAGAACCAGATTAATCCTTCATGGGAGAAATTTCGATCATGTGACCACACAATACATCATTTTCTCAGTAGCACATTAGGATTTCTGTATAAATCAATGTCTTCTGTTGTTTTCTTTACTTTCTTTCAATGGAAGAAATTTTAAAATGAGAAAAAACAAAAACAAAAACAAAACCCCTACCTATAGCCCTTGGTAGCAATTTAATAGCTGACAAGAAGAGGACTTCATAACCATGGAGATACTCGTTTTGACATGAAAATACCCTGTCACAATGTGAACTCTGATCCAATACATGAACAGATATCGTTTCCCCTGATGATTTTTGGCGAGACTTCACAAGGAACTTGTTTTCATCATTTCAGTCACTTAAAAATGAACAAAAAGCTAATGCAATTGAGGCAGCAGAGCTCACAGGTCTGACAAATGGATAAAATGTTCCTTTGCTAGATTAAAAAAAAAAAACTTTAAAACTGTTTCTGACATCCTTCTATGTGTGCATGCATGCACCACCACCAGGAAATCCAGCTCTGACTTGTTGCTTCTAGAACTCCTTTAATCTCTCCTCCCTCTTTCTGGCATTAGCATGTTTTCCATGACGGCAGTGTGAGTTCTTATAAATGAAGGTGCTGACCTCTGCACTCGTTTCAGGGCCTTCTTCCTGATGTCTCAATATTTTTGGAAAGCATGATTGCCAAACCCCCTGACCACAGAAATCACAGGGTGGACTTAGGATTTAAAAGTCTGACCAAAAATAATTTTAGGCCATGATGAAAGGACTCAATCCAATCACAACTCCCTTTCAAAGGCACTGGCTAAGATCCTGTTTAGGCAGCACGCAGTATCCTAAAGGTGCGTAACAAGAGCTACAGAGCACAGAATACACAATGTCTTTATGGCTATGTTTTGAATAGCTAATTCTGTTAAGCTTAAGAGTCAGTAAAAGCAGATAGACCAAGAGTCAAATTCTCTTCAGTACCAATACGAAAATAAAATATAATTCATAAAAATGTATGTAGGAAAGGACAGGCATGGGACATACTCTGGGTGTCCACCTTGATCAGACTGAGATATCAGGTCAGGCCCTCACATGTGCTATTTGCATTAAGACTCAAGGAGTTTCTGGAAAATATAAGGAGAGTTCACAGAACTGATAGTTGCTGTGATCTCTGAGAACACGAAGGTCACTAAAACGAATATCCTTGAACAGAAGGTTGAAGTAAGGTCTGTTGACCTGGCTGGCAAGGAAGGATCTCATCCCCGAGATAAGAAGAGTTAGGTTTCCTGAGTTCTCTCCTGGGCATGGTGGTGTAGCACTTGGCAAATACACTCTGCCCCAGGCCCTAGGGAATCTGCCCTAAATGGTTTTAGGTAATGGTTTGTAAATGGTAAGGACAGAGTGGCTTTTGGAGTAAGAAAAGGCTTAGAAAGAGTGGTATTCTCTTCATGGTGAAGACACGTGTATAGAGAAATGATATGCCCAGAGTGGAGTGACAAGGGTACAAACAGCAGTGGCAGTGACCTCAATGTCCTTGTATCTGAGCCACTCCTCTTTGCCAGTGGTGTAGAAACCACTCAACAAGGCCATTGAGTGGCACTGAGTGTAGGCAAAAGGAACCCTGGGGACAAATGTCTCCACTGTAGTTCTAGGGGCCATTGGATAATAGATCAATGGCAGATGGGCCTTTGGGGACAGACTGGCTTTGGAAAAGGGATAAGTGTGGAGAAGGACAAGTAACCACATCTGAGGGTAGAAGTAATCCCACTGCCTCTGGTGCTTAAATGGCTCAAGTAGATTTTTTTTTTTTTACTTCGCTTCAGAGCCAAAGTAGTGAGGTTGGGCAAGAAAGACATGGGAGGAAATAGTTAGCATCCTAAAACCACATCATTGGAAGTTTTAAAATATGGTTTCCTCAGAAAAATTAATGTAAAAATGTAGATTTCTCTAGCTATCATAAAAACTTGAATTCATCCTTGGTTATAATTTATAAATCTCCAATATGATTTTCAGATTCAAGGAGGGTTTCCATTTTTTTTAAAGGTATTCCATTTGGTATAATCAACCATCGAGACATTGAACAACTAAACAGTTGGGTCTACCTACACTGTAATTTTCACCTTAGGCACCTCAATTCCATTACTGACCTCTCCATCTTTCTCCCAAGACCATCTCCTCTTCCTCTGCCCTGCCCTGCCCTGCAGAGGCTGTCACCACTATTACCTAAATGGCCCAAGACAACAAACTGGGAGTCTCGAATCCTATTTCTTTATTCATTCATTCATTCATATATTCCTTTTTTCACTCAACAAATATTTTGGAATATCATGTGTGCAGGGTACTCTAATTAGTGCCAGGATAAACAACTCAGACCACAGCCCTGTGACTTTCTCTTCAAGTCAGTCACCAAGATCTTTTGATTTAGCTTCATTAACATTGCTTCAGTCTGTCCCCTTCATTCCATCTTCACCCCCACACCTTAGCTTAGAACAGGGTTTATCAACATTGGCACAACATGTTGATATATTGGGCTGGATAATTCTTTTTGCAGGGAGTCCTCATCTCCACCCCATTAAGAACCATCATCATCTCACTAGTACATTACTAAAATGCACTCTTAACTAATATCCTTTTTTCCTATCTTCTCCTCCAATTTGGCATGCACATTATGAGTACCGCCATTTATTTGGCCATTTCTAAGCATGATCCCCTCATCCTATTTTACAAACAAGGCAGTGGAGGTCTAGTGGAGTGATTTACCCATAGATGGTATGAGTATTCAAAATGAACCAGTATTCAAAATAATATCTGAACAAAAAAACAAAAAACCTGTGCTTTTATCCAATAAGCAATACTCTTTAGACTGTTTATTCTGATATTAAGAACCAAATACACTTTTCTCAGATTAAACTCATTTAATGGCTCCCCATGGCCTGCATGGCAAACCAGGCTTTTCAGGACTTGAAACTTAGCCAGCTCTCCACCTCCATCTTTCATCTCTATTTCCATGTCCTGCCCTAGACTCCTATTCTATTGATTTTTGTGCTTTTACTCAAACACCTGTGTTCTTTCTGGTTTCTGGGATCTTCTTCATGTTCCTCTACTACCTTGAAAGCATTCTCTTTGTTCTTGTCTGAATCCTATCCATTCGTTAGGACTTAGTTCAAGCACCATCTTCCTGAGAAGACTTCTCTGACACCCTCAGTCTGTGTTGGGGGCACCACTGTTGTCTCTCTGTCACACCCTGTACATATTGCTATTATATGTCTCATCAAAAGGCAATTGTTGGGTTCATGTCTCCTGTATTGATTTCACTTGTCAATGGCTGTGCATTTAACTATTTATATGACTTTGGGCAAGTCATGAAACCATTCTAGCTTCAGTTTCTTAATTGTAAAATGGGAATACTGTTGTTTTGTTATGTTGTTGCCAGGATTAAATGAGGTTTTTTTTAAAGATTTTATTTATTTATTTGAGAGAGAGTGAGCAAGAGAGAGAGAGTGTGTGCACAAGTGTGGGGGGAGGGGCAGAGAAAGAGGGAGAAGAGGACTCCCTGCTGAGCAGGGAGCCTGATGCAGGGCTTGATCCCAGACGCTGAGATCCTGATCTGAGCCGAAGGCAGATGCTCAACTGACTGAGCCATCCAGGTGCCCCAGGATTAAGTGAGTTATGTTAAGTGTTTGGGAGAATTCTTAGCACGTATGGATGCTATCTATATATGTAGCAGTTATTATTATTTGAATTCCAAAGATCTAGTACACTCCTGACACATGTTGGAAACTCAAAAATCACTGATAACTATTTTTACCACAACTTCCAGGGTAATTCTTCAGCTGAAGTTCAACTACAATGAGGCATAATCAATGTTGTGTCTCCCCATGATGGGACAGAGCTAATCAGTTCAGACAAGGGTCAAAGTTGGATTAGACCTGCACTGGTGGAGCAGATAGTCATTCCCCATGCTCCACAGTGAGTCCGACAGATGTGAGAATCTTGCAAAGCTGCATTTGAGACTCCAGACCCATAGTTGGTGCTCTCTGGAACTGTTGCCATGGAGAAAAATGAAAAGCAGCAAGGTGGCCCTTTCCCTCACTTTTGTGTACTGTTTCTTTTTGTGTGTTTGTGTGTGTTTTCTAGATCTTTCATTCTTCCTTTTTTTATTTCTTGGGAGCCATGTTTTTTCTCTTTTTAAGTTTCCTTTCTTAAACTCTCTCTCTTTTTGTGAGTAGATCTTTCTGTGGCTACCCTAAACAGTTCAGAGTCACAAAGTATGAGAACAATTTTTTTAAAAACTGATTATTATTACCAAACAATTTGCTTCCCGAAACTCAAAGAAAATTGTGAGAACGTTACTACAGACAAAAACATCAAACTACTCATCAATTACTTGGACGAGAATTGGTTTGGGGGCACTGACTGACTCAGTCTCATCAGGAAAAGGTTTACCATTTATCTTCTAATAAAAAATTCTGTCCGTTTTTCACTAAAGACCAATTGTACGCATACTTTTACTGTCAGTAATATTTTCCATCTTTTATTAAACTCTCCACTGAAAAAGGCATAGACATTTTAAGAAATGATGCCATTTAAATGCAAATCAAAGCCCTTAAATCTTACATAGATCCATCCTTTCCCATAATATTTTATTGAATTGCTTGATGTGCCAAATAAAAGATTGCATTGTCTTGTGTTAAAAGAATTTCTTTCAAAAATGGAATTGTATACTCGAGGGATGGATTATAATTTCTTTGGGAATAGTCATTCTGAATTTTCAAACTTTGGTGTATTTGAAGTCTTATTCTTAACATAATAGTACCATAGTTTACGGCATTAAAATATATTTTATTATTGTTTAAGCATTCTTTTAAAAATTTCCACACCAAAATGATTTATTTCTTAACCAAATGTTTCAAGCTTAAATTTAGATAAATGCACCTTATCTCTCATAATTAGAGATTATCCTCATTTAATCTAGAGAAATGTAGAGCATATTGACCATAATGACTTCACAAGTAATTCTTTTGTCATATAAGAAAGTGCTAGACTGAATCACTGTGAGAACTATGTTAAGCCTTTTCTGAATTAAAAAAAGTGGCTTAAGTTTATCTAGTTTAATAACCATTATATTTACATATTTTTTCTCTTGCTAGAAATGTAAGAAGCTGGATTAAAAGGAAATTGTATATAAAATGTGTGTGTATACATATATATACATAGATGTATATGTAATATATGTCTATATGTGTGTGTATATATATATAGTGTGTATATATATGTTGTCTATATATAAAATACACATTTTCTTGAATTAGAAAACAACTTTTGCTCTGTTTTTGTGTTTATTTGTAAAGCATTCTTGGCCTATACTTAGAAGTAGTTTTGCTATTTTTGTGTCCCTTTGAAGCACTATGAGTTAATGTGATAATCATATATCACATAAAACATAGTTGCTGTTTGTGATTGAGGATCATGCCATGACAGTAGCTGTTAATGTTCATTTTAACCAGTACAGAAATTAGGAGTCAAAGTGGGAATTGGACATCAGTGATGAGAATATAAATGCCTTAGTCTTTACTTAGCTTCATGAGCTTTACATACATACAAACAAAATCTGTTCATCCTTTAAACACATATTTATTGGGCATCACTACATACTGGGCACTATACTAGGTGCTGAGGATAAAGAGAAAAAGACAGACTCTTTTCCTGCCCACACATACCTGGCATTTTCTCAGGAAAGACATATTTATACAATAGAGTATAATATGAGTTCTATGTTCTTATGGGATGTCTGGGAAAGTTTCCCACAGGAAATGATTTTTGAGCTGATGTCTGAAAGACAAGGAAGACTTGACTGGTCAAGTTTGAAGGCCAAGGAGAGGAGCCAGGCAAGAGCCACAGATGTATGAAGATCCAGAAGCAAGAGACAGAGTGGAGCCTGAGAGAAACCTAGAAGCGTTTGGTGTGACAGTAGCACAGAGCTATGTGGGCAGGGCTGGAGGAGAGGCAGGAGGTACGAGTAGGAGATGGGTCAAGGAGAACCTTGGAAGCCATGTTATGTTTTAACTTTGTCTTGAGAATACTGGGGGAAATTTACAATGGGTTTGAATTGAGGAATGGCACAAATTTGGGAACTGACATTCACAGAAGATCATTTGGACTACAGTATGAAAAATGGATTTGTGAGGATTAAGAATAGATGCAAATTATGAGGCATTTTCAGTGGTCTAGGTGATTGATGGTGATGGCATAGATTAGGGTGATGGCAGTAATGCTGGAAAGATGAACAGAATTGAAACAGAATTCTTTTATTCACTATTTATTGACCTGGTGATTGATTAAGCAGTAAAAGAGAAGTCATACATGGCCCCTGGGTTTCTGGCTTGGGTAAAAATGCTACCGGTCACTGATTTAGAAACACTGGAGGACACAACATTGAGAAAATGATGGGTTACACTTTTGAAACGTTGAGTTCACAGTTCTTAGAGATCTCTGAGCAAAGCTATCCAGTAAGAAGTTGGCTACATAGCTCTAGTCGTCTGAAACTAGACCAGACTTAAAAATATAGATTTGGGAGATATTTCAAAAAGCTGTTAAGAGAAATCCCCATGTTTTCTCTTTCATCATGGGCACATAATAGGCTATATTTCTCTGTATCCTTCGCAATTAGATGCTGCAATGTGACTGAAATCTGACCAGGGAATTGAAAGGAAAACTACCCCACTTATAGACCAGACCTTTAAAACCCTCCCAGGTGTGCTGGTCCATGCTCTTTTTCTTTTTAACAATATTAAAGTTGGCAGAACCTCTGTCAGCCTGAGTTACTGAATAGCTGAGTACTTTTTCACCTACCCAATCCTACGACAAGGGCAATATCCCTAAACTGAATTATGACCCAGGAATGATTTGTTTAGGTGGTGAATTTTTTACAGCAACAAAACAGTAAGTACCTCAGGAGCCTTCTGATATGTAAAAGGATAAAGACCTGAAGTGAAGCGTCAGATGAGACTGTCCAGGGAGAGGGTGGTCTTAGTTTCTAGTTGCTGCCATAACAAATTATCAGAAACTTCAGGGCTTGTAACAACACACATGTATTAGAGTTTTGGAGGTCAGAAGTTTGAAGTAGGTCTTACAGTGTCAAGGTGTCATTCCTTCTGGAGGCTCTAGGGGAGAATCAATGTCCTTACCTTTTCCAACTTCTAGAGGCTGCCTGCATGCCTCCAACCTCTGTTTCCATTACCACATCTCCTTCAAGAACTCTCCTCTTTCCTTTATAAGGACTCTTATGATTACATTGAGCTCGCCTGGATAACCCAGGATACTCTTTCATGTCAAGATCCTTAATTTCATCATTCCCAGAGTCCCTTTTGCCATGTAAGGTAACATATTCACAGTTCTGGCAATTAGAATGTGGACATCCCTAGGAAGGGGCTACTATTTCTCCTTTACTACAAGTTGTAGAGACAAAGCATCAAAGACAACACTTTGAATGGCACCAATTTAAAAGGTTATGGGCCTAGGAAGAGGAGACAAAGTAACCATGAATAAACATGTAAAGAAGGGGAGGACGGACCAGGGAGTGTTATGACATAGAAAATATGAATGAAAGTATTTTTAAAAGGAGGAAGCAATCAGTGGTGTTTTTATCAGTGAGAGATCCAGTAAGACAAAGGCTTCCAAATGTTCTTTAAACTTAGCTATAAGGAAACCATTATTGGTCTTTTAAAGATCTGTTTGAGTAGAGCAATAAGAATGAAGGGCTATGTTGTGTCATGATTGGAAGGTGGCACTGTGGAGATATCAGAAAAGACAAATATTTCAAAAAGATAGGCTCTAAATGGAAAAAGAAACCCAGGAAGAGAACAGTGGACAGGGACAGGAATTAGAAATAAGGGTTCGCCCCACCCCCACTAAAAATATATATGTATATTTAAGTGGGCCAGGGGAGAGGTATTAAATATAAAGAGTGAGATGGAATAACCAGATTTACACTCCTAAGGAAAAAGAAAATCTCTTTTTAACAGGGGAAGGAAGAAAAGGGTAGAGTTGTATGTAAGTAAATTGAAAGAATTACTGTCTAATTACTCGTTACTCCATGAACCAAAAGACAAGATCAGAGGCTGATAGTGAAAGGGAGCTGGAATGGGCAGGGTTGTAGTTTGAGAAGCATAGGTATTATCTGAAATACCCTGTGGAATGAGAGCATGTTGACCAGGAAAAACAAGATAGTGCTGTCAGGGAGCTTTAAGTGCTTCCCTGAGATCAAGGATAGAAATCTATCATGGAACAATCTTCAATACTGTGGGATCTTTCTCTTAAAATATCAATGAATATCAAAGCAGAGAAGGTCGTAATTACATTCATTAAGATTTGTGGGTCTTCTTTCTGTCCCAGTGTGGTGGGAAGACAATAGAATAAAAGGTTTTAGAATACTGGTAAACAAAGGGATGAAGGGATGGCATGGGTGGGGAGCTAAGTGAGACAGGAAAGACCTAGTGGGAACAGGGACAAAGGACTCTAAAATACAGATACTAAAGAGGCTAGAGAACTAGTGTGTTGGGAACAGTAACATGAGGGAGGGAAGAGGGGAGGAAGGGAAGGAGGGAGAGAGAGAGATGGTTGGGAACACATGGTTAAGAATGAGTGTGAACGCTTTATTTGAGAGGTGGACCAATACGGATCTGATAAGGTTTAGGGTGCGGCCATGGGGTGGTGTCTGAGTCAGGGAAGGTCCTTGAAGGTGAGGTGGGCATGGAACCATGCAGCGAGGTTGTCATATTGAGTCACCCAGAATGATGTCAGGCCACAGGGTGGAGAAGATGACTGTCAGCCAGGTGTTGAGGTCTTCGATGGATTTATTGACCATATCATCAATAAACAGACAAGAAGAGAAAACTCCAAAGCTGCCCACAAGGCAAAACACATTTTAGCAATTAAAATAATTGCTAAATAATTCAATTAAAGATTCTTCTTGTGGTTTCTTAGGTAAAGGAAACTTTGCCTGCATTAGCCTAAATGAACCTGTCTGACAACCTGTAATATCCTAAATCATTTCTTCTGCCTGAAGAGTCAGCAACTCATAGACCACGTCTGGTCCTATATGGCTTTCAGGCCTGAGGATGGATTAACACTGGACCAATTGCCAATGAAAAGATACAAGAGAATGCTGGCAACTGTCTTCTGTTAGTTCGGTCATGGTATAAAGAAAGGGTCATGGTGGAGTAAGTTGGATTAGAGGATGTGCAATGACACTAAAGGTATCCCTGCCCCAACTCTGCAGCTTGCCCTCTGAGCTGCAAAGGAATTGCTTCCTTACATGAGCTCCCAGCCCCATGATTCAGCCCAGTTGTAAAAGAGTATTTTTCAAAAGAGCTGTAATACTTATACTGTTCAATGCACTCTAATGCAAGATAAGCTGGCGCTTTCTTGCCCTCCCGGGTGAACACTTGTGTGCATAATTTTAGCTGCCTAAAGGAATAGATTAAACCATTTAGTTTAAACTTCTACTTGATACGAGCAATGTGCAAGTGAATTAATAACTGCTTTTAAATGATGATAAATAAGCAGATTCCTTTTTTTTTTTTTTAAGTAGGCTCCATACCCAGCGTAGAGCCCAATGTGGCTTGAACTCATGACCCCAAGATCAAGACCTGAGCTGAAATCAAGAGTCAGACACTTAATCAACTGAGCCACCCAGGTGCCCCTAAACAAGGGGATTCTTAAGAAAAGGTCCATCAAAAAAATCACCATCTCTCTCCTTCCAGTTCAAAGAATTATAGCACCTACTGACCACCTGCCATGTACCCAGAACTGAAGAAAACACAAAAAGAAGGTACACTTACATTTTTGCTGAGCACACTTGTAGGGTAGTTTGGAACATATATAACATATATTGAACATTCATAAAATGTAAGATTTTATCAACTACCAAAATCATCTGAAATAAATAAATGACATGTATTACAGGAGGGATGAGCTCTGTTCACTCAAAGGGTGAAATGTGGTTCCTGTTCTTGTATTGCTCACAGTGTAAGGGATGGATGGAAGCAGCACATACACAGATGAACCATAGAATCTTTCCATAAGTCATAACAGAGGCTTGTAGGAAAGAGAGGAGGAGTCACCCACAGGAGAAGTTAAGGACATCCTCTCAGGGGACATGAAATTGGAACCAGGTCTCGAAGACATTACAGAAAATTGCTAAGGAGACTAGAGGGAAGGAGAGAGATCAACCCTCCAGTTTTTAGCCTTCTCCAAAGTTGTTTTCTCTGATTAACATCACTCTGAGTCCTTCACTCAATAATCTATAATTTATTAAATACTTTTGGTGGTAGAAACTTCAGATATTCTATGATTCAGAAATTAAGTGGTGAACACTGAAATCCAAAATTTTTAAAAAAGTGCTTACAGAGCTCATACAGTTCATAAGGGGATAAAATTGGACTGGAAAGATCAATAAATGTCTGTGGAATAAATAATTATCCAGGCTAAGCAGTGCTGGGACAAAATCTGTAGGAGAATAAAAAGAGGCGATGAAAGCAAAAGTTCAACACTGAACACTATTTCTAATGGTTATGACAACATTTTTATTGCTCTTAGGTTTCTACTCAAGTCCACTCATCACCATAGTTATTAAACTAGATATAATTTGGTCGAAGTAATGTTTATTGTCCTGTTTCCTTGCACAAATATTCTGTGCTTGCTTATAATATTTTTGAAATTGCAACTGAGTCATTTACCTTGGGTGGGGACCCCAGGCCCACAGTGAGCAATTGTTTATTGGGAGGGACAGGAGAGGCAGAGTCATGCTCTATGGTGAAACCTCCCTGCCTCAGAAGCTGACAATCAAGATTTTGCTCTTTTAGTTTATAGAACAAAGTGAGAACCAGATATACCAGAACTTAACAAAAATGTCCCTAACAACCCAAATTTTGCAATATGGGGAAATCCAAGTTTAGCGTGCTGTAAGCCACCAATAATGAAACTGATGGGACTCCACAGATGCCACAGATAAATTTGAGTATGTAAGGAGCTAGGAAGTCACCACTCCACTGTAACAAGAGCTTGTTACAGCTGAAAAATCAACTCTTCCTAGATCTGTCAGAGAAGTGAGGTCACAGAGCAAATCACTGTGGAGTGACAGACAGACAAATGCAGAAAATCACAACTTATTAGAGCAGAAACCCACAAGCAGAGACCTCCATGAGAACCAGCGCAGGACTAAAAAAATCTGAACTGTAATAGATGAAATGCTGGTGGCTCAGAGTGGACCAACCTGGGGGCTAAAAACTCCACAGGACCCACTCATAGGGGACTCCCCACACTTTTGTGCAAACACCAAGCAGGACAAGTGCCCCCCGCCAAGTTCCACCTAGGCATCTATCATTTTCAAACTACAAAAAAAACCAAAGACAATTTTACCTCCAGGAGCTCTATAAAGTCCTCAGAGTGAATACTGGAGGAAAATCCCCTCATAGTTCCACCAGGGGGAGAATAAAAGGAACTATTTTCAAAGATACTAGAGCATTCTGCTCTTCTTAACAAGGTCCACCCTGAGAAGAAAGCATTTTTACCAGAGCCTAACCTGATGGGGTTTTATCAGAGCTGACTTACCTGGGGAAGGGGAACATCCCGATTCAGTCCCCCTGCCCATTCCACCCCACCTCAGGGGAGGGTGGTGGGATTGAGAAGCACTGGCAAAGTTCATGGTCCATGGGCAGAAGCTCCCCAAAAGACTGAGACCTGATCCTGGGACTACAGAACACTTCTCTCCCCCAACACAATACCACTACTAAGCCCAATTTACTGAGGTTTCTTTTACTCAGTATATTGTGTCCACCTTTCATCCACCACAACAAAATTACAAGTCATACTAAAAGGGAAAGAACACAATTTGAACCAGAGTCAGATACGGTAGGAATGTTAGAATTATCAGGCCAGCTGTTTTTTTTTTTTTAAACAAAACTATAATTAATATGCTAAGGGCTTAAATTGAAAAAATAGATGACATGGAAGAACAGATGGTTAATGTAAGCAGAGAGATGGAAATTCTAAGAATCAAAAAAAAAAAGGCTAAAGCTCAAAAACATGGTAGCAGAAATGAAGAATTGTCTTTGATGGTCTCATTGGTAGACAAGACATAGCTGAGGAAAGAATCTCTGATTTTGAGGATGTGACAGTAGAAACTGCCAAAAAATGAACAAAGAAGAAAAGACTGAAAAATAGAACAGAGTATCCAACAACTGTGGGTCAACTGCAAAATGTGTAACATGCATGTAATGGGAATACCGGAGGAAGAAGAAATGGAGAAAGGAACAGAAGCAATGTTTGAAGCCATAATGATTGAGAATTATCCCAAATTAATGTCAGATACCAAACCACAGATGTAGGAAGTTCAGAGAACACTATGTTGGATAAATGGACATGCACACAAAAACTACACCTAAGCAACCCTAGGACTGCAATCACCAAAACAGTAAGAAAAAAAAGTATAATTGATAGGCTAAGAAAGGAAAGAAAATCAAACTATATAAAATGATCAATTACAACCACAAAAGTCAGGAAAAGTGTGGAAGACAAAAAATAGGAACAAAGAACAAGGGCAACAAAAAGAAATCAGTAATAAATATTATGGTAAATATTAATTGAACTATATTGATAATTACTTCAAACACAAATGATCAAAATATGCCAATTACAAAAGGGAGATTGTTAGATTGGATCAAAAAAAACAAGACCCAACTGTATGTTGTCTATAAGAAACCACTTTAAATATAAAGGATAGATTAAAAATAAAGAGATAGAGAGAGCTATACATGCTAATACTAATCAGAAGGGACAGAGAGTAACTATATTAATTCAGGCAGAGCAGACTTCAGAGTTAGGAAAGTTATCAGAGATAGGGAGGGGCATCATATAATGATAAGGGGGTCACTACTCCCAGAAGACATAAGGATCCTTAACTTGTATGTGTCTAACAATAGAGCATCCAAGTACATGAGGAGTACATGAGGCAAAAACTGACAGAACAGCAAGGAGAAGCAAATGAATTCACCATTATAGTGTCCTGTTGGCTATGATAGTTTCTCAGACTTCCTTGTTTTTTATTATCTTGACACTTTTAAGAAGTATTGGTCAGGTATTTTGTAGAATTCCCTTCAGTTGGGATTTGGCTAATGTTTTTCTCTGTGTTTTGGGGAGAAGAAACATAGAGGTAAAGAGTCACTTTCATATCAAGAAAACATACTGTATGTATTCATAATGTATACATTGCTTATCATGTTGATGCTGACCCTGACCACTTGGCTGAGTTAGGTTTCTCCACTATGAAGTTCCTTTTCCCTCCCCCATTTTCTATAGGTGAACTTTTTGGTCTAGATTTTCTTGAGTGCAAACATAGATCACATTGCAAGTTTCAGAGTATAAGATTAGTTGATGTTACTGAAAAAAAAAAAAATCCCCAAATAAAATATTAAATAACAGGGAACTGGCATAATTTTTCCCAATTAAACTTGAGTTTGCTTTGGCTCCATTTTCTCAAGAAAATGGCATACAGGGTCATTCTCAAGTAAGGTCAAGTCATTTTAGTAAAGTTTTTAGTTAATTCAGATATAAACTATTTGGTAACTAGAAGAAATCAGATTTCACTTGTAACAAGGCAAAAGGAGTATATTTAACATATATACACACATAAATAGAGTGTGCACAAAGAAAAGGAGAAAGAATTTGTCTAAAACTTAATGGAAGAGCTCTGTTCATAGCAGCTAGATAAAGGTGTTTTTTCTATAGCAAGATGATTTTTCAGCATTTTCATAAACAATACTTACAACAGACATCATTTAACTAAAATGAAATTGAACCAAAACTGTGAAGGTATGAAGAAATAACTCTAAATCATTCTTTTCACAAATTCTCTTAACATCTTTTATATTCCTTGAGTTTCTTTCTTTCTTTCTTTCTTTCTTTCTTTCTTTCTTTCTTTCTTTCTTTCTTTCTTTCTTTTTCTTTCTTTCTTCTCTCTTTAAATGTCATCTGTAATAAGGCATTTTAAATGGCCACATCTTACAATGTATTTAAAAGAGCTGGTGTCTTTATTAAGGGGTCCCAAAAGTTCAAACTTCTGTCTGGGTTAAAATTGAAATAAGTGTTTAGACTCTCTGTTATTTTATCTTCTACTAAAGTTTTAACTAATATAACATTAGCAAAACTCTTACATTGGTGTGAAACCACGGTAGGATTAAGAAGCAACTTAGACGGGCAGGTCCCCAGAGTTCTAGTCTAAAATGTCAATAAAACTTACTGGAATAAATCAGAAATATGGTGCCAGTTGATTCAAGTTTCCTCATTCAAATTCTTAAATAACCAGAGAAATAGACATACCTTGAATGAAAATAGAGTTGTTTTTTTAAGTTCTCTCCTATATGCCCTCTATAAAGAGCACCATAATCTCTGAAGTCAGCTGCCACCATTCATATGAAGTTAGCTGTCTCAGCAGAATTCCTCAAAGCTAATATGTAAGCCAAGTCTATTTTACTAGGGAGGAATATTTGATTACCTAAATTTTGGGAGTTACAATGCATCCTAAGAAGTTTGTATGATATGAGAAATAGCATGTAATAAGAATATGTGACAAATTCTTTATTTTGGTTGATTTATTTATAAGGTTTGTGAATTATTAAATAGGATCAATATACATGATATAAGATGGAAAGACACTCTATGAGGTACAGTGAGAAGCCTCCCTTTTCCCCTGCCTCCCAGCTACCACCTCATTCCTCAGAAACAACCAGTTTCTAGTTCTTTGCATTAACTTCAGGAGATATTTCATGCATCTGTAAACTTATCCACAGAAATATTTTATATATGGCTTCATGCTATACATATTGTTATATACTTTGTATTTTTTTTCCATTAAAACATTTGGAGACCTTTCCGTATAACTATAGAATTTCACATTTTTACTGGTTTTTTTTATTTTTTTATTGTTATGTTAATCCCCATACATTACATCATTAGTTTTAGATATAGTGTTCCATGATTCATTGTTTGTGCATAACACCCAGTGCTCCATGCAGAACGTGCCCTCCTCAATACCCATCACCAGGCTAACCCATCCTCCCACCCCCCTCCCCTCTAGAACCCTCAGTTTGTTTTTCAGAGTCCATCGTCTCTCATGGTTCTTTAGAATTTCACATTTTTAAAATAGCTTACCTATTATTCTATTATGTGGTTGACCCATAATTATTATAAAACTCTTACTGAGGGACATCTAGTTCCTTATAAACTGTGGCTATTATAACTGATGCTCCAAGTAAACTCTATCATATATAATTTCACATATATTCCATAATACCTATCCTATGGACAATTCCCTTTTACATGTAATTTTTGTTAATTGGAAACCAATTTCTCTTTAGAGTCCAAATAAATATTAAGCTAATATTTATAAAATGTCAATTTGAAGGGAGATATGAATAGTTAACCAATAAGGGTCCTCACATGCTCCAACCTTGTCTTAGAACTTTAGTGTTCCAAAATGGTTCACATGTACCTGATACACAAGTCAAGATACCAAGTTGGAAAAAAAGGGGATTTTTAAAAACAATTTCTGAATTTATTTATATGAAGATTTTTGAAACACTAGGGAAATTAAGTCCTATTTACTTATATATTTCAAAAATGATCAATTTCTTGGCATTGGAGTGCCACTGGAAATTCCATGGCTTATGGCTACCATCCATAAAGATATGAAATGGGTAAGCTCAATAACAGCATTTGGTGTGCTGAGGTATGAGAAAGCTTGCCCCACTCCATCCACAGGCAGGGTTAAAATGACAGAGACCCAGTATGTGACATCAATAATCTAGTTACTGTAGGTGAATAGGCTTCAGTCAGTCGTAAGGTAAGAAAATTTCCTGCCAGAGGGGATGAGATACTATTTGAGAAGAACTCTGAGTTCTTAAAGGGCTGCCAAGGAAATAGGTGAAAATCTGAGATGTCCCTTGATTGGAGCAATAATTTGCAAGGGAAGAACATAGCAGTCAAACAGAATATTTTGGGTAATGATATTCATTAGGTCAATGGATTGAAGTCCAACTGTAAGAGACCCTGGGGAACACTCTAATGAAGGACAGGGGTGAGCAAAATTTAATCATTATTATTTTAAGTTCTTTTTGTTCAATGATCTATATAACAAACTGGTTTTTTTCTTTAAGAGTTCCAATTTCAGGTACTTTTATTCTTCTTAATCAAGTAAGTTTCTTATGGATATTATTAAATATTATATACATGTTAAGTTGTTAGGTTTTATTTAAAAAATCATATATTAGAAATCATTTTTTTAAAAATCTGCCCTTACCCTAAGTAAAATGAAGCCAAATGATCTGAATAGACATTTCTTCAAGGAAGATATACAAGCTGTCAATAAGCACATGAAAACATACTCAACATCATTAGTCATCAGAGGAAGGCAAATCAAATCTACAATGAGAAATTATTTCCATAGAATGACTGGAATCAAATAGTCTGATAGTAACGAGCTGACAAGGATATGGAGAAATAGGAATCCTCGTGTGCTGCTGATGAGAATGTCAAATGGTGCAGCTACTTTGGAAAATAGTCTGGCAGTTCCTCAAATGATGAAACATGTAGTTACAATAAGACCCTGCAAATCCACTCCTAGATATATACCCAAGAAAAATGAAAAAGTATGTCCACACAAAAACCTATGCATGGATGTTTATAGAAGCACCATTCATAATAATCAAAATGAGGAAATAACCCAAATGTCCATCAAATGATGAATGGATAAACAAAATGTGGTATATCCATATAATGGGATATTATCTGGTCATAAACAGAAATGAAATACTAAAACACACTACAACATGGATGAACCTTAAAAACATTATGCTAAGTGAAAGAAGTCCGTCACAAAACACCACATATGATTCTATTTATATGTAAGTCCAGAAGAGTGAAAGCTATGGAGGTAGAAAGTAGGCTAGTGGTTGTTTAGTGCTGGGGGGAGCAGGATTGGAGGTAGAAAGTGATTGCTAAAGGCTACAGGGTTGCTTTTTTCTTTTTTTTAAAGAATTATTTATTTATTTGAGAGAGAGAGAGAGTAGGGGGAGGGGCAGAGGGAGAGAGAGAGTCTTAGGCAGACTCTGCACTGAGCGTGGAGCCCTACACGGGGCTTGATCTCACGACCCTGAGATCATGACCTGAGCTGAAACCAAGAGTTGGACACTTAATTCACTGTGCCACCCAGGCGCCCCCAGGGGTTCTCTTTGAGGTGGTGAAAACATTTTTTAAAATTGACTGTGGTGACAGTAGGTATCTAAAACTAAAATTATACTGAATTGAATATACTAAAAACCATGGAATTGTACATTTTAATGTGTGCCTTGGATGGTATGGGAATTATCTCTCAATAAAGCTGTTTAAAAAAAAATCACCCACTCCCCCAGGAAAAAAAAGGAAAATGAAAGAACCTGTCCTTGTTACACAGTACTGCTTCTGCTCTTGCTTATTTAGATAATCTCTGGTTTCTGGAAGAATTAGCAGTTTTGTAATAAGACAAGGACAGTTTAACAAAGAAGGAAATAATCACAGCAGTCTTTGAACCTTCCACATAATCAAGCACCATTGAACATTCAGCAGCCTACTGTCAGAAGCAGCTTCTGCCAGCATATTCTAAAGCAGTTATGAAGAATGGGTTACACTGATTTCTCAGTTGTCAGAATGAGAAAAAGCACAGCTGCTTTCAATGGAAAGAAAATTAGATTGAAAGGAAAAGTGGAAAAAACCATTCCTATTGTTTGTGAAAGTCTCTTCTTCTCCAGGGTGCCTTAGTCCATGGGCTTTCAGAAATGAAACCCTTGACCTGATATTTCTGTGTGCCAATTCATAGCTACTTCTGCCATGCACATACAGAAAAATCAGGGACACATTCTTCTCATCTCAATCATTAGCAAAACTGGATGTTTATTGTGCACTCAAACTGCAGTATACTGTGAGATGGTTATTTACAAAAGAGAAAACTTAGACAATTTCTTGTCACTAATAGGAATGTCAAAAGCTTTTTCTTCTTTCAGGGCAGTATTTTTCAAACCCAAGCCTCTAGATCTGCATATATTTCAGACAGTGAGCTAAATGCTCTATATAGATTCTCACTGAATTTCACACCAATGCTATGAACAAACATGTTCATGCAGATGCTTTAAATGCATGACAAAGCTGGCAAAAGAGTATACCAAATACCCGTAGACTCAAAGCCAGGAAGTGGCTAGGAAGCGGGAAGCAAGCTGAGGGCAATGGTGCAGTGGATATTAAAGTCCTTGTAAATCCCTGAACTGCGCAGGTTTAAGTTGTTCTTTTTAAATCTTATTTTATTTGAATTCCCGTATAGTTAACATGCAGTGTTACGTGAGTTCAGGTGTATGGAGGTTTAAGATTTTAAGGTAAAGCAAAGTACTAAAGACATGATGTTGGGCTAAAGAAATACTGAAGTTGGAACTAAGAATCCCCTTTGCATAAATTCAGCATCTGAAGAGTTACATTGTCAGTAAAAAGGTAGATTGGAAAAATATACCTAAAAGCAAGGAGAACTGTAAGAACCAACATCTTGGTTCCAGCTAAAAGCTGGGTCGGAAAAAGTGTCCCTTGAGAATTTGTAACCAAAGTCGGCTCTCACACGGGCTTGGGATTCAAATTTATACAACTCACATGGTCTAAGAAACCCCGAGCTGAGAAATAAACTCAAAATTGTACCCAATTTGAGGTTGCCTAAAAAAGAATAAAAGACACTCTTTAGAGGAAGACATATGATTTCCACCTAGGCTTCACATAATTGCCAGGTATAGAGTCCAGAGAAAGATGAGCTTACAATCCACAATTATAAAAACACATGCCCAATCAAGCCAATTTGAGAGAGCTGGCAAAAGCCATCAGAACAGAATTAGACCCTCTCTAATTAGGACATTAGATACCAAAATTATCAGTTATAGGATGAGAGAGAATTAAAAGAGAGAGAACCTTTCTGTCAGGGAGAATGAAAGGATTGACTCACTGCTAAATTAATTTCTGAGCAACACATATTTTAAATATTTGAGCAACATAAAAAGTTTAATAGATGTATATAGAACTCTGTATGCAACAAATAAAGAATGAACATTTTTATCAAGAATATATAGAATGTTTATGAAAATTTACCATGGGCCAGGCCATAAAGAAATACCAATAATCATCTAAGAATAGATATAATAATAACAATATATGGATTTACCTGAAAAGGCCCTATATTTGGCTCCAGCCACTCCCAACGACAGTCTGTGAACACTCCTGCTAGCACAGGGACCAAGCAGGACACACTCCCAGCTGCACCCCTAGAGATCCTAAAGGGACACCAACCCGACAGCTAAAGTCCACCAGCAGACCCGCCAGCCCAGGGACTGAGAAGGAGACACTCCTACCTGTGATCCTGGCCTTATACCTGGCTCCACGCAGCCCCCCGCCCACCCACAGGTCATGAGCTGTGGGCCTAGCCCAGTAAACCAGCAGCAGACACTTCCATCAGCACCCCTGAAGATCCTAAAAAGGCTACACTCATCTTCCACTGGCAGTTTGCAAGCAGTCCTGCCGGTTCGAGGACCAGGTGAGAAACACATCTGTGCCTCAGACCCTAAAGGGGCCTGTACTTGGCTGCAACCCCTCCAGCCAGGTCAGGGAGCAGTCCAAACAACCCCGGGACCCAGCGGGATATACACCCCCCCTCACCTCCAGAACCAGCTCTACAGATTTCAATCTTGGCTGTAGAAACTGCCCAGGGGGGGAGGATCAGTTGCAACCCCCAGAATAGGTTCTGGGGATCGAATATTCAGCATGGCGACTCTAGTTAACTACACTGTATTATATGCTTGAAATTTGCTATGAGAGGGAGATCATAAGTGTTCTCACCACACACACAATTGTATTGTTTGAGGTGATGGATGTTTTAACTAACTTTAGGGTGATAAGCATTTTGCCATGTGTATATATGTGTGTATCAAATCATCACATAGCACTCCTTAAGCTTACACAATGTTATATGCCAATTATATCTCAAGAAAGCTGAAAAAAAATAAAATTTAAAAACCCTGTTGTTAACCTATTAAAATAATATAAATTAAAAATACTTTAGGGGCACCTGGGTGGCTCAGCCCAGGTCATGATCTTGGGGTCCTGGGATTAAGTCCCGCATCAATCAGGGAGCCCGCTTCTCCTTCTCCTCCCTGCTTGTGCTCTCTCTCGCTATCTCACGCTCTCTCAAACAAATAAATAAAATCTTTAAAAAAAAAACCTTAAACCATACCACAAATGCTGTATATCAAACTCTTCAGCTATTAAAAGCAATGTTTAGAAAAATTCTTGTGTATTCCTCTCTGGGCTTGTGTGCAAGTTTTTCTAAGGTTCATACCTAAAGACTGGAATTCCTAGGATATAGGACATGTTCATATTTAACTTTAAAGATGATGTCAAATTGTTCTCCAAGCTGGTACCAATTTGCATTCCTATCAGCAGTTATAAATATACCATTATTTATAATAAACTTATTCCCAAATTTCTGCATTATAATGAAATATTTCTAACAGAGTAAGTTCCAAATTTTTATATTGTAAAAAACCCTAGTGTAAACATTCTTATCAATATTTTTTAACTTTCCTAATTTTTTTCATGGTATAATTTCCTGGGATTAGAGCGCTGGAGTAACAGCAATACACATTTTAAACTTTGTTACATATTTGCCTTGTTAACCTTCAGAAAAATCCATGTGAAGGTACATTTTTGCCATATGCTTGCCAACACAGAATAGTATTAATTTCTTCTTTCTTTGCCAATCTTATAGTAGAAAAATGATATCTCATTGTTGTTTCCATTTCTATTTATTTAATATTCAGTTGGTTTGAATATCTTTTCAGAACTTTATTCATTTGCATTTCTATTTTGGGATTTGCAATTTAAATTATGAATAATTTGAATAGTCTGAGAACATACACAAAACAATCATGTAGAAATGTCAAAACCTATTACATTCTTTATAATATATTCTTTATATTTTACCCCAATATTTATATATAACTTAAGCAACAATGATTTTGAGGTCATCGATACTATGGTAATAAAAACAGCCAGTTTTTATTAAACTTTTGTCATGTGCTATACACTTGGCTAAGGGCTTTATACACCTGGTTTATTCGTTTATTTACCTGTTAATTCAACAGTTATTTATTATGTTTCAGGTAGTGCCTAGTAGTGGGGTGATGAATGAAACAAAGTGTCCACCCTCCTATAACTTGGGATGATGGATACTAAGTAACCAATTGAATGGATCATTACAAAATATGAAGCACAATAAAAGTAGAGTAAAATAGAGATTAGCATGGGGCTATATTTAAACCAGATAATTCACAAAGGCTTCACTGGGGAGGAGGCATTGATGAAGGGCCCTAATGCATGAGAAGGAGCCAAAATTCCAGAGAAGGAAAGAGCTTCTTTGCTGAGGAAGATCATATCCACAAATCTCACTCAGAATAGTAAGAAGCTACATGAAGGGCCATGTGACAAGCATGCAGTTAGTGAAAAAGGAAAAGATGTGAGATCGGGTTGGAGACACCAGAAGGGACCAGAACACACAAGACCACAAGGGCCAAGGAGAGGAGGCCACTTCATTCCTAGAGAGCAGAAGTGCCTGGAGTGGCCTTGACCTGCCCATGATCAAAATCTTAGGCTAATTGAGCACCACACTTGTATTATTCTACAGAAATGGAATGTAAATTCAATTGCATTGTTTAAAAAGCATACAGTTATCACATCTTTCACAGTTTTAAGATAGCTGAAAAATATGAACTTGTAGAAAACATGTATTTAATATCCATATCACACTTATACTCCTTTAAGTGCTGAAGTGAAAACTTGAGTTGGGTGTGCTAAATCATGCTCTTTTCGTAAAATCACAAAAAAGTATCTATTCCTTGAACCCAACTGCAGTTCTCCAGTGTTCATGTAACATGAGGTTCCCCGGAGCATTTCATGCATCAACAGATTTACTGAAACCTTTCTAGGAACCCTCTCATGAGATGAAACATCTCTGCAGTCTGACAGCATTATCCACATCTTAGTCATTTTGATGACACTCTCACCCTGCTTCATTGGCTTTTACATGTTCTTAGAGTTACAGTAAATCATATCTGCCTATGGGTTCCCCATTCCTATTTGATCCCACAAAGCCTTTGGCCGAGTATTATTGTCTCCACTTTATGGATAAAGAGGCGCAAGCCAACCTCACTGAGCTTCAGATTTCTCACCTATAAAACGGAGGTAATATCTCACACTGCCAACCTCTCATTCTTACCAAGAAGAGCAAATAAAATAACGGATGGGAGAGTGCCTGAAAAGCTAGAAAACATCTAGAAGCTATTGCTATATTATCATAAAAGAGGACACATCTGTATCATATACATTACAATAGAGGTGTTCAAAAAAATGTCTGTATTATCCATGTTGGAGCTGCGTCTTGTCCTGAGGCCCCGTGGTAATGGACTGGGAGTAGGGGAGAAAGACCTAAACCTGCCAATTCAGAGTGTCTCAATCTCTTCCAGTTTAAAACACTCCCCTTTTAAGTTAATTCAATCCCGTTTTGGCAACGAGTTAGTCAAAGAAAAATTGAAACGCCTCACCAGTGTTATCTCACCTGAGACAGATTACTCTGCTCCATTCCCAGCTAACGTGTGAGCACAGGGGAAGCTTATAATGCTACGGTGTTATGGCAGAGCCCCTCCTATTAACCCAGCCCCATGCTTCTCTTCTGCCTTTTGTTGGCCTCTGGCTGAGGTAAACTCATTTTCCCTGTCTCCATATAGGTTTCCGTCCTCTCTGCCTCTGGTCATGAAGTTCAATAGCTGATGAAATGCTTACTTTCTTCTGTCAGTCCGGCTGTGGTCAGCAGTTCACATCCTGCCCCTCAGCCTGAACTCCTTTCTCTCTGCCCTTTGGATCTTCTGAGTCTCAGCCTTGCACTTCATCTGACCCTGAGTGAGATGGTCCTCTCTTCAGCCTCTGGTAGGGGTCCCCCTCTTCCCTCACTGCTGCAGCCTCATCGCAGTCCTGCTGGCTCTCAGCCTTCGGTGTCCATGGGAACATGTGGGAAATTTTAGATGTCCCCAGTGCTACTAACAGGTGCTAGGGGACAAAAGGCCCACTTGAGCACTCTTTCTCCCTCCCATGCCATGCCATCATCTCTACACTTGCTGTAGCTATTCCCTGTTGGGAATTTAGACAATCTGCCAGGCTTTCTCCATCCAGAATCCCAAACCGGAAGGAAGTGGGACACAAGCCCAATCTGCTTTTGGTTTCACAACTATCTTGTTCTTTTTTTCTACCTCCAATCCTCATCTTTAGTCTCAATGAAAAAATGGGAGAACAAAGAACCATTACTTCTTCATGAGCTTCTTGACAAGATATTTTCCTTCTCTTCTACTTCTTTCCATATAGTGAATAATAAAGTAGTAAGCCTGCTGATCAAAAAGGGAAATATATGTGTGGATATTATCCCCATTCCAATCTCTTACATGTCTGCCTATACAATAAGACCCTCAAGAGCTAGACTCTGTCATGTATCTTTGTGTCAACTGCATATAGTGCTTTGCCTAGAATGGACACTCACCAAAAGTTGTTGAGTGAATCAGTGATTCCATTTCCTTAACTTACTGGTAAAGGAACTGGGTGGGTCGTGAAATATTTTGCCCAAGTTAAACAATGAGTTACAAGCTTAGCTGGGGCCATGTCAACTACTCTTCGACATAACATATGGCTTTTTACCTAGTCTTCCTTAATGGCTGGCAACATAGAGCCCAGAATATAAGATCTAAATGTAACTAAGGGAGGCAGGAAGGAATAATAGGTCAAAAGAAGGACTGAAATGTGCAAGTATTTGAAATTAAAATACAGCAGGGTCTCCTCATCCATAGTTTGACTTTCTGTGTTTTCAGCTACACGCAGCCAACCACAGTCCAGGAGCAGATGATCCTCTTCTTGACATGTGCCCACATATTTTACCTCTCTTCATCGCAGCATCTAGGCATTTTATAATCTCACATCATCACAAGAAGAAGGATGAGTACAGTACAGTATGATAGTTTGAAAGAGAGACCACATTCGTGTAACTTTTATTATGGTACATTGCTGTAATTGTTCTATTTTATTATTAGTTATTGCTGTTAATCTCTTACTATGCCTAATTTATAAATTAAGCTTCGTCTTAGGTATGTATGTATAGGAAAAAACATAGTATATATATCTGCAGTTTCAGACATCCACTGGGAATCTTGGAACGTACCCCTTCTTAGATCACTGTTACTGTTTTTATTTTATATTGTTAGTTTTCTCTTTGTCTATACAGCATAAAATCAGCTCAAATCTATAATCCTAAAATTTCCAAATAAGGATCTTATAAAATGCTGTGTTGCTGCCATGATCAATCATTTGTGGCTGTGGGAGGGGCAGTGACAGAAATTCTTATTAGCCATTTTCCCATTTTATGTATGTATAAAGTTAGGGCCAACTCCATACTATATGAAAGGTTTAAAAAATATGAAAATCTGGGGCGCCTGGGTAGCTCAGATGGTTAAGCATCTGCCTTCGGCTCAGGTCATGGTCCCAGGGTCCTGGGATCCAGCCCCACGTCGGGCTCCCTGCTCCGCGGGAAGCCTGCTTCTCCCTCTCCCACTCCCCCTGCTTGTGTTCTCTTTCTGGCTGTCTCTCTCTCTGTCAAATAAATAAAATCTTTAAAAAAAAAAAAAAGATATGAAAATCTATTCCCCTGAATGTGGACTTCTCCCATTTTGCTGATTTAAAATTCATTACTTGTTGAAAACAGCAACTGACCCCCTCTCCTTCTAAAAGATCGACCACATTCAGAAATCCTGTCAGAGAGATGGCTAAGTACGACACGCTGAGAAAGAACAAGATTTTAAACTGAAGCACACTGGTGTTGAAATACAGCATTTTGATAAACACACACCAAAGAAATTTGGGGAGCTTAAAGTTTATGAGTTTGAAAGGTTATTTTCTTAATGAACTATTCTCAGGAAGCATACCAGAGAGAGAGGTGGGATTTTAGATCTGTTTATGTTTCCGAAGGGGATTTAAGCAATCTGCTTTTGTACATTATGCACCATAGCAGACCAAAGCATCAACTAGGATATCAGTAGGGCACATTTATACCAGGATTAGGGCCCTCCTAAAGAACGCAATGGTGGACAAACAGACAGAAGTCCATTTGCTCCCTTAGCTCCTGGCTTTCCCAGTTCACCTTCTTCTCTTCACCTCCTATCGTTCATTTCTCCCTTTGTGGGGGCTCAAAGTCGAGGTAACATGTTGCTGTTGATGGTTTGGGGGCTCCAATGTTTTTTAAAGATTTTATTTATTTATTTGAAAGAGAGAGAGCGTGTATGAGCACGGGGGAGGGGCAAAGGGAGAGGGAGAAGAAGACTCCCTGCTGAGCAGGGGGTCAGATGTGGAGCTTGATCCCAGGACACTGGGATCATGACCTGAGCCAAAGGCAGACACTTAACTGACTGAGCCACCCAGGTGCCCCTGAGGGCTCTGATTTTTTAAAACAATCACACATATAGGTACAAAGCAGCAAAGTACTCACACACAGTGACATCATTTTGAAGTATTAAAATTTATCACCAGAATTGTTTTCCTGTGCAGACAATGTAATCCGACTGCAGGTAGTGACATTGGGTGTGTGTGTGTATATGTGTGTGTGTGTGTGTGTGTGTGTGTGTGTGTGTCCTGTCAGGGAGAAAAAAGCACTTGTAAAATTCTTAGAAACCAAAAATGCATCAGTGAATAGGCCTTTATGTTGGATATTTATGGGGAATTTGGTTTGTTTTCTGATTCTGTTTCAACTTTTAAGGAGCACCGTTAATGTGATTAATTAGCAAGAATTTATTGACTTGAAAAATCTCGACAGCCAAACATATATGATTTTTTTAAATGTATTTTTTCAGGTGAAACTATAAACTGGAAGCCTAATTAAGACCTGCTGTTTCCTGAAATTTTGTGTGCATAGCTCTGGGAAGGAAAGTTGCATGGAACTTTACTTGAAGGGGCACATGTAATCTTAAGAGAAAAGTCCCAGCATTCTATTCACTTCTTTCAGACGTAGTCCTTACTTAAGAGCCATGGGGAATTTATGTCCATGGTGAACACGAAAGCCCGCAATGGAGCTGGCTTCAGGAAAACTCAAATCAGTTCAAACATCATGAGTTGAAGACTTCAGTTGTTCCTAACCAACATTTCCAAATTTTCTCTTTAACATCATGATTAATCATGCAAATTTAGGTTTTTTTGACATTTTCTTACATGTTTTCTTCCCATTACTTGCTGAGGATGAAAGTCTCTCTAACAAGAGAGAGCAAATCAACTTGCAAGAAATATGATAATAACACAAGAGTATTCAGTGTAAAAAAATTGACTTTTGATGAAATTACAAAAGGCCTAAACAGAACTGATTTCTGACTGGTACCCACATCACCTGCTTTCATTAGAAAAATCTGCTTGCCTTTCCTAAAGCTGCCTTTCCATTAAGTAGTTCCAGTGTAGACTTTAAATTGCAAGAATAAAAGAATGTACCTATTTCTAAAAGCTGTGAAAGTTTCATCAGTTTAGCAACATATTTATATGGTTTTTCCCCAAATGTCACTCTCCAGTGGTGATAAACTTCTGAAGTCAGAATTGTTTCAAAATAACAAGTGAATGTTTTTTTCCTCACTTGAAGGAAACTTTCTTCTAATGCCTCAGGTAGAAGATGCGAACTACTTACAACTTGAGAACAGAAACCAGTCTCATAGCTGTCATTCAGCTAGACATTCTGAACTGATAGTTTTGCAAACTTATTAAATTGTAAGGAGTGGGGGGTGGGGGAGTCACAGAATTTTTTAGAAAATTTCTATCTTTTAAAAACCATGTTGTGAAAAGAAACTTGTCCAGCTTGCAAATCTCCACCAAGAAACAAGTTATTCCCTTTAGATAACACGCTAAGTATCAAGTCATAAAGGATCAACTAACAATTCACAGTCCCAGTGCGTAATTCTGTAGCCCGAAAGCTTGGCAAAGCCCAAACACTTACAGATAATACCCAACACAAAAGCCCCTTTTTCTACTTCATGGGAAGAGCTGCAGTATGTGCCTTCCTAAATGTGGAGGGGGGCTAGAGGGTCTTCCTTGCCTTAATAATCCTGTACAGTGCATTTGTCCAGTAGCTTTTGCGCCAGGGAGGTCTTGGTCATTTCCTATAGAGATTCTCCTACCCCCTCAGTGGCCTAGAAAGAGGAACATCTGTGGTCGCCTCTTTTCCTGACACACAATTTGGCTTCCCTGGCCTCACCTTGCTGCACTCCTACTTGATGGCAGATGCGATCAGGCCCTTGCTTGGGAGCTCAGAGCCCCAGGCCCCACAAGGGCAGAGCGGCCACGTCAGAGCTGCTCCTGGCACCAAGGAAAATTATTTGCCCCGAGAGGCAAACACAGCCTGGGCAGTGTCCAGAGTCTCAATCCCTCTCTTCTGTGTTATAAAAGGCCCTATTGTAGAAACACAAATCACTCAGAGATGGCATGTACAATGTCTAATCACTTAATAGCTACTGGTCACCCATTGGGGAAGGGCCCCAAACTAGACACTGTCTATAACCGATTTGCTGGAGGAAGGCAAGGGAGTATATGACATAAATTTACTCTCATCTCCTGTTCTAGCCCTTCACGCCATGGCAAATGCACATCCTTTGAACAAGTAGAAAATTTACAACAATAAGAATGATGCAACTATTTGGATTTGGATCTGTGAGTAGCAAGCAAGGTAAGGGATAGAACACAGGCTTGGTATTCATACAAACCTAGTTTTGAATCTTGCCTCTATAATTAATCAACTGTGTGACCTTGAGAAGTTCACCGAATCTCTTTGGGATTCTCTTTCCTTGCTTGCAAAATGAAAAGAATATGTACATCCTAAGTGCCGTGAAGACCACATTTGCTAGGATGCAGAAGTACCAAAAGCTGGATGTGGCACAGCGTAGGCATGGGCTCAGTATCAGTTTCCTCCCCCAGCTCCAGAATTCTAAATGTTTGTCAAGATATCTTATATACATTACTTCATCTGAACCCTACACAAACCCTACTCATAAATATTTTAATCTCAGAGGCAGAATTTTCAGTCTTTGGATTTCTTGTCTTTCCCTTTTAGGAAATTCTGTGGACAAGACACACTTGTTTTCTCCAATCACATTACCTCTGTCCTTCGTTGAGCTTTAAAAGTACCTGAAGCAACAGAAAGGGTTAATTTTATTCCCATGTTCCAGATGTCTTCAGCACCTTAGTAATACACTAAGAACAGTAAGTCTTTTTAATGAAAGTGAAAGGTACGCATTGTACTTAAATCTGGAACTTTCTCCCCCTGAAGAAATGCTGTCACTGGGACTGCCATCCGCCCGTTTAGGCAGGGTGAGATATGTTTTTGCTCAGGTTTACCTTTTTTTCAGCACATTTTCAACCAACTGCAGTGGGTATCCAAGCAGTTAAAACTACATCAGCACTAATAGCTATGAGCTCATCTTGTATAAAGACATTTTTAGTTAAACACCACAATCTTGGGGGGGAAAAAGTTAGCGTGCTTAACCAGGCTGGCTTGGAATAGCTCACAATATGACGCATACCACAGGAAATAGAGTGGTATGAGGCACCTACAAAATATTTTTCAAACAAGTCATTGACGCTGTAAGCCCCATGCCTCAGCTTTAGGAAGTCACTTATTAAGAATCAACACCAGCCGTGCCAAGCTAAGCTTTTGCTCTTGGTGATTTTCCAATTGAATATTCAGGGCCCTGTCTCAGTCTTGTTTTCAGGGGAGTACATGCCTGGAATGTTAGCAAGCTATTTGCTGGAAAAAATGCCCACAACAGGCCCAATGTTGATCACATTAATGCGTTTGAGTGGGTATAGAGTGCAAATGATTGAAAATGCTTCCAGATCCCCGTTGCAAGGGACAAAGCAGGCTCTGTTCTCTGATCTGATGGTCATTTTTTTTCCAGCGGAGGATGTGGTGCAGGCAGAGGGAAGAGTGCCAATCTCTGTCTAATGGTTCCAAACAGGGTCTGGGCCTAGCTCTCTGGATGCTGATGAGTGGGAAATGAAACACAGATGGGTCAGATGGGTAAGGAGAGGGGGATTACAGGTCAGGCCCAAGAGTTGGGATAAATCAAGTGCTTATGAGGTGCAGAATGGCACATTGTTTGAGTGAATGGACAGGGAAGAAACATTCCAGCATTGTTCAGGCCACTGAGTGAACCCTACGCTCTTCTTCCCAGACCCACACAGGCCATGAGAGTCTCATCGTCAGGATGCGTGTGAGCAACAAACCTGAATGTGGCCAGCTGGGGCCTGAAACATTCTCCTATGCTCCCTAAAAAGCCAGTTTTGTTTTAGTACACATGGGATGTAATTTACTGGGAGAAATGTTTGGGTTCGTGTGGCAGATCATAGAGAGTCAGATTTGGGGTTCCCTGGGGATCTCTGAGGAGAAGGTGAGTAACCACAAATTAATAGAGCAGGGAAATAAAGTGACAAAAGAAATGTTTCATTGTGCCTGAAATATTGAACCAATTTCCCCCTGTTTAGCCTTTTAAACTTTTGCTCACAAATCAAAGAGTTAGCTCAGCTCAGAAAACTCAGCAAAAGCCTGTAGTGCCTGATAACGACAAAGAAAAACTCGATATTCTTCCTCAGTTTTACGTGTCTTCATAACATAGGAAAACACAGTGATAAGGGCTGTTTGAGACTACTAGAAAATAATCCAAACAATCAGGTAACTGAAAAAACAAAACGCCAATAACCATAATGGATCTGTCCATTTTGCGTTCTAGGTGCGAGGAATCTCAATGAGAAAAATCATGAAATCCCAAAGTGTATACAAGCCTGATTATTTAATGTGAGGTAATCATAAGATGGGTTTGAGGAAGTGTTTTCATGAGGGAAGAAAAGCAGTGGGAGGTGAGGACAGAAAGTGTCCCATCAAGGGAGGGACCTAAAGTCCCAGTGGCCAACAGAATTAGAAAAGGGCAAAAGCTGGGAATTAATGGTTTCTTTTTTAGAGTGACAGAAATTATTTTCAGAAATTTATTTTCATACCAGCCGTGTTTCCACTTTATGGACTTGACCTTTAACAGAATATCCCACAGGCAAGGCTGCAGACAGTGGTTGTCCACAGTCACTGGGGTGCTTGCGCTGTGAGTATGAAGAGCTTCTCAGTTCCTGGATGGGTGCATTGCAGCTCCAGAGACAGCAGTCAAGCTGCCGGTCTCGAAAGTCTTCATACAGCATATCTTGAAAAGTCTAGGCGTTTTCAATGTTACTAGTTTCATAAGCTGGTGTAATGAGTGACAGTGACATACGTATGTGCATGTTGTCTTATTTCCCACTGTTTAAGGCAATTTCAAAACTAATAGCTGTACTACTCATAATTTAAAGATTTTTATTTATTTATTTGTCAGAGAGATAGAGAGCACAAGCAGGGGGAGCAGCAGAGGGAGAGGGAGAAGCAGGCTCCTCACCGAACAAGGAGCCCGATGTGGGACTCGATCCCAGGACCCTGGGATCATGACCTGAGCCGAAGGCAGACGCTTAACGACTGAGCCACCCAGGCGTCCCTGTACTACTCATAATTTAAATATTTCACCATTTCCCCTGACCTCCTCCCCTCCAAAATTTTTATGATTCCTACGCTCTGAGCCTTGGAAAGGAACCTCAAGACTAACTAACCAGTTTGTAAAGCATATTTGGGAAAAATGACACGACACAAGCATCAGTATTTAGAGTGTGGTGTGGAGGCCATCACAGAGCTCTCAACTGACTCTCGTCATTAGACCCTGGAGTATTTTTTTTTTTCAAAGATTTTATTTATTTATTTTGAGAGAAAGAACGAGAGAGAGAGATAGCCCAAGAGGGCAGAGGGTCAGAGGGAGAAGCAGACGACTCCCTGCTGAGCAGGGAGCCCGACGCGGGACTCAATCCCAGGACTCCGGGATCATGACCTGAGCCGAAGGCAGCCGCCCAACCAACGGAGCCACCCAGGCGCCCCAGACCCTGAAGTATCAATAGAGAAGGGTGAGGAGCAGAGAAGCCTCTCCTGTTCCTGTGAGGGTACCTAGGCCACCTGACTTCTTGCCAGGACTTACCAGAGGATGGAAAACGGGCTTGCAGGCTAGAAACAGATTAGGCCAGCCAAATCTCTGTGACTAAGGCATTAAGCCTAATGCAGGACACAGAAGCTTTCAGGACAAATACCCTCAAGGTGCGAACTCAGGGTAGTAATGATGAGGCTGCTGTCGCCTCCAGCCAATACTACCCATCTGCCGCCATGCCTGACTGTGCACGCACACACGGGTGTATCATCTGAGGGATATGGCCCCCAGGGTTACCAGGCCAGAGAAGACACTGGCGAAGCACAGTTGTCTAGAGCAGGGGCATGAATCTAACATCTCTACCATCCCCAGGTTACCCGTAGTTGGCACGCTACAGCAGACAACAGTCAGAAATCGATCTCTTGAGGGGGTCCCCCAATTTTATAAGCTCCAGACCCCACGAAACCTGAATCCTCTCTTGGGATTGCCATTTATGAGGTGGAACCCTGGAGAGCGTTTTTGAAGAGGGAAGGGAAGTAGGCCCTTGCTTTCTTGCTGGCTGGCTTGGGGCTCTCTGATGCAGGCAAAGTGGTCCACGGGGTAGCCAAATACACAGTCTGGAGAACGGGACGGAAATCCATTTCTTCAGGCCCCCAGGACATGACTGTTATATTACGTCACACAACTTTACCCAAGAACTAGTGGAGAAGCCTTTTACCTAATGGAGGCATTTTCCGAGGAGTAAGTTAGCAATCTCCAAGTTCCCATTACTTCTTTTATCTTGAAAAACACATAATGCAAACAGAAATGTGAGGACATGGGGCCACACTATAGGAATTTTCCTTTCTACCAAAACTCTTGAAATAAGGAAGCATCGACCGACAGAGTATCTGCAAAGCACACATTTCATGATGTTTTCAAGTTTTGGGGACAGATTTATGCCCCTCCAACTCCCTTTTGTCCGCGGACTCTCTCATGAAAAAGGCAGGTGTTCACAGAGCCACTGACCAGGGAAGGATGCATCCCATGACCATGAAACGCAGCAAGGCCATCTGTACTGTAAAGGGTCGTCACACTCCAGACTCAGTCCTTCTTAGGAGAAGTTCAAGACACTCCATATAGTGATAATTAATGCCTGGTCTGCTCAGAGGCTAGAAGAAAGGATGTAGTTCTCCTCTTTCAAGGAGAAGCCCTGATGTTACTATTTTTACAATGGTTCTTTGGGAACGAATACAAGGAAAATACCATCATCCTGAAGATAAAAATTAACGTGCAAGAGGTACATGGTAGAGATTACATGCAAATGAAGGACTTCTGCAACCCTACCGGGCCAATAACATAACCCATAGACCAATACATCTCCATGGAATAGCTTTACAGTGCTTGGGTGTTTGCTGTATGCTTAATTAAAATCCTACTCTGGTGGGAAAAACCAGATTTCCAAACGGTGACTTTATTGATTCAATAAAATTTAAGAAATTCTGCTTATGGAAAAACTCATTAACCAAAACTAATAAATACGAGTTTACCCTGCAGTCTGGTTCCTCTTTATTTGACAGAATTAAAAATCACTCTGGAGCAACTTAGTTCATTTTTCACTTGTTAATTGAACTTAATGGTTTAGTAATTCCCTTTCTGTTCTAAGCTTTCGAGCTCTTCATTCTTTCTGGCAGCACTTGCACTCGGTCGCTCTTAACTTTACAGAGCATATATTTATATGGAAGTTTAACAGAAGTGACGAGCGTGAAGGAAGGGGGGGGACACTGAGAACCTTTTACTTGGGCTGATGCAACGACTCAAGGCACAGCCTTTGGGGGCCGTGTCACGTTGCACTGCCCCACTGGAAGGGTTCTCCAGCAAGGTCTTAAGGGCCACGTCCATGGGAGGGACAATTTTATTATTGAATGCCCCCCACAGCAGATTTCCACTTCTGCTCAACCCCTCCTACAAGAAATTGCCAAAGAGCCAAAATTGTCCACGTCCTAGACAAAAGCTTTCAGTTTTCACCCTCTGACACAAAAATTTTCCTCTGGAGAGCTACCATTGTTCACCTTTGTTGATTCTTTGCAAAACAACATATTTGGTATCTCCTTTTGTGTGTTTAATGTGTATCTCAAACTTAACCTTCCCACCTCCTTCTGGTCGGACCACCTGAAATCCACAGAAAAGTGGCTGACAATTACGAATGGCCAGATTGGTGGCTCACGTCAGCTCACGTCAAAAACCCTCCCTGAATATATGAAGAACCAAATTCCTCATCTTTTATGGTAGGGATTTGTTCCTTGGCCTACCACAACTTGAGAGGTTTTATTCTTCAGATATTTTGACCTAAGTATCAAGTGGATTGATTTTATGGCTTTTTATTTGCATAGTTTCCTCCCAGTTTTGAACTGACTTACTATATAATTTGGCATCTTAAATTTTTTTTAACTTTTTTATAGATACCTGACTTATCGTCACAGATTCTCTTGAAAACACAATTATAAATACCCACATAATATTCCATCATGTACATAAACCATAAATTACTTTTTTCATTTCTCTATTATTGGGCACTTAACGTTATTCCTAGATATGTTATGCTGTTTGATTCTATTCATGATTTCTTTTTCAGGTGTATTTACACAGGTAGTTATTGCTGGTGCATAAGAAAGTCATTAAATGTGTTTATCTTGTGCCAAGTCACTTCACTAAATTTTTCCAATAATTATAGTTAGTTTCTACCAACAATAGTTATTCAGTTGATTCTTTACTGTTTTTGCAAGGAGCCAAAAATGTACAAAAAATGCATAATAGAAATAATATATATTTCTTTCCTTCCCAAAAATATAATTTTTATTTGTTTCAACTTTAAGTACTTCCAAAACAATGTTAAGTGATAACACTTACCACTTGCTGAATACATATTGTGTCATGGGCCCTGCCATAATTACTTAATAAACATTACGTATTAATTATTCCATTACTTGCTAGATTTTTTATTGATTTTTAAAAAATGTCTTCAGTGTCCTTAAATACCTATAGGTTGTTTGTTCAAACTATAGTTTATCATGCTAAGGCAAGTAACATATTCCTTTTTAAAAATAAAATTTTAAAACAGTTTTTAGGCTTATAGAAAAGTTCTGAGGACAGTACAGATAATTCCTGCACATGCTTCACCAAGTTTCCCTTAATTTGACAACCTACATCATCTTGGTACATCTGTCAAAACTAAGAAATTCACATTGGTACATACTACGAAATAAACTCGATTTACTTCAGATGTCTCCAGTTTTCCCACTAATTTTCTTTTAGGGCTCCAGGATCCCATCCAGGGTACCATATGATACAGAGTCCTCATGTCATCTGAATTTCCTACAGTTGTGACAGTTTCTTAGTCTTTCCTTATTTTTGACGACTGGACAACTTTGAAGAGTCCTGGTCGGGTATCTTGTGAAATGCCCGTCAGTTTGAGGTGGTCTGATGCTTTTCTTATGGTTAGATTGGTGTCAAACATTTGGGAGAAGTACGTCCCAAAGAAGTGTCCTTCTTATCACCCTGTATAAGTGGGTACATGATATCAAACTCCATTTCTGGTGATGTTAACCTTGATGAAGCCAGTGTTTGCTAGGTTTCCCCACTGCAAAATTACTATCCTTTTTTCCTTCCCATACTCTATTCACTCAGCCAGCCATGAAGCCTGGCCTCCACTGAGGAGCAGAGAGGCTAAGCTTCACTTCCTGGAAGAGGCAGTGCCTACATATATTATCTAGAATTCTTCTGTAAGGCAGATGGGTTCTGTCTTCTCCGTTTACTGATTTATTGAAACAATGATTTATATTAGGATGGATCCACAGATGTTTACTTTATACTTTGGGCTCCAATTCAATACCACAGTATTTATTTTGTTGCTCAAATGGTGCCAGTTCTGGCCAGTTGGCTCTTCCAGTTGGCTCCCACATCCCTCTGACATGCCCCGTTGTTTGTTGTTGTTCTGTTGTGTTTTGCTCCCTTTGCTTCTTTGAGAGCTTCATTACTTTCTGGCAAGATTCTCCAGGCTTACCTTGTCCTTTCTCTGCCCCAGCCCTAGAAACAGCCATTTCTCAGAAGAGTGTTTGTACCTCTCATCAGAAAATGGTATTTAGAAATGAAGATGTGGGCACTGTGTGTTGTATTCCTTTTTGCTTTTAAAGGGCTTTGTTTTACCTTTTTAAAAAATTGTGGTAATATATACATAACATGAAATTTACTGTCTTAACCACTGTTACAAGTACAGTTCAGAGGCATTAAGTACACTCACATTGTTGTATGGGTGCAACCATCACCACCATCCATACATAGAACTCTTTTCATCCTCCAAAAATGAAATTTTGTACCCCTTAGACAATAATTCCTCATTATCCCCTAACCCAGCCCCTGGCAACCACAACTCTAATTTCTATCTCTATGAATTTGACTGCTCTAGGTACTTCACATAAGTGGAATCATACAGTATTTGTCCTTTTGTGATAGGCTTATTTCACTTGACATAATGTCCTCAAGGTTCATTCATGTTGTAGCATGTGCCACAATTATCTTCCTTTTAAAGGCTGAATGGTATTCCATTATATGTATACACCACATTTTGTGTAACCATTTATCTGTTGATGGACCCTTGGGTTGCTTCCAGCCCTTGGCTATTGTGAATAATGCTGTTGTGAACATGGGTGTACAAACACCTCTTTGAGTCCCTGCTTGCAATTCTTTGCACCATATACCTAGAAGTGGAATTGCTAGATCATATGGTGATTATATGTTTAATTTTTTTTTTTGAGGGAACTCCATACTATTTTTCACAGCAGGTGCACCATTTTACATTCCTATCGATAGTGCCCAAGGGTTCCCATTTCCCCACATCCTTACCAAAAGCTCCAAACCCACAGAATGTGCAACACCAAGAGTGAACCCTCATGTAAACTACAGACTTTGGGTGATGGTGTGTCAGTGTAGGTTCATCAGTTGTAACAAAGGCACCGTTTCAGGGGAGATGTTGCTAAAGGGGAAAACTATGCATGCGTGGGTGGCTGGGGGTATATGGAATATCCCTGTACCTTCCTCTCAATTTTGTTGTTAATTTAAAACTGCTCTAAAGATAATGAAGTCTTTTAAGACAAAATTTAAAAATAAACAGAATATTTCCCAACATTTTCCCAGGGCCCCCACGGGTCCATCGAATGACGAGTCGTCCTTGGCCTACAGCAATTGGCAAACAGTTGAACTGAGATGGTGTCATCCGAAAGAATGAAGATATTTATTTTGAACAGCTTCAGATGAAACTATTTATTTGACTTCTTTCTAGAAACTGATACTATTAATTCCCTGATTGTAGTTATTCTTTACCTTCACCTGCAAATGAGATAGAAGTTTGGGGTTCCTTTATTCAATCTAAGGCAAGCCATTTGTAGTAAAAATGCCATTTAAGCAATCACTGGTGGTATTTAACACAACTTTTAAAATAATTGGTCAGAGAATAAGCTGACAACTCAGCAAAGCATGTTGGGAGGTGGACAAACTTTTTGATACCATATTCCCTTTCTTTGACAAACTAAGGATAAATCTATGAGGATGAAAAAGCTTTTTAAATTGGCTGCTTTAACATCCCCTTCCCGCTAGAGAAAAAACTTTTCAGTCTGATGAGGCTAAAGCAATCTAAATGGAAATATTGGCTCCCACAGATTTCTATTGGCTTTGATGATAAAACCTTCGGCCTCGTCTATTTCCTTTTGATCTAGTTGAAAAAGGATGCTGGGAGAGGCTAGCACCATGCTGCCTTGATGACCAGCTGCTGATACAGCTGTGGCGTGTTAAGGCCACAGGACAAGGAGAAGTTCCAGCGTGCTTCCTGTTCTATCACATTCTTAAGTTAACATTATATTACTGAGGAAAGTGATATCCACACAGATGCAGAAATATGGTACGTACTAAAGGCCAAGTGGATTGTAAAAATGAGAATCCGGCTAACATATTTCAAGAAATTAGGATGATGTAAAAGCTCATCAATAGAACCTTTATGCCCACTTAGCAATTTGAAACAAAGATCGGCTTTTAGATAGTTTACTTGTCTGAGATTGATGGGAAGATAGTTTGAAGTCTCTGGAGAAACACACGCTCCGGTCTCAAGTATCCAGATGGATTTGCATCCTAGATCCAACCTCAGAGGCTTAAGGAATGCCACAGAAGGCCTCCAGCTGATACAGGGGATCTTAAATATGACTCTCACTGCTTCCTATTAAGAAAATGAGAAGCAACTCACTTTTTACAAGGTGTTAACTAAGCTTGGCCGAGCAGCCCAACTGAAAAATCAAACATGCCCAAACACTTCATGTTTATAAAAACAAACTCCATTAACATGCCTGGCTTCCCTTTCATAAAATTGCAGATGATTTACTGCATATCTTAGTGCAGTCCAATTTTCCTGTAAAATGCATGTTCTGTGTTTGGCACATTTTAGGAGATCAATGTGTAATTGTTGAATTAGAATTGATTTGTTTTTTTTATAAAAGTTATAATGAAGGACTTCACAGAACCTGTGACTACTCAGCTGGCATAAAATAGAGAATTTATACAGCCTATAAGAACTGGTATGCACTCCTAAAAGGAAGTTGAACTTTTTTTTTTTTTTAATACCACACTGTTCATCCTTCCAAAGTCAGACTTAAAAGGAAGACAACCAAGATTCTCTAACAACTTGCTCCATTAAATTGGGTCTTATTACAAGTCTCTCCAGAGTAATTTAAGTGTCTCCAATCCCTATATACCTGATTAAATTATTCTGGTAAACCCAATTCTATGACTTTTATTAATTTCTTAAAATATTTCTAGGATAATGTCTGCTATTTCTCTTTACCCACTTAAAAAAGATACTCTATAATAAAGAATATACAGCAATCATCTCTGTACCCATCCACAGAAACCCAATATACGGAGTTGATGCCCCCTGTTTACCCAGCCCTGATCACATTACCTGCCCTTCCCCGTCAGAAGGAACCATTTATCCAAATCTTAATTCAAATTTGCTCACTGACCTGTGGCCGGGAAACAGGGAAGCATTGTAATAGGTTCATAGAGGAAATTACTTTCACTTTTAATTTTTTGCAAAAGCACATTGATGATTTCATGTACTCTTTAGAAGACACTGGTTCTCTTAACCCTATTTTAGATGTATATTTACTAAACCTACTAAAATGTTGGCTAAGAAGAAACAGACATAGTAGAGGCTTCAAACTCCATGCTTTTCTCATTTCACAAGCAATTTTGTCCCCCGCCCCACCCTGCCTTGCACAGGAAGGTCCTCGGCTTTCGCCATACATGATCAAGTGCATTTTTTCTGCCCTTCTCAATTCTGTGTTGGTGTCCTAAAAAGGAGAGCAAATTTGGTAATGATGAGATCCACAACAGCCCAGCTACTTCTCTAGAGCTATGGTCTGTTCCCAAGTGGGATGCTCACACCCAGGACAGGAGCAAGATGCGCCATTAGATTATGAACAAATGCCGTGTGAATTGATATTTAGATATATTTTTCCCTAAAGCAAGGAAGAAATATATTAAATGTTACTATCAATGTTAATAGAAGTACATGTACTGGGGCACCTGGGTGGCTCAGTTGGTTAAGCGACTGCCTTCGGCTCAGGTCATGATCCTGGAGTCCCGGGATCGAGTCCCACATCGGGCTCCCTGCTCAGCAGGGAGTCTCCTTCTCCCTCTGACCCTCCCCCTCTCATGCTCTCTCTGTCTCTCATTCTCTCTCTCAAATAAATAAATAAAATCTTTAAAAAAAAAAAAAAGAAGTACATGTACTTATAAATAAATATACATATATTGGTGATACACGTCCACAATTTTTTTTAACTCATAAGGATCTTCAATCAAAAAAGGTTTGAACACCACAGCTCCAGACAATTCACATTTATTATCTGTGAGACCTAAGGAAAGATAGTTTCAAGACAAACTGCATAATTTTAATCACATTCTGGTCATATTTATGTGTTAATATATTTGACAGATTAATATAAATTATTTGACTCTCTACCCATGTATGGTGGTATAGTTCCTCAAATTTTTAGCTCAGGTAAGCAAATGAAACTAAACATTCATGATTCATCACCTACATGCTCTAGGTCTTAACACTCAGTGTTAAAAAACACACAGAAGGACTAATTGTACAATGCACTTTCAGGGCTGAAGCCTTTTTTGTTTTTTTTGTTTTGTTGAGAATCAGGGGTTAAGATGTCTAGAATTTTTCAGGTAAGTATATAGTCAAACAAAAATTGTAAATACTTAGTCTTCAAATATTTATTGAGCAACTACTATAATATACTGAAGACACAAAGATTAATAAACATTTACTGAGTGTTTGCTTTCTCCAAGTGCTAGGTAATGAAGATTAAGTGATGAGCAAATAGCATTGGTGATTCCTGTCTTCAAGGAGTTTACAAGCTAGTGGGGGTGGGGAAAAGACAAAAGGATATAAAATGGAGAAAGTGTTTTAAGCAAGAGATGAACAAAGTCCTAGACTGTGTTCCTCCATGTCAATGCCCTCTGCTCCTTCTTTCAGGTTTCCTCTTCAATGGTCACTACTCCAAAAAAGGGATCCCTACTCTTCTCATTTGCTCATATCTTGGGGGTCCCTAAGTATTTTTCTCCTGACCTTGGATTCCCCCTCCACCTCTTCTGTATTTTACCTGACCAACCTCATTTAGTAACAACAGATTATAATGAATTTAATTTGATCCTGGTTCTTCTGAAATTCTTCCCTGGAGATAGAACGCTGTGCCCCAATGGAAAAGAGACAGCCATAGAAAGTCCTGAAAAAGGGAGGCGAGGAGCAGGAACTGGGAGCACCAGAGCAGAGCATGCCAGAAGTGAAGGATTTTTATGAGGTAGGTGTTTGACGGAGGCATAAATCATTTCATTTGACCAGCCAACTCTGAAAGGTGCATGTGGGAAACCCCGTGGGTCCTTCCCCTATTGGGCGTTTCCTTTCACCAGAATGATTCTTAAATTGTTCAAAATAATAGTCATTTAAATGTATGCACTCGGTCTCTTAGATTGGAAGTCTCTCTGAGGGCTACTTCCGTCCAACTTCTTAAGCGTGCCCTCTTCCCTTACAGCATAAGATGCAGTGCAGAGCAAGCACTTATTCCTTCCAGAAATGTTTTGTGGATACTATCCCAGACGAGGCCTGGTGACAGTGATGAGGAGGGCACAGAGATGTATGCACAAAGCAATAACATACCATTTTGACCAAGAGAATGAGGATTATGTTAGCTCCCTCTTACAAAACGTGGAAATGTTGTACTTTAAAAAGGACTTTTAGATATTGCTTTCAACCACATATCATGCAGCACTGACAAATATATAGTGTCAATATAATATTATTATGTCTCCATCCCACATCATCAGTCACAGACTTATCTGTGTTACACAGTCTCCATTTCAAAGCATTTAGGAGACTCTACGATGGGTAGTGATTTAGGAAGAGATGAGAGTAGTTGCACATTTCCTATGGCATTGTGGGTGTATTTTGTGGGAATGATGATGAAGATCATGATCATGATGATAATGATAAGGTCCCCAGCTGTCTGCTGAAATTCCTTTCTGGGAAACAGCTGGAGATTCATTCTCTAAAGATCGCATCTGGCTTGATTTGCCAGCACTCAGATCCCATTGATCTGGTTCTGTTCTAGCCCTCTGTACTCACAGTTCAAAGAGCAGGGAGGCCTGTAAAGAAATTACTGCCATATTGTTCAATCGGCCACAGTGAGCAACATATACGATTATAATTAGGAACACATTAAGGGAAGCAGCTCAGTGGAGATAAGCTGCTTGACTGCATACGCTTTTTGATGAGGGCTTAGCGCCAATCCGAGAAGAAAAAGATTAAATGTTTGTTACCAATCCTTTTGAACTTGTGGCAGAACATGTGGTAAAGCATTTTTGATTCAAATTAAAAGCATCCTAGGATAAAAATAACCCTGTTCTCCCAGGCCTTTCCAAGTGAAAACCATTTGGAGACTGATTTATTGTATAGCCCTTAACCTCTTTCCACCAGCATGATTAACGTAAGCATTTCTGAATCCCATGTAAGCCTGGACAGGTATTTGTCTTGTTACACATCTGTGAAACAAATGGCAATACAAATTAGACACTCAACAGATGTAAGTTTTCAAAGGCCGGGCAAATTTAATTTGACTGTGCATGTAAATGAAACGTTCTCATTGAGCTCTGAGGTCCGTGATGTGGGTTACAGGTAGGGAGGGTGGTTGTGCCAAACGCCACCAAAAGGCCAACAATTCAGAAACCCTGGTGTAGGAGCTTCCTAAACCAAGCAGAGAGAAGATAGGCTGCTGCTGTCGCACCAGAGAAGGAGGCATGGGGGAGGCTGAAGAAAAGGTCTGATTTGACCACGTAATCGAGAAGGGCTTTCCACAGCCATTGGGAAGAAAAAAGGCAAGATGACCATGCTAAGTGTTCTAAACTTCCATGGCGAGAGGAAGCATGGTTTAGTGGGTTCTTCTGGGAATGGGGGATAGAATGTTTCTGCCAGATTCAGCCTCTGATTTCCTCTGTGGCCTTGGGCAAGTCTCTTAACCTCTCTGTGCCTGTTTACCTGTAAAATTGGGATATTGATGTTTACCCACTGCATAGGAATCTGAGGTTGAACATCCTTTTTTATTTCTTTAATTAGTTTCAGAAGTAGAATTTAGTGATTCATCAGGTGCATGTAACACCCAGTGCTTATTCTGTCAAGCGCCCTCCTTAATGCCTGTCACCCAGTTACCCCAGCCCCCCACCCACCTCCCCCCCAGCAGCTCTCAGTTTGTTACATCCTTCTAAAGTGATTGCTGATCTCTTGAAAATGGCATTACATATTGTACATTTCATGAATCTGGAAAGTTTGTAACCACGTGACACTATCTGAGTTTAAGTTGGTTTTAATTATATCATGCGTTATTTTAATTTCTACAAACAGTGAAGTCCTTCGAGACTAATTTAAAAAAACTCAATTACAATGTTTTCTCACATTATCTCATTCATTCCCACTTCCCAGCCCTCCAAGACAGACAGACACATACACATGCATACACTTTCTTCCTCCCAACTAAATTCTGGGGACTTTTTCTCGCTATGCAATTTCTTCCCTGGAAAGGCGGGTACAGGTAAAAGCAGGAATGCTAAACTTCTAAAAACAGTAAAAATCAATAGTTAATTCCACAAGCAAACTTCTTAGCACTTTCATTATAAAACTGTCACGATGTCCACATTCTATTATCTGAAGTAGCATTTCCTAAGTTCCCAGGGATGTTGATGGGAGTTTTTAAATTTATTTTCATTTATTTCTTTATTTTAGTTTTTTAAAAAAGCTCTCAGTCATATCATTTTAGTCCTATCATATCTGGTTAAAACAATGTGATTCTGATAATGTACATTGTAAATTTTGAATGGGGGCAAAGTATGAAATATTCTCCTAACTTATTTATACCTCTTTACCATTGAATTCTGTCACACCTGTTGTTCTGAAGAAAACAACTGAGGAAATACTAATCTAACGGGTTTTGTTGTACTTTTGCTGTTTGAGAAATGTGAAATGTCAGCGGGGCCTCTTGAGCAACAGGGAAGTTATTTCCAAATCCAAGTGAGATTGATGGAGAATGAGCATTGGCCTTTAGAAAGAAGATTAAGTCCAATGGGCAGGTAGAGTATTCCTTGCCGCTTTTGCTTCCACCAGACGGAATAAGTTGCTATTACTTTTTTGCTTTGGTTTGCTTTGATTCTTTCCTGTAGGAATCATCATAATAAAAATATTTGGAGCAGCCCAGCTCTATTATAAATCTGTGCCAATTACTAGGGGTCAAATAAACCAAACCTGTAGTTTACGATAGTTTTATGAATAAATGCATTATGCTTAAATGACCCTCATTGTTCTTTGAAATGCCAATTAGTTAGGAGACTCTTACTGCTTTCTAACCATTGGTCAGGGAAAGAAGGACTCAGGACTCCCCAGCAGTGTGAGAACAACTCACTGGCTCACTACTACATGGCAAAGTCAAAAGGGAGCCGAGAGGGGTGCCTGGGTGGCTCAGCTGGTTGAGCGACTGCCTTCGGCTCAGGTCATGATCCTGGAGTCCCGGAATCGAGTCCCGCATCAGGCTCCCTGCTCAGCAGGGAGTCTGCTTCTCCCTCTGACCCTCCCCCCTCTCATGCTCTCTCTATCTCATTCTCTCTCTCAAATAAATAAATAAAATCTTTAAAAAAAAAAAAAAGGGAGCCGAGACACCTTTCAGGTAAAAGTGGTATCACTGAAAATCCATTAACAACTCTCACAGCTGACAGCTAGGTAACCACAGTGCCCTTCCTATGAGTACCTTGACATCATGTGTTTCTTGGGTCTGCCTTCACCATTAAACCCTGAGTTCCTTAAGGTCAGAAGCAAAGTCCTATATGTATACTTTTTCTGGAATACTCCCTAATGCCTAAGTCATAGTAGTTACCTGTCACACATTTATGGAATTGAACTGACATCAAGTGACTTGGAACAAGAATATTTATAAAAAATATATTTTATAGTACTTAGTATATGGAGGTTGAATCTTATTTTCAAAGTGAAGAAGAGAAATTCCATATTTACCTGGGTATTTCTGGCCAGAATATACAGCTCATTTGTGGCTTAAAGATAGGACATAAAAGCATAAATGCCTCATAATATTCATGCTGGGTCATAGCAAACCTGCTCAATATAATGTTTTCCTATATGAGTTATTTTTCTTAATCAATATGAGGAGCTTTACTTATATCCTGGGCAAGTGTCACTATTTTGTCATAAACTGTCAGAGTAATTTTGAATCTTGATTCTTCTATCTGTCATGGAATTATTCCTCAGTGCTCTGTGTGATCTGGGAATGTGATATCACCTAAAAGTGTGATAAAAATTTTTAAGTACATGGCCAAGGGGAAAAATGCAGTGGGAGAAAGATAATTTTGTTTAATTAATCAACAGTGTTGGAATGTGGGCTTTAAATCTGCAGTTATGTTCTCATCCAGCCTTCCTTTCTTTAACATACACAACATAACAAACAAACAAGATATCCCAGGATTTTTGTCAAACCCTTCACTAATGAGGAGAAGTTTTGATTCTATTATAATTGTAAATCTACTACCACTAAGATATCAGTCTCGGGGGTGAGATGTATGTATTGCATAATAGCACTAAAACAATCAAGTTTGTCATGCTCAAGACTCCTGGACAAACAGAACAATGCTGGCCAAATTGTGTCACAAATGCATACCTTCATGCTTCTATCTTCACTGACATCATGCTCATATTCATGAAAAATGGCCAGAAACTTAGCTCCCTCAAACTTCCTTGCCCTTAAGCTGTTTATGATGTGAATCCCATATAATCTTGTATTGTAATGTCTTACCTTTCCCCTGAAATGCCAGGTAATTGCCATAAAATGCCTTATGGCCATCAGTTTTAAGAAATTAAAAAAAAAAAAATACACATCAGAGAATTAAATGAGATAATCCCAATATGTATAAAAATTTGATAAAGACAAAAGTAGTAGTTCAATTCATTGGAAAAAGGATAGATTACTTAATCACTAGCAACGACACAAACAAAAAACTTTAACGTGGGCCCCAACCTTATGGCATTTCATTCAGATACCTTAGACAAAAGTAAATAATACATTGATATGAAAAAATTTGAAACAGTTCTAGATGTGCAATTTTAACTGACACTTTAGGAAACCTAGAAGTTATAGAAGAAAGAATAGACATATCGTACTTAGAAAAACTAAATTGGCAAAAGACGTCATACACGGAGTCAAAGGACCAACTTAGAATAGGAAAAAAAAATACTTGTAAACCAAATAATAAAGGATTAATACATAATGCTCATTGCCATAGATAGGTATGACATATAAACAAAACAAAACAAAAAAATGATTGAGTTATAGGCCTGGGATAGTTGTAAGTATTTCATAGAAAAGCAAAGGCAAATAACAATTGCATGAAAAGATGCTCAGTTTCACTGGTAGTGGGCAATAGGAAATGTAAAGGCACAATAATATGTCTCTTTTTCGGGGTGCCTGGGTGGCTCAGTCGGTTAAGCATCTGCCTTCACTCAAGTCCTGATCCCAGGGTCCTGGGATGGAGCCCAGCGTTGTGCTCCTTGCTCAGTGGGAAGTCTGCTTCTCCCTTCCTCTCTGCCCCTCCACCTGCTGATTCTCTCTCTCAAATAAATAAAATCTTTTTTAAAAAAGATGTTCTTATCATTATGCAGAGCAACTTAAAAAAAAATACATCCCTTTATCAATTTGCCCTCAAACTAGGAGAGATTAAAAATAAGAACACTTGTTATAGATTTGGGTAAAAGGAAATAGTATGATTAGAATCAAACAAAATGAGAACGCCCATATAGCACTGGAAACATGAGGTATTCCAGTCTCTTTTAGAAAGCAGGATGGCAAGTAACTATTAAGTTAAAAATACTCTTCCATCTATAATACCCACTCCAGTCATCATATAGGAATGAAATATCTGTATAGATATATATAGATATGAGTATTTCACGAAGCATTGCCTGATTATATTTCATGTTGGATTGTTTCAAGTTGCAAAAAGAAAACTGAGTGGAAACAAATGAAAGCGTAGGCTTTCATACGTGAATGGTTGAATTCATATGGTGTATTCTTACCATGCTCTATAATGCAGCCACGAGAGATAAGAGAGCTGGACCATCTGATATGGTAGAAGTATTTTCATGTGCTATTAGTAAGTGAGCAAGTAAGTTACATAAAAGTCTTATTATATAATCTTATATTTATAAAAAAGATAAATAATCCCTATTATACATGTGCATAGGTGTGTGTGTGTATATGTATATATATACACATACAGATATTTACACATGTGTGTATGTGTATCTGTGTATATTTTCACTTGCAATTACACAAACATGGTAAAATGCCTAAAAGATGAATATTTTGGTCATTATGGGTCACTGGGGAGCAAGAGGAGTGTGAGGAGTACGAGAAGGGATCCAAATAAAAAAGTATAAGAGAACAGTAGTACTACACTAAACCCTCCAGTATATATACAGCTAAACACATATATATCATCACCCTTAGTATTATGTAAAATAACATAGACATGTTTAAAGGAATGATTGAATGAAAGTAATGAAAAGGGACTAAGCACAGAAACCTTGTGAACAAATCAAAATACCATTTTGAACAAGTTGAAACTATTAAATTACAAATCAATTAAATAATTTCTGACACTAAGAGTACCTAGGTCAACTCTCCCTATTATAGTACAGAGATCACCAGGTGCTTTCGCAGTAATTGTCTCATGTTAAACTCACCACCCTGCCTATGATTAAAATGAAAAACAAGAATCCAGAATCGCTATCATTAGGCATAGCTTGTAACCAATTTTGTATATTTAGTTTAAGAAATTGATATGCTTTCAGGTCAGATTTTAAAGTCATCTACTAAGAGAAAAGTTTACATTATAAACTTTCATTCAAAATTTCCTGCCATCTTATAAGGCCACCAAATCTAAAAGATGCCAAAAGCAAACCATAGAAATGAATACTTAGAAACGAGAGGCTGTGCCTGAGGATTTCAGTATTCTACCCATGAAGCTGGCACTAACATTCTTTTAAAAGAGACCCAGCTGAACTGGGAATGAAGAATCACAGCTTCTAATCTCGGCTTTGCTGAGAGCTTGCAATGTGACTTTGAGTCAATCACTTGACCCTTCTGAGCTTCTGATTCCCTGTAGGTAATAATCCTGGCCTTATCTCCCTCATTGTTTCAAAAATAAAATGAGAAGGATGATTTATGTGAAAGCACTTTGAATAGTAAAATGTGCTATATTATTATTCAAACAAGGCATTATCCTCTCAAACCTACTTAGCAAGGGGTTGTAAATGAAATACTGCATATTAATGCGATCCTGGGCTTCAGAGAACTTGGATTCTCTGGGCACCGTTACAGTCTCGACTGTTTTTCAGCACAGCATAAATTATGTGCTCCTAACAAGTCTTCAATACCCTTCGGAAGCCTGAGAGGCCAGTGTGAAGCCGCTTAGTGCCCCCCAAATAGGTACCACTGAAGAGAAAGGAAGAGTGTTTCAGAAAAACAGTGAACGGGGTCTGCCTGCCAAGTCTGCGCTCGAGCTGCAGTTTCTCATGCGCACGGGTGTTGAGAATAAAGGAAGCATGTCTAAAAACCCAAGTCTAGGCAGGAATTTCCACACCCTCTGGGTAGTTCTCCGAGTTACTATTACATATGCATGTCCGCGCGTAAGTGTGAATATACACAAACATGACATTACAAAAGCAGATAGCTTTTCCACGTTACACACCCAATTCACAAAATGGCACCACTTCCACAAACCGTATTTGCTACTGTAGTTGGGTCCTTTTTCAAGGATGTTTTGTGCACTGTGGATGCTAGAGTCATCAACCCATTCGGGAGCATTCTAAGATACCCACAAAGTACGCTTTTTCACAACTGGATTGTGTAGGTTGCATCTCAGAAATTATTTTTCTACTTATGCATCTCAGAAATGTCTGTGTAGTTTGTTATTGTTATTATTGTTTTTAAAATATTAGAGCGTTGAAATGAGGCAAGACTTGGAAAAATTGGGTCATAGATTTTCTCAATCTGGGACCCTGACTCAACCTGGGAATTCTCACGGGCGTTTTATTAGAACCACTGAATCTGCTCATTACCTGTGAGGTTTCAAAGGAAGTCAGATCCCTCGAACAAGGTTCCCCTTGTGTGTCCAAGCGCACCTTGGGCTTTATTCTCCTTACCAGCCCATAAAGGTAATAGCAACACACTCTGGGCACACAGTAAAAAAGCCTCATTCCTGGTTGCCAAAGCCCTCAGGGCTGTCGTTCTTCACTCATCATGGCTCCTGGTAGGCCTGTCACCGCCAGGAAAGAGTTTTTCTCCATATACTATAACTTAGTGGTGAAGGGTCAGTGTTATAATGTCCGAGAGATCTGAACTGGCATCCCAGCTCAAGCACTTAGGTGACTTCGGGCAAGTCTGTTAACCTCTCGGATCCGATTTCTTCATCTGGCAGAGGGGCATAATAGTTTCTAACGAAAAGGATGATGGTGAGTGTTAAGTGAAATCATGCCTGGAAGGTGTTTAGGACAGTTCCAGGCACGTCACGGGCACTCAACTGATGGCACCTGGCAGGAAGAGTAAAACAGCCACCGTAGCAGCCGAGGCCGCTCACCACCACCGTTGTAGCAAAGTCAATGGTTAGCCCATTAAAAGAGAACAAAAACAATTTATTCCCAAACTTAAAGGGAGCCAAGCTCTACACATCAATTAGTAAGAGTGGAACTACGCAGACAGCTTTCCTGTCCACAAATCACAGGTAAAGCTACATAAAATCTCTACGAGGAAGACAGGGTCTCCACTCCCCCGGGCAACTCCTGAACAGCTCCATGGCAAAGCAAGAAGGGAAAATGAGATCTAAAACCTGCACCTTTGAAGCATTTGTACATGTAACTTAAGATGTACGTGATGTTACAAAACACTGTAGATCCATATGTATATCTAGAATTGTAAACTCTAGGTTCGAAGAACTCATCTCCCTGCCCCTGGTATGACTGCTCAGCATCATAATATCTTCATTTTTTAGTCTTGTCTTTTAAAGACGAGATCAAGCTTGTCTGCATGATTCCTGTGGGTGTAGTGGGGACATAGCTCTGCACAGCTGGCATTGAGAGAATCCTGATTTATAGCATTTGCCAATTTCCATGGTGTAAATACTCCACCTGAGACTCACCAAGAGCAAAACTGAGAAGAGACACAGATGACCAGTGGGAGCCAACCTCATCAATGCGTATGTGGGGCAAGCATGGGGCGGGGGGGGGAGATGTTATCCAGACAAAGATTTCAGTTCTCTAAACCAATCAGGTCACTCCCACTCTAAATTGTCTGATTCTGTTTCTCTCTTCAGCCTGAATTATTTCCATTCGCTTAATTTTTCCCACTGATCTTACCTTCTTGTCTCTGTGTCCCTCCAGGTGCTCTGCTATGAATTATGAACAATCTGTATGTATCCTTCTGACTGTAAAAATAATGAAAGAGAGGTGTACAGAAATCAGTCATTTAGGGAGATATGGATACCTGGATTTCCAATAGTGCCATTATAAAACAAGCTTATTTTAGCCAAGGTTCACTATGGTACGTGTCCAGAGTAAGTTGCCAATATTCAAGGTCAGGTCCTTAGAAGTGCACGTATGGCCCATTTCCAACATGAGTTAATATGGTCTATCAACTTCTTTCTCTACCCAATCCAGTCTGCACGCTGCTGCCAGAAATACCTTCCTGAAATAACACTTGGATCACAGTCCCTGCTCAAAAATTCTAGTGGTTTCTCAGTCCTTCAGAAAAAGCCCAAACCCTTCACCTCAAGGTCTCTCGCAGCCAGAACGTCAATGGCTTCAGGTGCCCACATCTCTCATGATCTCTTCACCACAGCCTACTCACCGTCCTCTCTGCCCTTGTACACCTGCCTTCCTTTATGTAGCGAACATTTCAATTTACCTTTGCTAAACTCACACGCTTTCTTTCATTCTGACCTCAAATTCTGTAACTCTCTTCTATCCACCTGATTTGATCTTCCCTCCTCTGAATTCGTCCCTCTGTCTTGTCTTTACCTCCCAAATCACTCACACTGCACACTGCTGGCATTGAACCTATTTGTTTTTGTAACCTCCTCAGATGGATAAGCAGCATGAAAAGCACCAGGACCACATCTTTGACCATCCTGCCCACACTCTCCAGTAGAACTTTCTGCAATGATGTTAGTGGTTTTTATCCGCACTACTCAGTGTGATAGCCCTAGGCATACATGGCTATTGAGCACATGAATGTGGACAGAGCAACTGAGGAACTGAACTTTATTTCCTTCAATTCATGAACATTTAAGTTGAAATAGTCACAGATGACTAGTAGCTACATATTGGCCAACACAGCTAGACCCTCTCTAGAATGTAGTGCAGCATCTTCGACTCTGCCTCTGATCAATATTTGCTGAAGGAATTGATGAGATTCCCTTTTGTCACAGCTTAACCCCAAAACTGATTTCTAGCTCATCTCTAACTTCTAATTATCTTTCCCTACAGTTATAGCCACATCATAATCCCCCAAAACCCTTCTGGTGACACCTTAGCAACAACAGCCACTGGACGGAATTTATGTGATCACAAGAATGCAGTCTGCTTGCGGCCCGCTAAGACTCAAAGGTGAGCACCAAGCATGCCAGGAATGGAGCATTTGAGAGCCAACTACTTCTTTTCGCAGGCTCCTCTCCCCTCTCAAGGGCCAGGGTGCTAAAGCCTCCATGTCGAAGTCTACACTGAGACTTTCTAGAAACTGTCCTACCACTTTTGGATCATTTTTGCCGTGCTATTTAAGTTCAGTGAAAGTCTAAATTTCAGTTTCCCATAGCTGAAACATAGTTAAGTCCTGGTAAAAAATATAAAATAATTTGCAGCAAATAACCTCGTTTATTTTTGCTCATTCACTTGCACAGATGGGACAACAGTTCGTTTGCAATTTAAGGAATTTAAAATAATGTAAACACTCTGTCTCAGCAATGTTGAAGAAAAACTAGAAAATTCTTCCTCTCAAACAACTTGGAAAATGCTACACTTCATTGAGAAATAACTCTGAATAGAATTTTAAAGAAAACAGATATCAATGAGCCCAGGGCACCCACTCTACATTTAACAAATATAATCACTGCAATTTAGAATTGTTTTCATAAAACTATTAGTAAATCTTTGCCTACAGCAGAGATATCCAGAAATGTATTCTATTTCTGCAGCACTCCCCATTAATTAACAGAACCCTGACTTACAGGACTATTAAAATGTCTTTTATTTAAAATGAGCAAATTAAATTAGATCACTTCACTTTATAAACATAAAAAGTAAAATGCTGTTTTCATTCTTCACTCTGTAGTAGTCATTTAGAACAAGGTAATGTAATAACATCTGTCTCATACAAAAAAAAATCAATTTCTGTAAGAAAAGGAAACATTTACTTATTTGCCTTGTGCAGATGTCACTTTCCATGAATAATTCACCCCAGAATTTGGCCCAACTCCTTATTAGCTTCCATTTTTCAGAAGACATTCAGCATTGCATCACATGTCCTAGTGCGCACATGTGCACACATACACACACACACACAAACTTAGTGTCAAATGTAATTAAATATTTTATAGTACAACCTAAGTCACAGCAGATACTTTTTATGAAGTTCATATTATGCTATAAATACTCTTTGTAGAAAAATTAGAAACCACTCATAGGCAGCTAGTCATTTTGTACTTTGCTTTCCATTCCCAAATAATCTTTGACTTCCAATTACATTGCACTATGGGACTTGTAATGCTACACAATGATTACATTGTTCTACTGCAAATTCCCAATATTGATATCAAAGGGAATACAAACCTTCCTCCAAGATAGTGATACTAAAACATATTCACTGTCAAGTGGCAATTTCTCTAGCTCTAAGTGTAAATACTAGGCTATAAAAAGCAAGATATTTCTGATAGCCAGATTAACTATATGGCATGCTTAAATAAATACAATGTTGTTATTTCTGAACTCATATAGCACCCAAACTAAGCCAAAAGATGTTACCAGAATATATGATCAGGTAGAGATCATGCAGCCCTTTATGGTGTAGAGAATAATATGTATAAAATTATGAGTATGATGTATATAAATTTATATGTAGTGTCCTGATGAAGAGTTTATGAAGTTGTCCTATCTCTAAAATTTTCCTACACTCATCCACCTACTTTGATTTTCCTTACTCAGGTGCTTAGAAGCCCCTTTATACACAAAGTACAAAGGTCCTCTTTGCTTAGCTTGTTATATTTATCTCAGATTACGAATAAGTGGCAACTGTTTTCTTAGAATGTTACAGTGTACTAGAAATATTTTTTGTTTTTGTTTTAATTCTGAGTGTAGTTTCCAGGAAAATCAATTTGGTCTGACGTATATGGATATTCCATACTTGAGAAATGCCTACATTGATGTAACCTGCTGGGCAGATTGGCTGAAGGGCAGTTCGGGTTCATGTATTGAGCAGAACCTGTTCTAAACTCCTGAGACATTCACACTTCAGACAGCATGTTCACAGTCTAAAAACTTTCTTTACTTGCAAACACCCAGCGTGAGATCTGCCCATATTTTAAACCAATTAGCATACGTTATATTCAAGGCAACATACATCCAAGTCGGTTAGTGTGTTTCAACAGTATCCAGACAATCTGAAGGCAGAATGTGGGTCTCGCTAACAATCACAGCTGAGCCTAAGATTCAAAGCCAGGCCCAGGACCTAATTCATTAATCAATTGCACAAACCAATAAAAACTACTTCTCATGTTTAAAAAAGAGGCAAACGAGATTGTTTGGGTATAAGAGATAGAAAATCCTACTAATGAAGCCAAGTGGCTTTTTTTACTGTGACAAAAAAAAATACTCGAATACCTCATAAAATTGAAAAATACATTAACGAGTCAGTACAACTTAGCATTTAGACTAGAAAAAGGAAAATATTAAAAAGATGTCAACAATATTATTGCTATTAAGTCAAACCAAAAAGCACTCTATAAAATAGTAAATACAGCATGATGTAATTTTTTCTAAGAGGCGTAAATATAGAGAACAAGCTATTAAGGGTGATTATCCTCAATTGGTATATTTTCTTTTTTAAACCTATCTGTGCTTTTATCACTTTTTCTATAAGTAGGCATTCATGTTTAAATTTAAATAATTTAAATTTAAAAAGAAACAACAACTGAGTGGAGCAGGTGTACAGTTGTAGTATAGTATTAACAACAGCAATAATAATCATAATGATAGCAAACCTCAGTGTTCACAGTATGTCTAACTATTAGCATACCGTTTGCTCCGATTATGTTTGTCATAAAAAATATTGCTCTAAAACCCTATTCAATATTTACCATGGGTTGGATATTTCATATTCACACAGTCAATCCACATTATCAAATTTGATGAAAATGTCCCATATTTTAAAACGAGGTTTTCAATCGGCTGTGATTCACTTCTCGTGAGTTGGTCTCACGGCTAAGTCATCACGCCTCTACCAGAGACCTGATATTGATGATGGCATTAGATTTTTTTCTCGACTGCCTATTTGCCGAAAGCTTACCTAACAAGTCACTTCATCCATTCATGGATGGAGCAGCTACCATGTGCTAGGCACACTACCTGGGATACATGCATGAGAGATATAGACATAAACATCATAAGATTCTGTCTCTTACAGTCATGCATGCTTAGTATACATGTAGGGAGATGCTGGGAGAGAGCAAGGAAGATGTGAAAACAACTAATTACAATATGGCATGGTATAGGCTAATAGAACAAAATACAAATTACTAGAGGAATAAAGGCAGGGGAAGGCCTTTCTGGAAAATAACGACATTCCTCTGAGTCTATTAAAAGCAAATTATGAATTCTAATGTCCACTAGGATCATACCACTTTAGCTCCCAGGAATGAATCAAATTAATATATATATACATATATACATTAGGCATAAAACTCAATGGAGCTTAAATTCTCCAGTGATCTCATAATGGGGATGGGAGTGAGGGTAGGGAGCTTTATGTCCTCATTTGCACAATTCTATTGGCAAGTATAACGGGGATTGCCAGGATATCAAGTTAGAGTATTTCCATGCTAGGTAACTCTTACCTCCTAGTTTTCCCATGATTCCTTATATGAGAAAACACACCTGGCCACCTCATCTGTTAGAATTTTTTTCCCTGATACAGAAAAGTTATTTCTGCCACCAATGAAAGCTAAGCCATGAAGCTTATTGAAATAGATGTGGCATAAGAAATGTTTCAATCAGAAAGGCAGTTAATGGAAAGCTACTTCTCTGAGCATGGCAGAGTGGAAAAAGCAGCACAGAAATGGTGGTCAATGATGGCAGAGCCAGATTCTGAAGTATCTAATCTCTCCCCCACCCCCCCGGCATCTTGGGAGACCCATGAACACTGGAGTTAGCAACATCCTTTCTCTGGTACAATCTAAGGCATGAGGAAGCTCCCATCTGTCTCTGTGACGATACAGCAACAAGAGACGTCCTTTGGGAGTCTGCAGTAGCAGTTTTCAATGAGGGACACGCCCGAATCCTGTGAGCTCCAAAGGGGGCCCACAGAGTATCGGGAGGGCTGGAGGAAGTCTGGGTTGGAAGCAAGGGCAGGGGAGCATGGAGACATGAGACTGCAGGCCAATGTCTACGCCCACAAATGTCAGGTGTGGATATCAGCATGATCTCTCTCGAGGCCACACGGAGCCAGCCACATGTCAGCAGACCCCAGCAGGCCAGAACAGACAAACTTCCTCACCACAAAGCCAGAGAACAGCACACAGAACAAGGACCTGCATTCATAGAAGCCCGACTTGCCCACTGCCACAGGATTATATGATCTCCCTCAGCCCCCAACCCTGAGACATATGACACCATCCCGGGGAAGAGTAGGGAAACGGTTGAGAAATCTGAAAGACTGAACATTTACCCTAAAGAGACTGAGTCATCCAAAAGAAATGATCTAAACAGGAAGAGACAGAAATGCAGTTAATTAGCAAGATTAAAGCACCTCACCCCCACCCCTATGCCCCAATCAGCAGAATTAACAAGCTCAGGGAAAAATTAAATCATTATCAAAAGATTCCCCCAAGCTTCTGAAAAGCCTATGAAGGAATTATATGAAGTAGGAGTCACAGGGCAAATGTCATTTATCCTATTTCACTAACACCCAGCACTCAAAAGCCGGCCTCTTTGAAGCAAGGGGACCCTCCCTCAGTTGACAACTTGGACTGATCATGATAGAAAAGACGAGAGCCTCAGTCACTAGATCTTTGATGTCAATGCAGATAACTTACTCCTCAGCTGCTTGCTGCTGCTTGCCTTGCCTTGCCTGGCAAACTGGGTGGTCAGTGATGATGACTGGCCACAGTATCCATCCCTAGTTCAGTTGGTCTTATGTTATTACCCCTCGACTCACATTCCCTGATTCTTATGAGATGGATAAGAAGAAAAAAGTAAATGGTATTCATGAATTGGGTAGATGTTTTAGTAGAGTGTAAAAAATCTGGACTGGGAGGGGGCAGTAGACGACAGAGCTGATACTATTTTGTCACCAACTTTCCACTTAAGGTCCACCATTCAGGGAAAAGAATGTTGTCAAGTAAGTTTGGAGTGCCGGGTTGCATAACGTGAAGCAGACTTCTTCTCGGAAGGGCTACCACTAATAAACCTAATGTGCACATTGCAATGCTGAAAGGGCTAGCTATACGGTTTCTCAAACATATTCCAGTAGCCTACCGCTGCTGGCTGGCACCAGCTCATGAGACATTGTGGGCATCTCTTCCCAAATCTGAGATGGGCGATGTCACTGGGACTTTGAAATCTTAGCAATGGTGGGAGTATTTATACCACAGGAAGTGATAAACACTAATAGGGCTTTTTTCCTTTCCCTGGAAAGCTGGTTCTTAAACATTTACCAGCATACCATTTAGTCTCAGAAACTGCTTGTTAATAAAACATTCCACAGCATTGGTGTATTAGTATTCTATTGCTGCTATCGCAAATTACCACAAATTAGTGGCTTAAAACAACACAAATATATCACCTCACAGTCAGGAAGAAGTCTGACACCGTTTCACTGGGTTAAAATCCAAGTGTCAGCCCTCCCTTCCAGAGGCTATAGGAGATAGTATATTTTCCTGCCTTTTCCAGCTTCTAGAGCCATCTACATTCCTTGGCTCGTGGCCCTTCCTCTGTGGTCAAAGCCACCACCAACAGACCTAGTGCTTCTCACACTGCATCACTCTGACATCCTCTTCTGCCTCTCTCCTCCACTCTCAAGGTCCCTTGTGATTATATTGGCCCACTTGGATAATCCAGAATAATCTCCCCATTTTCAAGTCAGCTGATTATCAACCTTAATTCCATATATAACCATAAATACCCTTTGCAATGTGAAGGACATATTCACAAGATCTGGGGATTAGGATGTGCTTATCTTTGAAAGGCCATTATTCTGCCTAACACAACTCTTGTTCAAGGAACACATGTTGGGGAGAGTCACAAAAGCCCTTTAATGGAAAGTGCATGGGCTACTCACTTTTCTAAATCATCTTGTATAAAGTATTTATCCCCATAGAGCCTCAGTGAATTGCTCCATGAAATGGGGATACTCTCTTATTTATCTAAGTTGTTTGGTCAAATATGATACTAGAAGTGACATTATCTTAAAAAATGATGAGGTTCTATACCTCTATATCATTATTATTAATACTAATACAAGGTTTTACTAAAGGTCAAAATAATTCCCATAACTTAAAACTCAATCATTCCCTACCTGCATGTTCTCAAAAAGATAGGCCCACTGCGAGGAGGAAAAGTGTATAGTAATAAGGCTAAGGACACATACTTAGACTTCAGTCCCCAGGTCACTGTAGATTTTCACTTGTGCCTAGATCTAGATTAGACCTCCTAGAGTCCTTTGAATTAATACAAAATCTGGGAAAACACAGGATCTTCGGGCCCTTTGGGAGTAGATCTGGACAAATTCCTCTTTATGGGCCACTCTTTCCTCTCTCTCCTACTTCAACTCGATAACATTTGTAAGCCATAAAACATAGACAAGTGGGCTGAGGTGGGGTAAAGGATAGGAATCATTTTTAATGTCCACTCCCTTTTAGATGTAACATGAAACCAAGATCCTTTCCAGGGAGAGTCATAGAACTAAACACACCGAATCCTAAGTGTTGATTCGTGAGTTTATGTCTCTCTGCATCTCAAATAAATGAGATTACTTACTAAGATGTAATTTTCACTTTTTGCTATTTATATATTTGGCACTTTGTCTTCTTTTGCCTGTTACATTACCACCACCCTTGAAAAAGAGTAGATGCACAGCTGGAAAAGAGATTAAAGAATGTATTTTTTAATGAACTATAGATTTTACATGGAAAATAAATCTTAATAAACGATGTGTTCATTTGACTGTGTAAAATTTTGAACCATTTTACTGTCCTATGAAGAAAAACAAGATCTCTCTGGATGTCTTTGGCGAAGGCAAGTACTTGTAAGTTGTTAGTTATCAGCCTCTCATAAACCTGATCCTGTCCCAGGTTAGTTATATAATCCACCACTCTGGGGTTCCTGGAAGGGGTTCCACCTTTGGAATCTGTGTCAGGTTAAGCTGCCATCAACAAAACCAGCCAGGCAAGATGGTGACCTGGGCATAGCTAAGATCATGGAACAGAATCACTTTGTTTTGTTGTGAGTCGATTGTGAGCATTATGAGCGTCAGAGTTAGTCTTTCGTTTTGGGGCTTTTTCTGCTAACCCTGTCAGGGCCCAGACTAACTAAGCTTCTGTGGGCTAGTCCTGCCCTTGAAACACTGTGACATGTGAGTTTTCATTAGCTTTGCCTTCTTGAAAATGACAGAAGCCCTTAGGTTAGAAAAGTATGAGATTCACATGCATCAGGAGAAACAGCGAGCCGTGAAACCTAGAATTGTTTCCACAGAAAATGAGTAAAGAAAATGCTAAAAACCAAAATGTATTAAGTGGGAAGAGAGAGAAATAATTACAAAATTTGGATGGCGCCTTTCTTACAATCTCATAAGTATTTTGAAAGCAGGTATGTATATGTGACTTTCAGGTTCTTTTTTTCTAGGAGGAAAAAAATCACAACATCTGAGATTTCTTATTTTTCTACTTTTTTCCAAAAAGCTTGGCTCAGGCCCTGGGCTCATTCAACAAGGGCTAGTATGCTCAAAAAATCATTGAGCACAACCAGCATGATAGGACTGCTCAATTAAAAACAGCTATGTAGACTTCCAAAGGAAGAGGACTGTTTTATGCAAAGCCTTCAGATAATAAAGCAGATCCAAGAATATCCCTAAGGCAATTCTGAGAACTCTGGAAACAGAGGCCTCAGCAGGTGTAGGCTGGATCTTCTTCCCACTGTGCTTTCTCTACCTCATCACCAATGGAACTTGATTCCTCCCCTTAAGATTCACCTTCACCACTGAGCGCTCCTTGTTAATATCACCCAGTTCCAATCATTGGTGCATTCTGGCTCAGCTGCCCAGTAAGAATAGCTAAACTAGTTATGTGTTTGCCTGCTATGTGTAGTTTTACATGTTTCATCAGCAGCTGGACACATTGTTGAGAGGGTGCAACTGCTTGTCTCCTTTTCACATAAGATGGTAAATTCCTTTAAGGACAGAGACTCTATCTTCTTCCTGTGAAGATTCTACTCTTTCTTGTAAAACATTGAACACTTTGGGGTATTCATAAATCTCTTATTATAATGTTAATATTGATCACAGAAGCAGAAGTTTGAGTTCTATTCCATCAACTGGATTCCAATTTACTCTGTTTTAAAGAAAGGGCAACAAGTCTGTGAGAGAATCTGAGACTTTCTTCAGGGATGGTGGCCAGACATATTTAGCAGATTGGAGATATATAATCTTTGGGGAAACCAAGCCAACCAAGTCAAACTCTCTCCAAAATCTCAATGACTCCAGAAAGAAACACTCCCAAAGGGTTCTGAGAAAGTTTAGAAGAGATTAGGCAGAGCTAATACTGACATGAGTTTAGTAGGGGTAAATATGACACATATAATCAGCACTCAGTAACATTTATTTCACCCTCTTCTCTCATGTAGGTGAAGTATTTATCACACGTTGAGATGGAAGAACTGCATGTGCATAGAAATAGAGCCCGTGAGGAAACAAGGAAGGACTAATCTGAGCCTTCTCCACAGTACTGAATAAGGCTATTTCAGAAGGAAACCATTCCTCCTGGGTCTGTTTTAAAGCATGGCCAGAATCTCCAAAACTTGCCCTCATCAAGAGAGGAGGTCTGTTCTTCCCTTGAATTTGGGTGGGCTCATGAGAGGCTTGACTAAAAGGGTATAGTAGAGGTGACAATATGTGATTTCCAAGGCTAGGCCACAAAAGGCCACGTGGCTGCCACCTTTTTTTTTTTCAGGAATAAACACAAGTCCAGAGTCACTGTGTCAAGAGTCCAACAACCCTGCAGCCACCATGCTGTGAGGAAGCTCAGACCACATAGAAAATCCCGTGCAAGAGTTCCAGTCGATAGAACCACCTAAGTGAGATCTTCTAGTTAGTTCTTTCTGCCATATGCCAGACATAAGTGTGAAGATGATTGTAGCCTCTAGAGTTTTGATTCATGCCCAATTATTCAAATCTTCCCTTGCTGAGGCCTCAGATATGGTGAAGCAGAAACAGACTGTCTCTGCTGTGTCCTGTCCAAATTCCCGACTCACCAAATATATGAGAATAAAATACTGTTTGATGCCTCCCTTCTTTTTCTGCTATGGGAAAGATTGAAAAGACAGGGCCATTAAGACTATGTCATTTCATTGACTATCAGATCACCGCATTTTCATGATTCAGTGGCAAATAATTTAATTATATCCATCGTCAGAAGAATGAACATCTAGTTCATCTAGTTTATAGTTTCTCATGCCAGAAACCATAGTTCTTATGTTTTGCTAAACCACCAAAAAAGATTTTGTCTCTGGTTGGCAAGTTTATACTACTTGTTTTTTCATTATCGGGACAGTGGAACACAGAGAGGTTCTATCCTCTCTGTGGGGAAACTGAGGACAGAGCTACATCCTCACTCGCAACTGGTGGCCTGAAGCAGAAATGAAGTGTCAACCCCAGCCTGACAGACCACACTCGAGAGATCAGGTGTCCCACTCCTGTCCCTTGAACAAATGATTAGTAGAAATAAGCAGCAAAATGTCTATTATTGAAATAACAGTAAGTTCAGCGATACCTCTGTATTAGCATACCAGCTGGAGAAAACATTTTTTACCTGAAGATACTTTGGCTAGAGACTCTCAGAATATTCACATTTTTTTCAAATATTGGAAGGAACGGTATTTAGAATGAGAGGAGAGGAGAAGTTAGAACAGGAAAAAGGCAGAGCAAGGCTAAAAAAAATCCAGAAAAATGCTGATTTAACCATTCTGAAAATGAGTCCAAAGTTTATTATGTTTAGTACCAGGTGTGCACTGTTTATTCCATTGAATAAATACTAATTGCACTTCTATTTATGTAACATAAATATATCACACTTAAAACCCTTTTCAGGCTGCAAGCCAAAATGCCACATATTTCAATATGATTAAAAGTAATTTTTATTACTGAGCTTTAATAATATTTTCACTAAATAGAACTGACTTCATTGTTTTTATAATTTTATTAACCATATTTCAGATACCTGAATTCCAGACATATGGGATCCCAGTCTTTTGATTTGGCATGATTAAACCAATTAGATTATTTTAAGAATCCACCTAAGATAAGCTTCTCATTAATATACTTATTCATTATTGAGGGAAATTATTGAGGGGGTGGTCACAATTTGTTAAGCTTTAGTTCTGCTAGAACCCAAACTGGTTTCTCACATGGACCTCACATCTTAGACCCAATTCTGGGATTCCAACTCAACTTCATGGTTGGATAAAATAATTTTAAATCTGACACATTGGACACATCACTAATTTTGTCCATCAAGGAAGAAAGCATAAAGGAGGGACAGATTATAATCAGGTATTAATGAGGCTAAGGATCACTAAAGAAGTCTGGATTGCTCCAGGGTTCTACTGTAAGATGTGGCCGCAGGCACCTTCCCAAGACTTAGAAGAACTAACTCATAAATGCCAATTAGCAATAGGAAGGCAGTTGAAGGAATATGGACACATATGTGCAAATCCATCAGTATTCCTAGGAAAAGTATTCAAAATACATTGAGCAATGTCATGAAAAACAAAACGCTTCTCACCAAGAACCCATTCTTCATCTTTCCTTCCCATTTTGCTCTGTAGTTGATGAGATCAAAGAGCTATAAAGTGAACCATCTTCTTGTCCATCGACAGATGAATGGATAAAGAAGATGTGGTATATATATACAATGGAATATTATGCAGCCATCAAAAGGAATGAGATCTTGCCATTTGCAACGACGTGGATGGAACTGGAGGGTATTATGCTGAGCGAAATAAGTCAAACAGAGAAACACATGTATCATATGACTTCACTGATATGAGGAATTCTTAATCTCAGGAAACAAACTGAGGGTTGCTGGAGTGGGGGGTGGGGTGGGAGGGATGGGGTGACTGGGTGATAGACAGTGGGGAGGGTATGTGCTCTGGTAAGTGCTGTGAATTGTGCAAGACTGTTGAATCTCAGATCTGTACCTCTGAAACAAATAATGCAATATATGTTAAGAAAAAAAAAAAAAGAAGAAGAAGAAGATAGCAGGAGGGGAAGAATGAAGGGGGGGAAATTGGAGGGGTAGACGAATCATGAGAGATGATGGACTTTGAAAAACAAACTGAGGGTTCTAGAGGGGAGGGGGTGGGAGGATGGGTTAGCTTGGTGATGGGTATTGAGGAGGGCACGTTCTGCATGGAGCACTAGGTGTTATGCACAAACAATGAATCATGGAACACTACATCTAAAACTAATGATGTAATGTATGGGGATTAACACAACAATAAAAAAAAATAAAAATAAAAAAATGCTTAAAAAAAAAGTGAACCATCTTCAGGAATTTACCTGGAAGCCCATAGGTTAGCCATCATGTTTCCTAGACTTGCTAGAGAGAGCAGCTGTAGATGGCCACAGATTTCTTCGAATTCTAAGCGTTTCCACTGTGCCTGAGTATCATCTCCTCCAGAAAATGTAACTCTTAGACATTTAGCTAAACCTCCTGACTTTGTAAATCCAGCCTAGTGGGCAAAATCTTTGCTCTTGACAGTCTAATCCAATAAATATTCATTATTTTCTATGCATTTTGAATATCTTTTGTGCTGGCCATATTCAGAGTACCCTATATCATTAATGAAACATGCTTGCCCTGATGAGTCATAGAAAATATCCAATTAACCATATGTCTCCTGATGAACCTATCTCTTACAAATTGGTGGGTAAAAATTTAAATAGTATGAAGGGAGTGGAAGAGTACAATATGAAATATTTCAAATCAATGTGGAATAGCAACTTGAAGAAAACGAAATATGTTTTCTTCTGGTTAAATGCCATATTATTAAATAAATACTTCCCTACCAATTTTTTTCTCTGCCTTTATTTTCAGTTCCAAGTTTGTTTGATATTGACCCCTGGGTTAACTAGAAACTGTAAATTTGACTTTTTCTTAAATTCATGCAATCTTAAAAATGCCTACTATTATTAAGGCATATATTATGCTCTTGAAATTTTAATTTGCTAAAACAGTAACCTTTAGAACCACTTTCCTATGATCACTTGAACAAACATTGATCTATACAGCTATTTCAGTTCCAGTTGGATGTACCTGGCAATGAAAATGAAATGGAGATTCATTCATATGGTCAGAATTATTTCATTAGGTTACTTGCCCTGGTTTTAGAAATGGCATGCTGCATGTATTTAAATTATTCCTTCTTCTCTTAAAAGGATAAAACCTTGATTGAAATAACTTCCTCCTTTTTTCAGTCAACTACAAGTGAAAGAAATGAATTAAGCACCAGGATTAAATTAATGCTGAATGTAGCCACTCATAACCACATCTCAGACTTAGTAGTGTTAGGAAAAGAGAAGAGAATGGATAAAGAATCAGCTGAAGATACATAATAGGACAACTGGACCATCAGTTAATTGCCTAAGGGTCACTTATGAACCTTGATTAAAAACAGTAACATCTTGATGTAAGAAGTCTACAGGACTTCGTCATCCCTCTCCCCACAAGCTCCCACAGGCTTTGGGGGCCCTGCTGGTTGCCTTAGTCACAGGAAGTTTTCTTCCTTTAATCAAATCCCTCCTCCCCCAACTCCTAGCCTCCTTCTTTAAAAAAAAAAAAAAAAAGGAGCCTTTGCTCAGCAGACCAGCTCCAACTTTTATTACTCTTTTCTTTTGCCCCCAGCAGCACAGAGCCCAAGGTTTGATGGCAGCTGATTCCACTGTCACACAAGGATTTCCAGAAGAGCTACCTGAAATGGCGGACCACAATGCTAAGGCTACTGGCTGAGAAGTTTCTGAGGAATCTGCTTAGGAAACTGACTACATCTCACAAATGCCAGATTAGTATTTGTCTTCCTTTCTCAGATGTCCTGAAGGTGGAGTTCTTAGTTGCATGTCAGAAATAGGAGGAAGGGAATCTGGTGCCCCCTCCCCTCCCTCCAAGGGACACACCACAGGAACTTGGCCTCCCTGCAGGGTCCAGCTCTTCTTGGCCATTTCAGTTCCTTTTACTCCTGAGTATTATTTTTATCCTTCTTAAGTCCTCCTCCATGAAATTGAACGAGTTAGAACCAGGTCTTCTTTTTATAACCACATGTACCTGGCTTTTCTGTGATTTTTATTTTTTTTAAGATTTATTTGAGAGGGGGAGGAGGCCAGAGGAAGAGGGGGAGAGAATCTCAAGCAGACCCCGTTCTAAGCATGAAGCCCTACACGGGGCTCAGTCTCATGACCCATGAGATCACGACCTGAGCCAAGACCAAGAGTCTGACGCTTCACCAACATAGCCACCCAGGCGCCGCCCCGGGGATTTTAATACTCCAGGAAAGCACCACACTATTCATCCCCTCCCCTCCCATCCAGCCCACCACCTTGCCCCCACTGGAGCCAAGCCTGAAATTCACTCTTAGAACTTTGCTTTTTTAGTCCGGTAATTCTCTACTCAGCAGAAGTTGGCATATATCCAAACCACCTGTTTTTGTTCTTAAACCACACAGAATTCCCTCCCCTGGGAGAAGTATCAAAATGGTTTGGGAGAGCACAGTGATCTCATTAGCACAGTACTAGAAGACTTACCAAGAAGTTCTTATCCCCCTGCCTTTCCAACCTCTCTTCACTGCACACCCCCTACTAGAAACACCCTAAGACTACGTTGAGAGTTACTGTTTTAAACTAAGACTGTGATTAATAAGGTCAGCTAATGAAGTCATATACCTCTCACTGATACGGCTTTTACTTCTTTCCTTCTTATTAAACCTCAGGCAGCTTTTGGATTAGAATAGTCACCTTCTAAATGCACCCTTGATGCTTTAAGCCTAGTAGGTGCTCTCCTGCCTTGAGTTGATCTTCGTGTTTAACATCCTCTCACTCTTCCTCTCACCCTCCACGATTCACTAAAGAGCACCATTCTCTAGGAACTCTCTGAAACCCTCCAAGGCTGGATTAAATGCTCAGGTGACATAAGCACCCCTTGGAAACCTCCCATATAACACTTCTTATCACACTGTATCTGGAATGAGGAATCTGGCTCCTTTTTTGGGGGGGGGGTGCGTGTTTGGCTGTGGAGAGCATTTAAGCCTCACTCTTCCCACTCTCCTTTGTGTCCCACATTTGGACAAGGTGATAAGAAAACCTGGGTGCTCCTCCTTTGGCGCCAGCAGGAGATTTGAACCATGAAAGCCCCTATGTATGTGTACCCACCTAACCAAGGGCTTTGTTAGTCCAGTAAGTCTCCCTTCCTTGTTCTCTCAAGCCATTTCAGATCTGCTGGTGAGGACTGCTCTGTGCACCTCAGAGACCACAATTTTGTAAGCAGTAAGACTTCTCATAGCCCTCTGTGTGTGAGTGGCATGAGAAGTCTCCACATCCAAACCAAACTTTGGGTAGAAGAGCCCATCTGCCATTGAAGGTGACCATAACAATATTACAATCACTGATTCTCTTGCCCGTGTTCTCCCCTAAATTATGAGTTCTTTGAAGATAAGAACTGTCCGTTGTTTATTTATGGACCCTCAGTGCCTGGTACGGTGTCTCGCACAAGAGTAGATGTTGGCTTGTTGAAATAAAGTACATGTCTTTAGTCAAATCCCTGTTTCCATTAAACAAAATGTAAATAAAGTATACTTTTATGGTTTTAAGGGAACTCTGGTATCATCAAATACAACCTAAACTAATGAGGTATATATATTGCATCATTACCTGTGATGACAAAACAAACACACAGAGGGTTTTAGTTGTTGTTGCTGTTTATACTAAGAAGTTTCAAAGAGAACTGACTAAGGTACAAAGCTAACTTTTGTGGACTAGGCTGAAAGGTAATGAGATCATGACCCTGGGAGGCATTTAAATAGGCATCACTTGGAGATGTCTAGTCTACTCTCCAAAGCTTCAGTATGGTATGTTAGGATTACCATTGATTGGGGTAGTTTGAAGAACCTGGAAGTAATCATGGACACTGAGCCAGGTAGCAAATTATACATACATTTATTACACATTTCACAATTATTTCAAAAATGCTTTCAGATGGGATGCTTAAATTTCAAAGTAACCAGTATCAAAGTTAAATCTCTACCAGTAGCTGACTTTAATAGCTGCCTATAATACATTCAGATCATCCTCTGCATCAATTACAAGAATAATAGGTAAAAACTCTGGTGAACGGGCTGCGCACCAGAGTGAAATGAGGCAATCCTCCCCAACCCATCACTGATTTGCACGGACATACACCCAGCCCTGCTTCCTAGCCTTCTGTAGTTCCTTGGGCAGATCTCTGTTGGAAGAATATATTATACTGTATTGTAACTTCCCATGTTCTTTGCCATCTTCCTCCATGCTCATATACCACAGAAGACATGACTGTCTCTTGCTCACTGCAGCTTCCCTATCTCCTAGTATTGTGCTGGCCATCAGGGCTGCATTTTGACTTCCTTAGGTTCTGAGCACTATAGCCTTTATGAGCACCTTCCTCCATAAAAAGAAATGAAAGATGGTATTTTATGACTGTGTTGGTATAAAGATGAATACATGTTATATATTAAAACATTTTCTTGGACCTAAAAGTTCATTTCTTTCTTGCGATTATAAAAGCAATTATAACATTTTTCTGAGCTCCTAAAAATATTGTTGGTCTTAATGGCTAACAGGTAAGTTGGCCCTGCTGGTCATATCAAAGGCACTCAGTCCCTGTTGGATGAATGGATGACAGGTGGGAGAGAAAAAGAGAATGCAACCAGCCAGCTAATAGTAAAATACACAGAGTTCAAACACACGTAACAGTCTAATTATCTGTCCATCCCCACACACACCCATTATCACTTGAGGCCGTTAGACCCAAAGAAGTGGGACCCCTGTTGCATTTTAGGGGGCTCTGCTTTTTGGAGTGTCATCCTCCATATTTTCTTCCAAGACCCCTCTTGCACCTGAGACCACCAGGGGCCACAGCACCATCTGGGCTGGGTGTCCCAAGTCTTGGTCAAAGCCCACAGGGATCCGTTTCTGTACCCCACCCCCTTTGAGGTACCCTCCAACCCTCTAATCCTCCTAATCCTCCTCCCTCAAGCATTGGGTTGACCAGTGCTCCAGGAGCTCCAGGATCATGTGCCTATGCAGTGGTCCTGGGGTTCTGTGGCTGGCACAGAGTTCCCAGGGGTGAGCTGTAATCTGTCATTCCCATTGGCCAGTACAGTAATTGGGCTGCCTGAATAGTGCCGCTGGCTACTGGTTTATATAGATTCTTATTCACAACAGGTAAAGGACAAGTTCAGGCTTTGGGCTAACCTTTCAGCCTTCAGCAGTGTGTGGGCTCTCTGCACCTGCCGACCACAATATATTCTTGGGTCTTCGGCACCTGAGGATGGTAGGGTGGTACTGGCATCCTTTACCCAGTGCACCCTCCCTGCCCACGGGGGCACTCGGGATAGTCACTACACCCCCTTCATAGCTCTGCACCATGTGGCAGGCAGTCGTCCAGGGTGGCCACACCTACCTCTTCCTGGGACATCCATCGCTCTCCAATACCAATGAGCCCTTCCCGTCCATGTAGTGACAAGGGCGTCTCTGCATTGATCTTTACCCATGCTGGGTGAGGAACACACTTCCCTTGCAAGAATCACTTTTCTTACTCTGTCCACAGTCCCCTGTATATTCCTCTCAATGGTGGGCCATGTATAAAAGGCAGGGTGATAGTCAACATTAAAAGACGTCACGATCTAAGAATGCAGTGATTATGGCCTAAAGCATTCAAGAGGTGACATGTTTGGAAGATGTATCTGTTCTATGTTTATACTACGAAGTCCCACACAATAAATTATGACCAGAAAATGAATTATTGTTCACATTTTCTGTGTGCTCTGAATAAGACTTGCATTTGTGGGCAAATCATCAGTAAAGCCCAAATACAACGTTTGAGAGAATCCTTGAAAGCCAGTATTTGTGGGATGGGCAGCAGGCTGCAGGATACACGTCAGGAGTCATGCTGCAGCCAGCATTGAATAAATGAAATCAATGCTGCTGGTGAAGTTTAGAAGCACAAAGATCAACATTGCTTTAATATAAACAGGATCCAAACAGCTATGGTATTGTGAATTAACAGTCATTGCTACCTTATTCTCATGGTGAAAATTATTTAACAATTAAGAACCTGAAGAGGGGATGCCTGAGTCTGAACAGAAAGAGACGGTCTCCGAATAGGAAGAATCCTCCTGTGCTCTGATTGGACAATAAACAAATACAGGAGTACCTCTTCTCTACTAATTATTCTAAACCATCATTGGAAAGAGCTATATGGGAGCTCAATGTTGCAATGCATTTTTTTAAGTAGTCATTATAGAACTAGAACTTAAATGAAAACTTGAAACAAACAAAAGTTTGTAAATAGACACAGACCCTGCAAAACATTTGCCTGGGGCTTTGAATACCCTAGGGGTGGTGTTGATTAAGGAAAAACAGTTGGAAGGATCCTCCCTCCTTTCCATAGAATACATTCCTGCAAGGATACCTATCATAGGATTTTTACCTTGATTTCACCCAGCCTGTAAGGAAGAGGACTAAGGAGGCGGGGGGGGGGGGGGGGGGGGGGGGGGGGGGGGGGGGGGGGGGAAACCACTATGTAATTAACACATCAAAGCCGATGCCCCTCCCCCCCAACACACCCAGCTAGTGACTGTCGGCTTCAAGCCTTCAGGCCTTTACAGTTTATCATTTTCATGGGAATTACCAGAAATACCCCCAAATAATAGCAGCTCTTTGAAGAATTATAGTGAAACTCAAGCCCTGTTGAAGAGATCTGAAAATTGTGCTTTCACAGTAGAGAGAAAATACTTTCTTTTCCAGGTGCCACTAGAAGAAATGTAGTCATCACCACAACTGCTAGATTTTCAAAGAATCTTTCCAAGGATGGGTCTCTTCATTATCTTATGAGCTGAAGCAAGTAGACATTTCCATGGGAGAGAGAGAAAGTTGGGACAAGGAAGCAATCATCATCTTCCTAAGTGCCCAAGTAAGGGCCTGATAAAATACCACCCTTTCTGACACTTCCCATCCATTATTTCACTCCCAGTAAAAATAGCATTCTGTCAGCCAAGACAGAATCAGGAATACAGCTGTTTAAAAATGAGGTTTTCTCCTGATGAGAAAAGTCAGAACAAATCAAGGAAACATATGTTGATGTTTAATGAAATTCCATTTGATGAATGTATGGTAAGAAACACAAGGAGGTAAGGCATACCAACAGGGAACCAAGCTCTTGTTAATTAGCAAATTCCCGAAGCACTCTGCAAATGTCTTCAGAACACTGAAGATCTGCTACACTGTCTTACAAGTACTTGATTACATGGCAGGGTGCATGCTACTTCATACTTCTGATCCTAAAGCCAGTTCATTATTTCAAATAAAATTTATATTTTTGTAAGCCTTGAGATTTCACTACATTAAACTACCCTTAAAGTATGGAGGAAGGGGGGCGCCTGGGTGGCTCAGTCGGTTAAGCGGCTGCCTTCGGCTCAGGTCATGATCCCAGGCTCCTGGGATCGAGCCCCACATTGGGCTCCCTGCTCAGCAGAGAGTCTGCTTCTCCCTTTCCCTCTGCCTGCCGCTCTGCCTACTTGTGCTATCTCTCTGTCAAATAAATAAATTTAAAAAAATCTTTAAAAAAAAAAAAAAGTATGGAGGAAGGGGAGCTAAGTCATGTTTCCCAGCATTTGTGAATACATGGAACTGTTAAGATGAAACATCAGCAAAGAATAATACTTGAACTGCAAATAGTGTTATCAGGCCAAATACTTAAAATTTAAACAACGAGAAATCTGAAGAAATTGAAAGCTGGGCTTGTTTATAACAATGGATTTGAATAGAGAATCAAGGACCTATATAGAGGAGGGCTGTTATTAAGGAATTTCTGCAAGAATGAAGAGAGGGTAACAAAGAACCAAGATGGGAGAAGGTGATGTGAAGACTTGGGTAGAGGGAGGCCGTACTGATGAGGAAGTGAGTGTGTGAAAAGTTGTGGGTAAGAGCTCCAAAGCTAATTTATAATAGGAATCTATAAGGGTGGAAAATAATTTAGACAGTATCCAAACTGCTTGTGGTGGGCAGAACAATGCCCCCCTCGAGGTGTCCACATCCTAATCCCCTGAATTTGTAAATATGTTACTTTCCATGGCAAATGGGACTTGGAGGATGTGATTTAAGAATGTTGAGATGGGAAGATTGTCCTAGATTTTCCTGGGAACCCAATGTAATCACAAGGGTCCTTATAAAAGGGAGGCAAGAATGTCAGAGTCAAGAGAGATCAGAAGATGCCAGGCTGCTGGCTTTGAAGAAGGGGAAGAGGCCATAGGCCAAGAACATAGTCAGCCTCTAGAAGCTAGAAAAGGAAAGAAAACAGGTTCTCCTTAGAGCCTCCAGAAGAAACACAATCCTGCCAATATCTTGATTTTAGCCCAGTATGACAGGTAGGACTCCTGGTGCCCAGAACTGTAACATAATAAATTTGTGCTGTTTTAAGTCACCACATTTATGGGAATGTGTTACAGCAACAGTAGGAAGCTAATACATTGTCACTCTTACAGTCTAGAGAATAAAATAACTTGCCCAAGTTAACAGAGCTGGTAAGTGACAGAATAGAGACTCTACAGCCTAGAAATTTGAGGGGCCAATTCATCACATGCCACTTTCTTCCAGGTTTTGTCCTAGTGGAGAAATAGACACGTGCCTCCTTTAGACAACAAAACTGGGGAAGTTGCATTAGAGAGCATAGTCCGGACTTGAGGCCCAACTGGGATTCTTAGTCTTTCTCCCCTAAATTGGTCACAGACAAAGCAGCTGAAAAACTGTAGATGCATCCCCTCTGTCCATCCTTTTTGCGGGATAGAGCTTCCCCAGAGAGGCTCAGAGGCTAGGAGAATGCCAACAGTCTGCAAGCAGGAGCTCCCAAGAGAGTAAAAGGGTTATAGATCACACCTGGACAGTGACCTTGAACCTATTTAACCCACCCAAATGGGAAACATCTGAACCAGGGAGAAGACACGAGCTAGAAGTGTCCCCAACCTGTCACTAAGAGGGCAGATATGTTGGCAAATTCCCTTTTATAGGCACAGAGCTTGCTGAGGACAGTAATGGTGGCCTATGTATATGACTTCACTCCAGTTGGTCTTTCAGTCTGTCAACTCAGTGGGACATAAGAGAACCTGTAAGAAGTGAAGGAATCTCTTGATGAAGGAGGAATTTTTTTCTTTTTACTTTCTTACAGAATGGGTATTGGTATATTTGTAACAAAAATATAAACTGATGTTTCTCAGGGCACCTGGTTGGCTCAGTCGGTTAAGTGTCAGACTCTTCGTTTTGGCTCAGGCTGTGATCTCGGGGTCCTGGGATTGGCCCCGCCTTAGGCTCCATGCTCAGCAGGGAGTCTGCTTGAAGATTCTCTCCCTCTGCCCTTCCCCCTCACTAGTGTGTGTGCACTTGTTCCCTCTCTCTCTCTCTATCAAATGGATAAATAAATCTTTAAAAAAATAAACTGATGTTTTAAAATTATTTGTGGAGGATTGAAGATTACAGGAAGAAAACAAATATAAACACAAGAATGGCTCCTACTAAAATGCAAGTGTATTTTTTACTCTACAGAAAGTTCTGATCTCCCCCTACGCTGCTCCTTTTCCAAGGCAGTTAACTTTATATTACCAGCACTTAGCACAGTACCTGACAAAAAGGCTCACTAATAGTTGTTGTGGGGGATATTAATAAAAAGAAGGCTATCAATTTTTTAAGCTACATTAAATTATTTAATTCCTACTCAAACACTGCAAGGTAAATATTAGTATGATCACTCCTATTTTACAAATTAAAAAACTGAGGAATAGATAGATTTGAGAAGATGCTGAAAGCAACACGGCTGGGATTTAAACCCAGGCATGTGGGCACTAAAGCCTTAGCTACTGACTGGTGTATGCTAGTACTTTGCATCTTAGCCCTGTATTCAGAACCTTAATATCCTAACTGCCTAAGTAACTATTAACAGCTAGGAAGCAACTCACAAACAGAGGTGAGAAATTCTCTCTCTCTTCTCCTCATTTTCTTTCAAGGAAAAACTATCACAGCAACACAGTTTTATATGTGGATAATAAATTCCTTCATTATCATGTGGCTTAAAATTGTAGAAGTCTTTTTAAATGTAGTTTAAAACACATGCAGTCTAAAATGTCAATTGTTTGTTGTTGTTGTTTTTCTAACGATTTATGCCTGTAAGTTTGGAAAAGATTTCCCCACACAGACAAACTCTAGGTATATACAAACCTCTGAGTCATGTGACAGAGCAACTAGAAATTTGTGTGGAATTACAGGATCGGCTGTCTAATGGATGAACCATGTACCAACCCTTAATCAAGGCTGTACTACAAGAACAGCTTGCTTTCTTCTGTGGTTTTTACTTAGGAGATTGTTTTTCTAATTTTTTTCTCAGTTTTTTGTCTTATTATAGAAAACACTGCCCTTCTTCTGGGCTACAGGGAGGTTATTTTAATGTGAAACTGAAACTTAGATTTATCCCACTGAGGGTTCACTGTGACCCAACATCATGTCAGAGTGATGCCACCTACTTGAATGAACAGATGCTATCAAGCAGGCCTGTGACAGTCACCATGTCATTTGCTATGATGAGGCCACTGTCTACATTTTTTTTTTTTTTGCATCAAATTATCCCCCATTTTGAGAACCCTGGGTACAATTCTTTCCAGTTCTGGAATTAAGAATATTTCCGCTTTTCTTTATTAGTTTGCTTATCTCATATGTACTGTCAGGAGGATTGTGTTTGCTCTTTAAAGGAAAGAAAAACCTTAGGTTGGAAAAATGAGGCTGGGAAGTTGGAATTTCACTTAGTGGGCAGGAAAGGAATTTGGAGACTTTTCCTTTTTATCTCTGAAGTAAACCTAGCTTTGGCACGTGGAATGCTATACCTCAAAAAGTGATACGCCATTACATAATATGAAACCCCCAAAAATAACCTAGCCACAGTGCACAAAGAAAGGCAGCTAATGGAAGTACAACATTCCTCTAGAGATTCATTTTGTCAGTTTTCTTCAAAAACCAAAAGAAGATACTAGATCTTTGGAGCTGGAATGTGCTGGTCTGTTTTAGTCCATGTTCTGTGAAGCAGCTCTCCATGGCAACAAACTCACACCAGCCTGGCCAGAGTGAATGGAAATCTAAATTACTTTAGTTTTCCTTGAGGGAGGGATCCACACTACCATATACAATTTTAATAGAGTGGTGTTCTGGTATAGCAGGAAGATTCATACCTTGCAGTAATTTACATGTGTATGAAGAGGTATGTACAGGAATATTCATAGCACCATTGACTGCAAAAATAAAAAAATAAATAAAAAAATAAAAAAGGAAAACAACCCAAATGCCCATGAGCATGGAACTGGATGAATCAATCGTGGTTTATCCAACAAAGGGAATACTATACAGCAGGAAAACGAACCATTTTTAGCTACACACATCAACGTGGATGAATCTCAGAATCAAAAAAATGGGTGAAAACAACCTAAGTTGCCAAAGAACACACACTATATACTGTAAGATACTATTTGCACAAAGGCCAAAAATAACAAGAAAATTAGAGTTTGGGTATAAATATATCTGTCACAAAATGACAACCAAAAAGGACACAAATAAAACAGCGCTTGTTCTAGAGCAATACAGAAAATGACACAGAGATGGAGAGGCATGTAGGAGATCTCAGCTGCATTGGTGAGATGTGTACATATAAAATGTATGACGTCTTAAACTGGGTACTTATGTTCTTATTCTTTGTATCTTATACGTATGTTATATGAGAAATAGTTCATCATTTAAGGAATTGGTAGAACCAACTAGCTTGCTTGGCAGAAACTAACTAGTTGTTCACCACCATTTCTTTTGTCTTCCTGGGCACAGAGCTGGCTCCATCTTCCAGCCTCCCTTGCATAGGTGCCACCCAGTTATGGGTTCTGGACCAGGGAGGGTGGGCAGAGTACGCTCCCTCCAGGCCTGATCCAGACAGCCTGCCAGGCACCCACCACACCATTCTCTTCATGCTCTGTGGCCCGAGTGGCTAGCAGAGTCACCGCATGGCAACAAAACCCCGCCCCCACCCTGCACTTAACTGTCGTGTGAGCCGCTGAGATTTGGGAGTGGCCACAGCAGCTACCTTATAACTGCCCAATACACTGGCTATAAAATGATGACCATTCAGCCTGAAATTAAGAAGTTCCTGAAATTCAGAACATAAACCAAAGTCTATTTCAAAGAAACAAATCTCTCTACGGCAATGAAGAACAAAATTCCAACCCATCTAAGAAACTGGGGCCGGAAGTTTCCCTTCTTGGAAAATAAACAAGCTAATCCTACTTTACAAAACAACTGAATTCACGGGTCTTAATTCAAGCTAGTTTCTTAGTCCGGGTTCCAGTTCACTTGTGAGGCATGGACAGAGCCATCATATCTAAGCCTTTGGAATCAAGAGACCAGGCATTCAAACAGCAACGAATGATGGGGTCATGCCGAACATTCCACGGAAAGATTACAAGGAAAGGATGAGCAATCACCTCTGGCACCCATACACCCATGGCTACGGAAAATAATATTTGGAAGAGAATGCTAGCAATAGCCGTATTTCCCGAGTACTTGCTTTAAGCCAGGTATTATCAGTGCCTTGCGAACACATAGAATCTTCATAACTGTGACAGTGCCCTTATCACTGCTTAACAGACAAGGAAACTGAGGCACAGAGAGTAAACAACAAAGTTCAAGGCTCTTTCAGTGTTAAGGAGCAGAAATGGGACTTTTCCAAAACATGGGACAGTTATTTCCCCTTAAATATATTTGTTACACAGTCCTCCTTGAGTTTTCCCTTAAAAATTCAGCAGGCCCAGCGGTAAATTACAAACAGCACCAACTGAAAGTAGCAGCAAAAACTGAAGCCCATCTCTACCCTCTACAAGCCCAGTAATGGGAGCAAAGAGAAGATGCAGCAGGGGAGGGGCTGAGAGCAGTTCCCCATCCTCCCCACGACCCCCCTTGCTATGGCTTTTGAAAATCATCAACCTTATTTGGAGCATGTAGTAATAAACATGCCCTGAGTTCCTCTTGGGTGTATAATGTTCCATTAGACATAAAACAAGGGTGGCCTCACTTGTGAAACAGGGTCCTCAGCTCCAAGTTCCCAGGACACAGAATTCAACACAAACATGTCAACTACTCCATTGGATCAAAGAAAAAAAAAAATCAATATCCTGTTTTCCTGAACCACAGAACTACTAATTGCCTTTAAGTGGGCAATATATTTCAGTGAAGCTAGATGAGCTAATTGCCTTCCTTCCCTTTCCAGAAGTCTATCATAATGCAAGACTTCTGCTTTTATCAAGACTGCTTAAGGAAGAGCATCAAATGTATGTCCTGGAGGTAAACCAAAGAAAGAAGTGAAGACAGGAAACAATGAGCAAAAGAGACATAAAATATAATTTCAAAAGCAGGAAAAGATCTAGCAACTCTGAAAACAGCAGGAGTTGAAAATCATCAGAAAACGTGTCCGTGGGTCCCCGCCACCTTTACCTTCCCCAGTAATGAAGCCAACACTAGACAAGTGCTTGTTCTTTTTTCCAGGCACTGCTATAAACATTTTTACATGTATTATCTCACTGAAACCACCAAGTTTTAGATGAGGAAACAGAGGCCCAGAGGGTTTAATTAACTCATGCAAGGACACGGGGCTTTGAAGAGACACAATGTTCAAAAATGCACTTGTAGGTGGAATCCCTATGCTGTCTGCCACTAATGTAACATTGTGTGTCTGCTGGACCTCAGTAAAAAAATAGAAAGAGGTTCTGGAAAAAACAATGCAGGTGAGTTCTAGCATGAACCCTCTAAGCAACTACCCTCTGGCTTGCTGTGGTTTGTTCGCTTAGGGCTTCACATCTTCTGATGACCTTAGTGAATGCTGATGGGGAGGAGTCCAGGTACGCCTTTGCGGATAATTCTGCGTACACAGTCCTTGAGCGTGCTGTCTGGGAGGCATCCTCCTAAGGAGGTAGGAAGAGAAGTTTAGCAACAGTGGAGTGAGCTGCAGAGGCTACCGGAAATCCTACCAGATGGCATAATAGTGTTCAAATAGCGTTGACTGATCTCTTGTGCATCGTGGGGAGAGACAACAGGGAGCGAGAAAGAAATCGAGGATGCTGGTGGGAGTTTAAGAGTGGAGAGAGGGTACAGGGGCAAGAAAGGAAAAAGAGTAGTAATAATTTAACAGTAGCTTCTAGACTGTCATGAGCCATATTGCAAATAGGTGTACTTTCAAATCAATTGTATGTGATTCTTAGAGAATAATATGACAAGAGACCAAAGACATCAGTCCCCCAAATTGCCGGAGTTAAGAAAAGCAAAGTTACATTAAGTTAGGCAAGTTTTAAGTGATCTAGCTAGTTAATGTCAGGGCCAAGAAGAGGAATCAGACTTCCTAACCTGGAGTTCATTGCTCTTTCCATAACCCTGTGCTACAATGTCTAATAAACAATGTCACGTTTTGATTGTCAGCATCTAAATTTAATATGAGCAGTAGACAGCAAAGTCTTCTGGAGCTTCTAGATGACTTTTCCCCCATCTGTGTGAAGTTGTTAATAACCTGCTGTCAATGAAAACAACTCTTGTCGGCAGCTGAAGAAATGGATTGGAAATAGGGGTTTGAAGTCACGTAAAAAACACAGGTGTTGCTTTGTTCAATTAAAGCCTAACAAGCAGCTTAGTGGGATGAAAGGGTGGGAGGTGGGAAAGGAAAAGGAAAAAGTGATGTCATCCTCGGCTGGAATTGTCGGAGAAAGGATAACAGGGAGAAAAGAGCTTCCTAAGCACTTCCTAAAAGGGAATTTGGAAAGCTGGGAATTCACAGGACTACATTTCCTCCACAAAACAATTCACACGTCAGAAAGACAATTTGTGAAAAGATTTCCCGTGTTTTTCAAAAAATGCAAATAGGAAGTCTTGGTGGTTAAAATTAAAGATTAGATGCTGGTTGAAGTCAGCAACAAGTTGTAAAGTTGAGGGATTTTTTTTTCATTTTGCTTTTTTTGGAAGAGAGCGGAGGGATCGATTCCATTTAATTTTTAAAAGCTAATATCCGTGCGCAGTAGAACAGCGGCCGTAGTAGGCACTTTACCTGTGCTACTGTCGTCAGGACTAAAAATGTCTTTTTGGTTTTTAATAATGATAATTTGCCTTTCAGAAGTTTTACCAACAATAGGCAACGGTCCAAAATTAGAATATATTGTGGACTACTGACGCTTCACTTTAACACTGTCCAATTCTAGTTAGGAATGCCATTTAATACAGGAAAAAGCAACCTTTATTTAGATTCCTTATTTTGCATACCCCAAGGCAAGGAATTCTCAGGGCCTGAAGAATGTATTGAAAAGCCACGGAGAGAACATTACTGTAAACTCTTTGTCCCCTTTCCCATCTCCATCATCTTTAAATCCAGGTACATTTGTAGTAGGAATCTGTTCTGTGAAACCCTGCAGCAATATTTCTCTTCATCTCCATGACAACGGCTCCCTATCAACTTCTGAAGGAACTTGCCTGTATTGTAAACAGACCTCTCTTGGCAATTGGCCTGTTTTCTTTCTCTATCTCATCTTCCATCTGCTCAAAGGCTTTGCTTCAAAAAGAAATAGGTTGCAGGTGTGTACTTTTTCTTTCTTTACCTCCTCCCCCTTTGTTTCTGAAAGAGGTCGATCTTGGAGATTAAAATTCTCTCAACCAGTGACTTTAACAATGTCACAGAGTGAGGCTGAGTACCTGTGTGTACCTGTGAACCAATATTTGGAGCATTATCAACATGCGGCACGCTTGTTTCCATTTTAACACAAGTCCCCCATGGAAGGAGGAAGCGAATACATTTCATGAAGTAAATTCTAACTGCAGAAAAAACCCGCAAAACTATTTGGTGCCCCTGAAGAATGAATCAGAAAAAAGATTTTTTTCAGGATCTTTCCTTAAAGACTAACGTGCCTATCATAGAAATAGTTTCATGGCAGAAAGAGAACCTTACCAGTTATCAAGGTGAGAAAAAATGTCTTTCCTTTGGGAAAAAAAAAAGTCTCTTCTATATTTAACTTGAAGATTCATGACCTCAAAATGGCATACAATTTTAATCCTCAGGGCTTGGAATGTAGGTTACTTGCCCAATATAATCAATTTGACATTTTTATAAGTTCATTTACTGTTACTCTTAAGTCTTTTTTTTTTTTTTTAAAGATTTTTATTTATTTATTTGACAGAGAGACAGCGAGAGCAGGAACACAAGCAGGGGGAATGGGAGAGGGAGAAGCAGGCTTCTTGCCGAGCAGGGAGCCTGATGTGGGACTCGATCCCAGGACCCTGGGATCATGACCTGAGCCGAAGGCAGACGCTCAACGACTGAGCCACCCAGGCGCCCTCTTAAGTCTTTTTTAATTCAATGTCCCAGCTATTGGACTATGTGACCTACTAGAGTAAACAATTGCCTGACATTACGCCAGGTATGAAAAAAATATAAAAAAGTCAGCAAAAGAAAAAAATAAGAGATACATTTCCTTTACCAAAACACCAAGTCTGAACAGAGGTAACTGGAAAGAGTAGTTGGTTCGAGTTTTAGAGAGGTTTGGGACCTAAGAATCACAATCTCAGATCTCCATTGAAAACGGTGTTTTATTTGCTCATTTTGTTCTGTTTTTCGTTTTCCTCCGGGGGTTCATGAGGAGTGACTACCTCACTGGTAATATCAGAAGAAAGATCTTTGATATCTCTAGAAACCCCAGATTTGGCCAGTTCAAGAGTCCTTGTAGTTTATGGTATTTTCATGTCTTTATCATTTTGTCATATGGTCTAACTTGCACATATACTTGCTTGTTCATTCAAAAATTATCGAGTGCTTACTATGTGCCAGGCATTGTGCTAGCTGCTGGGAATGGGACGAGGACCTCATCCCTTGTCCTGGGGGAATTTTAATCAAATAACCACAAAAACATGTAAAATTAAGATAAGAGAACTTTTAATAGAGGGATTTGACATCTAGCATTTAGAAACAATTTTTAAGGAAGACCTTGCAGAGAAGGTGAGGCTTGAGCTAGAATTTGAGGATGACATAGTCATCAAGGAACAGCCATATATACTGTATTTTCTATTTCTACTTAGTGGGATTTTAGTCTCACAAGAGCAGACTATGCTGTCTTGTTTGTCACATCATCCTTAGGGCCTAAAACTGTGCCTGGCATGAAAGTTGACTGCAAGTATTCATTAAATGAATGAACTAAAATGAGTTGAACTAAAAGAGGAAAGGGAAGAGCAATTCAGACAGGCATTTGCAAAGACTCTCTAGTTGGATAAATCATACCATATGAAAAAGGCCATAAAACTCAGAAAAGGGACCATAGGTTTGGAAGCCTGGGATGTTAGCGGTGCTTGAAACTCCTCAGTGATAAGGCAGTGGGATCCATGGGCTTCCTTCCCCCTTTGCCTCATTTATGTTTTTAATGAGCAGCCAAGATTCCAGGGCTTATCTGGACTGTAATGCTTTCAAAGAAACAAGCTATGTGTAAAACCCACCCTCCCATGTCACTGTTGACATTACCTATGAAAACTGGCCAGTTATTCTTCTCATATCAGTTTGAAAGCTGGACCAGTACACCCATGGGGCAGTGCAGAGACTAATGTGTAGAGACAAAACCTCCCCTTCCTCCTCTTTTTTTTTCTTTTTTTTTTTTTAAAGATTTTATTTATTTATTTGACACAGAGAGAGAGACAGCGAGAGCAGGAACACAAGCAGGGGGAGTGGGAGAGGGAGAAGCAGGTTTCCCGCTGAGCAGGGAGCCCGATGTGGGACTCGATCCCAGGACCCCGGGATCATGACCTGAGCCGAAGGCAGACGCTTAACGACTGAGCCACCCAGGCGCCCTCCTCCTCTTTTTCTTCTGGTCCTTCTCTCTGTCTCTCTCCTTCCTGTCCTCCCTCTTTCCTTCTCCCTTTCTCCCGCCTTCCTTCTCTTTCTCCCTTTCCTACCACCACCCCGCCACGTGCAAAGCGTACTTGCCTCTAAAAATCTTTAGTGCCCATGTATAAATGGTAAGAAGAGGGTTGAGAACAGAAAATTGTTGACCTTGAGTTGACCGGGTCAACATTGAATATCCCCAAATGACCAGGATATCTCCTGGATCCCAACTTTGGGACAGGACTCCCCCAATCCTGAGCAGGCATCCACATCATTGGAGAAACTAAAACAGTATACTCAAAAGAAGTTACTAGCAACAGCATTTCAACCCCTGCAAAGGAATGCTGTGTGTGACCGCATCTGAGTGCCCAGTACTTGTGTGAAATAATGGAGGCTTTCTGAAGAACACTCAAGTGTTTTAGTTTGATCTGAAAGAGAAGAAGGATCTGGAGCAGAGGTAGGATAGAGAACTATTTTTTCTTTGCATAACGTAAATGTTTTCAAAACCATGGACCATTCGGGAAAAACGAATCACCTCCGAAGCAGAATCCTGATATGATCATCATAGCTCAGTGGAAAATACAGCAAACAAGTACAGCCAAAACAATGATTTTCCTTATTCCTTTTCAGGGTCAAACAGGAGTCCTTTCCCAGGTGGCCCAAAGAAATGTAAACTCTGTCCTCCAAAGGACAGGCAATGGATTCAATAATAAAAGCCCACGTTGTGAGCAAATTTCTTTAAAACTGGAAAATGTCTTGACCTACACTACAAATGATTAATTTTGATATTCACCTTTATGTCCTCTCTCCTCTGCTATGTGCAAGAATTCAGCACTGTGATGAATCATTAACTGTTTCTTTTAGCACATATACCATAAAATTTTAAAACATATTCCAAAAGACCAAATGAGGCTAATGTTTTGTTTGTGAGGCATTTCCTACCTGAAGGCACACAAATGAATTCACACTGGCTGTAAGTTTGTGCTGTGTTTTCACCTCAGTTTGGATCAGCACCTGCTAGTCTGGTCTTGTGTCTCTTTCACTCTCTCAGATAGTATTTCACTGCTGAGAGGCCTTTGAAAGGCAACAGATAACAAACCCTCTTTAGTCCCTTGCATTTCAATAGAATAACCTGAAACTTCTTATCATGAAGGCCCAAGCAGACCATGATCTTGGGGAGGGGCTGGGGGTTCCCAGGTCCTAGTTCCATGTATAATGTGATTTCTTTAAACAAAGAATGGGCTAACCTAAATCCAAATTCATGCCCCAAATAATTTTATACAGCAGCACCAATGACCTGCCGAGGTCCCCCCCAGTTTTCCTCATTTCAAGACTTGAACGTTCTGCAGGACATCTTCCACCCGCATGTGTGGAACACATACAGAAGAGAACCAGCTAGACATCATGGCATCAAGGGCCCTGTTTCGGGAGGGGGGTGGGGGGGCTGCAGTGATGTTACACTAGCACACATTTGCAGAGCTCCCAAAGAAAAGGCATTTTAAACAGCCCCTGAACGAGTCGAACAGTCTGATAGTCAACTCAGTCAGGTATCGAGGAACCACTACCCGTGGCCAGAAGGAACAGGACATGAGCTCGCCATGCACACCCAAGTTATGTTAGACATTCACGAAGCCATTTTAGGAGAAAACCACTAGTCAAGCTAAAAGAGCTTTGATTTCCAAACATGAACAAACCAATGTGTGTGTGTGTGTGCAAGTGTGTATTTAAAGGATCCCTCTCTAAGAATAGAACATTTACTTGGCATGTCGTAATTTGCAAGACACTAGTGCTTAGTAAACTGTCTGCATTAGGAACCGTGTGCCATCACTCATAAATACGTATCCCAGCAACTTGTATGTGCTGGGCACACATTCTTTGTTGAATGAATGAACAAATGAATGAACGAACAAACATTGTTGCCCATCCTGATCAAGCTGAAGAATTCAACAGCACAACTCTGAGATTGGCTAGTATGAGTAAGTAACAAATGCTAACCTGTGGTTCTCTTCTTGCTGGGTACACATATAATCTGTCATGGTCAATTATATTTCTGGCACAGCCAGCTAGTGCCTCTCTGACCAGTGGAAAGTCCATTAACTTCTCTTTAATTCCATTCTTATTTTTGTAGCTTGCAAATACAAACACCATCTTCTTCAAAACCGTATGAAGCTGAAGGAGCTACTGCTGGACAGATCAACTTAAACCAATCAAATTGGGTGAGGTAAGTAAATCCACAGAAACACAAAGGAGACTGGTGGTTGTCAGGGTCTGGGGCGGGCAGGGAGGGAGGATTAGGGGGTGTCTGCTTCATGGGTACAGAGTTCCTTTTGGGTTGATGAAAATGTTTTGGAACTAGATAGAAGTGCTGTTTGCACAACACTGTGAATGTACTAAATGCCACTGAATTGTATACTTTACAATGGATACTTTTATGTTATATGAATTTCAACTCAATAAAAAATGTCTATCATCATATTTACAGTTCTAAAGCATGTTTCTGCTAAGTCTGTGAAAAGGGTGGTATGGTGAATATTGTCTATGTACATGTTTGAAAAGGACAATGATTGTCCCATTATAGCTTTTCAATAAACACACAATAAGTATACAAAGAACTAGAGTGGATATCAGTGATGAATGTGGGGATATCCTGATAAAGTTACACTGATCTGAGTCTGGACCTGAAATTAGGGTGAATTTCGTGACTCGGTAAGGCAGAATATTTCTGCTAAATAAGAGATAATTTGCCTCCTTGATCATTTTAAAAGGAAGCTCACTAGTATCCATGGTATGAAAAACAATAATGAGCAATATTAACTTTGAATCATGGTCTATTTACACACATTCTCTGAAAGCAAGATTTCTCTAAAGTAAGCTCTGTTGTCACAAGTACACTTGAACTTCACAAATCTTGCTCTTCAATAAATCAACAATTATTTATTGAGCTCCATGTAGATAGTATGTGCTTGGAACTATTGCCAGACTCTAAAGGGCAAAAGAAAGTGAAAAACAGGTTTTCATCTCCATTATTTTATTACTTACAAAGTTGGATTTATCAAACAGATAGTATCGAGTGGTAATACTTTGAATTAGGCAAACAAATGCAACATAACCCTGCACTTACATAAGTCTTGGCAAAATATTTCTGCCTATATTACTCTTACAGCCAACCTGAGAGGCAAGCGGAGTAGGAGTATTTCCTGCCATACTACAGGATTGGAAACTGCAAGGACACACGGTATGTGGTACATCCAGGATTTGAATCCGGGTGTCAGACACCTAGCTTGGTACTCCTTTCATGACAACTACTAGGGGTCAGGAGATCTGAGCTCTGCCATTAACTTGGTAGGTGGCACTGAGCAAGTCCCTCCACCTCTTGGATTTTCATTTTCTCCTCTTAAATGAAATGGTTGGGGCACATATCCTCACATGTGTTCTTTCTGCAGCCTGCGTGGTCTCTTCGTAAATGCAAGAATTGCAAGTTTATGAGCTAATCATCCTTCCCTGTCATTTCTTAACCCAGGTGTGCCTTTTACCTTAATATAACTCAGTTCTTGGCTGCAGCAACACACATTTTTTAAATGCTTGCTAAATATAAAGTTTGTGTTTGCAAAGGCACCTCAGTTAAGGTTGGCGAACGAAGAATTTCCTCAAATTCCTCAGCCTACAGCATAGGAGCTTCTCAAGGTCATACCCGTCTTATCCATAGGCAGCTTGCTTTCTTGTCTGCTATAACCCTTGCTGTACATAGCACTTTGGTCCTTGCAAAATGCTTTTCCATCTCTTGTCTCACTTGACATCACTAGTACCAGGCAAAGGCTCAGACGAAGCCACACTATCTCTCCCTACACTAACAGGGCCCTACACCCAGTCCTATTGTTCAGCTACAAGGATGAGATAGAGATAAGACAGGGTGGGAAACTGACCCAGTGACAGCCAATCAGAAAAGCTTTTGTCTGTAAATCTGACCGGGGGTGATTCATCAGCCACCAATCCCAGAGGCTTTCAATGGGAGAACAAAAAGTACACTATCGTCCCAAAGGCTGTGCTTGGGTTTATTCCCTTGTGCAAAGAAAAAAAAAAAAGTTAGGCCAACTGTCAAGAGCAACTTCAGAATTCCCACCAAACAAAGCTCAAGGGAGAAGAGTTTAAAAAGATAAGCTAAGTGTATTGCTTCTGTGGCTGTATGGTTACAAAGAGAGACGAGACGAGTAGTTGCATAACCCAGGGTAACCCGTCCCCGAAAGAATACCCCAACAACCTCATTTCTCTCACGTGTCAACAAAATCATTGTAAATAATCAATTGCAGCATTCCAATTGCAGGTGGAGTCTTGATTTGTGTGTCATTTCCTTAGGCCCTCCCTTGTTCTTACTATGCATGAGTATGGAGAGGTTGTTTTTTTTTTAACTTGCCACTCCAAAATATCTTTAAAAATATAATACCAAGCAAGCCTTTCCTTTCCCTTGGTTAAATTTTTGAAGTTTTATTCCTATGGAATATGGTGTTATCACACTCATAAATTTTATAATCCAGAAAAACGCCTGGGAACACAAAGTGTGCAGAAAACCAAGGCCAAGTGATGTGGATACGTAAGGATTCCACGGGGTGGTAGATGGTGGAGAGATGACCTTCTCTGTTCAGAGACAGCCTCTCACTGCACCTGTCTACAAGGGACTTCCAGAGTTAGAGGGGAAGAGTATTAAACAAGGGAAGCAAAAACGAACAAACAAACACAAAATACCCAAAAAATAAAATCAATGGTCCTTTACAGCACACTAACACTATACTCAGGGTCTGACTGCTTTCTCTAGGTGTCATTCTTGTAATTGTTTACTTATTTCATGTTCTTATTAGACGTGAAATGGTATAGTCAAACAGACCCTGCAAAGTTCATCCGGAGATACGCGTTCTAACTGCAGCACCAAGCTCTGACGTTACTATTAGATGTCCTCGGCCCAGTCATTTTTCATTTCTTTAATCACTGACCACTCAACAATTACTTAGTACATGGATAATATTTTCCAAATGCTATGCTCGATGCTGGCTCTGAAAGCCTATGTTCAAGACTCCCTTCAAAGAAGGCATAGAGGCAGTTCCTTACATATCGACTTCAGCGATTTGTACTCTACGAGCCTGCTACCGTGACTATATCTGTTCGGATAGGAATGGGCAGCTGACCTAAACACGACCATCTATTGGCCTTGCAGCAGATTATAAGATAGTTGATAAGAAATGTCCAAAATGCTTCTATACTGGATAATAAGCCATTGAACCATTATAAGAATCTCTTGCGGGGTTAAATGTCAAGTATAAAAGAGGGCATTGGGTGGTAGAGTGCAACAGAAGGCAGGAGACAGACACAGCCATATATACACGCCGTGAGGTGATAGACACCATGCCTACGTGTAAACTGAACATAGCAGAGAGACTGGACAACTGATCGTAAAAGAAGGAGGCATCTTGGGGCGCCTGGGGGGCTCAGTCGGTTAAGCATCTCCCTTCAGCTCAGGTTATGATCCCAGGGTCCTGGGATCAAGTCCTGCATCCCACTCCCTGCTCAGCAGGGAGTCTGCTTCTCCCTCTCCCTTTGCCCCTCCCCGCCCCTGCTGTGCTCTCTCTCTCTCTAATAAATAAAATCTTTTAAAAAGTAGGCATCTTTTCCAAGAGAAAAAGATTCATCAATTTAATAAATGTTTATTGCACATTTTTCCATGTGTAAAGATACAAATGAGAGCAAAACAAAATCCATGTCCTAATGGAGTCTACTGAAAGAGCCAGATATTAATCAAATAATCACACTAACTGGTCAAAGCTTGGAAGATAAAACCACAGGAAGCTACAAGATGGTGCTCACTGCAGACTTCCTGGGGTGGTGACATTGGCAGGGAGATCTGAACAAATAAATAGCAATTAAGTGGGCAAAAGTAATTTGGGAAGAACCATGATATCATGGAGACTTTGGAAGAGTATGGGGCAGAGGAGAGAGCAAGGTTAATCTAGAAAGTTAGATAGAGGCCAGATCATACCAGGCCCTGGAGGCCATTTTAATGACTTGAGTCTTAATCCCAAGAGCAGCAGGAAGCCATCAAAGGATTCCAATAGGGAGAGACCAGCTGAGATGTGCATTTAAACTGACAACTGTGACTGTCATGTGGGAATTAACAGGAAGGGTTTAGAATGGAAGGACCAGTCCAGAAGCTTCTGCAGGAATCCAGGGGAGAGATGGTGACAGCCTGGACGAGGGGGCTGTTCAGTATCCTGAACGCGTGCAGCTTCAGGTGGGGGAAAACACTTAATTCATCTCTGCATACAGACCGTACGGCATAATCCTGGCACCGAGCAAACACTCAGGGAATGGTTGTTGAATAAATGGCGATAAATTCTACAAAGTGAGTGGTCAGTAATGGTTTAACAGGTGTCCTCTTCCACAATGAATATCCCTGTGAGAGAGGCCTACTGGTAGAATTTCGGGTACTGTGTTACTCTCTCAGAGGAGGTATTTGAGAGTTAGGGAAACCTAACCTTTAGCCCCTCAAAGTGACCCCATTAGAGGTACCTTGGTCCAAGAGGCAGAGCACAATAGGGGTTAAGATCAGAAGGTTATGGAATCAAAGTGCCCACATTCATCTCACAATTAACCAGTTTCTCATTGTGTTAAAATAGGCTACTATCTCAACCTGTCTCCATTTCTTCAGTTGTAATATAGGAATATGCATAGTATGAATGCCTAGCTCAAAGGATTATTGGGAGGACTAAATATGTTAATAAACATGATTATTATCCTCACCTAGGCAGTGAGCTTCTCAGAGAAAAGCACTCTTCCTTAGAAGATAGGGCCTGGGACATATTACGAACTCAATAAACTCATGCTGTTGACTTTGCATCATAATCCATCACCCTGAATTTGAGGATTTCATTTCAGCATGTTTGTTTCAGAGCCATCTTTTCTTCCCAGGTCTCCTAACATCTTTTGTATCCTGAAAGGGAACATTCTTCTCACCCTGTAATTATCAGCCTTTCCATCAGCTTCCTCTTTTCCTGTTCCAAACAAAATTATTCAGTCTGCTTACCTTTCCCCCCGACAAATCCTGACTGAATTTCAAAGTTAATTGCTTCTACTTCCATTACACACCTGCCTTGCTTTATTTTGTCTATTAACTTTGCTTTCTTGTAAGTAGATTGTATCTATTCCGCTTGTCCCCTTTCCCTTATTAATGAACTTCCTAGCCCTGGCATCAGTTGAAGAGTTATCCTTCAACCCAGGCTTCTTAAACCAGTCTCCAAATTCTTTGCTGCTTAGGTGATTGCTTTTGGCATCGTCCTTGCTAATTCACCTTTGTTAAGCAACTCTTGTCTCTGAAAACATCCCTTTCTGACAAAGCGCAGGAGAGAATTATTCCTCCAAACAATTTTTTTTTTTAACTGCTCTTTCTTTTGAGTGGGCTTTATTTTCTCCTCCCTTTGAATGTCTCATAACATGCGTCTTCCAGCTAGAATTGCACATTGTCTATAACCTCTGGCAGGTAAAATGAGAGAAGAGCTACACCTCCAGGCACTCTTCCAAAAGGAATCAAATAAAAGCCCAACCATCTCTAACCCTCTGGGTGCCTCTGAGCATAGGCTGGTTTCCTTCAGGAAGATTAATTCTGCCTTTCCCAATTTTTATGCCCCACTGGCATTCCTCACCTTCCATATCCTAATGCTGTATAGGTTGATTGTTCTTTTCCTTAATTGTACTCTTAACACTGATTCTATCTACTTATTCTGGACCTAGTTTCATGGCTCATTGCAAACTATTCATCTCCCTACCTACCCCCCACAACCTCTTGGATTTCTTTATATAATTCTTAAACAAGCTCCTTGGGCTTTTGTTTGTTTGAAATGCGTTTGTATATGGGGACTCCTTTTTGTTTTGTTTTTAACGCTTACTTGTACTTCTCTAGGGGTGGTTACCGTGGAAGGTTGCATTTCCAGGGCTCTGGGTTTTGTTAGGCTGCTTTTCTGCCCTCACTTCTGAGTGCTCAGTTTAGTTGCTATCTTGACTCATAATCAATAATGTTCAAATGTGTCTCCTTATTTACAACTGATTCCTTACGGAGAGAGGGTACTGGGTTGAGAATTAAAGACTCTTAGGGTGGAGAGAACACTAGATGTTATCTGGCCCAATCTCCTCTCCACCATCGATGTCTTCCTGCCTGCATTTAGACACTTCGAGTGACAACAAACCCACAACAAGGCAACACTTTCCACTTTTCGACATGTTCTACAAAGCACTTCCATATCATTAATTGAGATCCACCTCACTGTAATCTTCACACACACGTACCAATCCTGCCTTCTGGGGTTCTATGCGACACATCTGCTTAGCACTCCCCATCAAGTATTTCAGGTGTTTTGCAATAAGTGTCCTAAATCCTTGGCTACTACTCTTTTCCAGGCCAATTATCCCAGTTTCCTTCAACAACCCATCAAGTGTCTTGGCCTCTACTGCCCTTATACTCACCTATAGAGTTCTTACTGCTAACATCCCTTCTGACCTGGCCCGAAGTGCAATGTTTCCCAAGGATCTGACCAGCTCAGCGCATGGTACAAGGGTGACCATTTTGCTACATTAATTAGCCTAAAACTGCATTAGCTTTTAGACATCCTCACTTTCTGGTGACTCATACATTGTTTTATTCCTAATTTTTATATGAGTTCTTCTCAAATCTGATGTCCTCTACCCCAGAATAGCACCGCTAACATTTGGAATCCAAATGTAAGGCTTTGCACACAACCTTATTAAATGGCCTTTTGTGAATCTTGAGCCATCTTTTCAACTTCTCAAGTCCTTTTTAAATTCCCACTCTGGTATTTAACATTGTCATTCTGCCTCTGCTTTGCTTCACCTGTAAGTTTGGTAAGTACTTCCATATCATAATGCAAATCCTTAGCAATAATCTTGACAGAGTGAGGGCCAAGGACACAAACCAGGGAGCCCCACTCAAAGTTGATATCAATGATGTCAATCAGCACTCCTTAGGTGCACCATATCCAGGAGCTGTCACTCTCTGAACACACTGCACTGCCCACAGTTCTTTAAGTGGTATACAAAGCTAGCATCCACATCATGATTATGAGAAGAGCTAACATGTATTATGGGCCTATTATGTCTCAGGTGTTTTTCTAAGAGGTTTACATGCATTAGCTCATTTAGTCTTTGTTATAACTCTATGAAGTAGGCCATGTTTTTATTCCCACTTCACACATCAAGAAACCAGGACACAGAGCAATGAAGATGCTTGGTCAGACAGTGGTGGCATGGGGATTTCAACTTAGTTCTTGAAGACTCCAGAGCTTGTACTCCTAACCCTATATTGAGATTCTGTCAAACGACATGCAGAAATACACAATTTTTATAACTCTCTTGATTAACCAACCTAGTGCTTTCCAAACTAAGAGAGGCAGCTAGTTTAATGTGGATTCTAAGTGATTCTATGTGAAAGTGAATGTGGCTTTAAGCAATCGCAACTTCTTCCTAAGTCCTCACAAACTACATCTTCAGTAATCCATAGCTCTCACTCTGCCAGGAGAAGCCAAGTTCTCACCTGTATCACCTCAGGTTGAAAATTTGTTCCTTCTCCATATGTTCCACATGGCATGTGCTACCCTCACAGCTTACTGGCTCTGATTCAGAGACCATATTTCTGCAAGTTCCTTGGCTACCCTCAGAAATAATAAACCAATTTAAATCCCCTCAGAAACAGACCAATTTAAATATTTAACCTATCACTCTTTTAATCAGCCCATCTTTGTTGAGCCTCAGTTCTCTCTTAACCCTGACAGCTGTGATCATGATCCTCAGCTGACAGACATCCCCCAGGTTTAAAGAGAGAGAAACAGAAGTATTTCTAGTATCTTGCTTTCATCTGAAAAGCTTACAGCATCTTTTCCTCATGGTGAGCTTTTCTCTATTGCCCTGGGGGATTATAATGAAGAATGCCAGTGTAGCAGGGTATCTACTTTCCTGTTCAAAATATGGCTCAAGGGAAGATTTTTATCAAAGCATATAGCATGCAGGGACGTTTCATGGTCAGAATACAGTTCTACCCAAATATCTCCTTGCACAATCCTTGTAGGAGAAAACAATTCTGTGTGAAGTCTAGCCACACTGACACAGTTTTCACCAACAGGTGGACCAGGGTGGGAATGGCCAAGACAGTCAAAATCAATGGACAGAGCCCAAGGGAAACAGGGAAGCTGAGGGTTCACAGTCACTGGCAAAGGAAACAACAGAAGCCAAAGAATGAACGAAATATGAGAAGATAAGGACCAAAGAAAAGAGAAGAAGAAATAGGGAGAAAGAGATCCCTATGGGCCGGAGTAATTAGCCTGGGTTATGGGGATCTTTTAACAGTCAGCTAGCTTACCTTTCCAGCTTCAACTCCCAACATTTTCCTCCCATGACCTCAGTATACGCTCATACTGAAATGTTACCCCTAGCTGAGCATCCTGGGGAGCACAGCATGACGTCATGACCCTTTGCATTCATTCACAATTAAAAGATTCAAGCCATTAGAATGCTTGGTGCTGTGCCTAGAACAGAGTAGTTGTGTGGTCTTCATTATTATTTTTCTTTGTGGTTCAGTGACACTCAATAGAAGGAAAAACTCACTTTGGTTTTAGATATAGACCTGCTTGAAGGGCCTTGCAGAAAACGGCTGGGATGTGAAAATCCAAGATTGACCTTGGGATGACCTTGAGAAGTGGCATGAATACATACAGAAAGCTGATTCAGACAGTCTGGTTAAAGCACCTCAACACTTATTTCATGTTTAGTATATGTACCCCCAAAATATGTTTCTGTGAGCCACTGTTTACAAATTTTTGTGTAAAACCATACATTTGCTCCAGAATGTGCTGCTCATTGTGGATGCAAGGAGCCCTACTGCTGCCACAGTCCCCCATATATTTTCAAAGAAAATTTCCAATGAACATTCATAAAAATTATTTTCTTATAAAGCAAACACTTTTGAAAAACAGCGAGGTTGGCGGGAATCTAGCAATACAAGTTGTGCATTGGGTTTGACCTCTTGAAGAGCAGGCAAGGAGAGAATGCATCACTCACAGTTTCAAGAAAAGTATTGAGAAGAGCCTTGTTCACAAACTGCTACTAAAACAACAGAAGTCGTTTTTGTCTCTAGAGGTTTCAAGACAAGTTGAATCCAAAAGAAATAAAGAGAAGGAATGTTTTTCCTGGCCACTTCCCTTGTGGCTGGCTCTCAGCATCCTGGCCTGGTGGGGGTAGAATCATGTGACAATCTCGTTGAGGTGGAGAACATGCGAATAGCCCCCTCTCAGATTGTGCTTACAATCTATAAATTCCAGCCAAGCCAGATTCATTCTCTCACCCCAAAACTGTTGCCAGGCATTAACACCAAAAGAATTGTACTGCGTAGACTTTTTAAAGAAATCAATTACAAACCTCTTTCATTAGCTAAACAAGTCCAACTACCAGAAATATTTTGTGTGAAACATTCATAAAGACCGACAGTTGTTTTGCATGACATTTACAGGCCAAGCTTCTTTATGCACCGAGGTAGAATATGATGAATGAAACACAAGTTTTCACAATACACCACATTTTTTCTCATGCTTCCTCTGTGAAGGATTGTGAATGCTAAAGACCAGTGATGGAGGACCAGAAGCCAAAACAGAATTCAAGGCCATTCTCACTGACAACATTGTAGAGTTACTGAGGGAACAGCAAGAGGAAGCTTGCAGCCTTTTTTTTTTTTTTTTTTAGCGTCTAGGAGAAAATATTTAGAAGTAGATTGTGCTTGGGGAAAGTTTTGCGAGCTTCAAAATCAACGCAAGTAGGCTGAAGGAAAGAAATGCATTTGAGATCCCTAAAGGGTGAAGCTGAACTTTCATGTCCACTAATCAAAAAGGGAAAGTTAGAAACACAGGGTCTGTGAAGAATTGGGTTGTGTACAAGAATATCCCACATTCCTCAATTTGTCGAGTTCTTACTGTTACAGGTGCCTGGGACATTTGGTCAAGCTAAAAAAATGACTGGCTGTAACAGACAGGTTCCCCTAAGGGGGAGTTCCAGGGCATATATAATGCTGGACCAAAACTAGGAGAAAAGTCCCGATCTTCTGCAGGAAACACTTCTGTGTCTAGATAGAAGGAAAAACGGGGTCAATGGGCTAGGTGACCCACCTCGATTGGGCACAGAGGACCCATGCCTTCTCAGCCTTCTCCAGACACTAAGGAGCTTGTATGCAAAAATAAAATGCCCAACTTTCCCAGAGATTCTCCTTAAGAATAGCTAGCATCTCAAACAGAATGTGTCTAAAGCTAACCTGATCAGCTTTCCTGACAATGCTGTTGCTCTTCTTACGTTCTCTTCCTCTGTAGAGATGCACTTAGCTCATCCAAGCTGGAAACCGCTTTCCTCCTGAACAAAGCATACCCAGTTCTCACCAAGTCCCACTGATTCTAGTTCCCAAATGCCTCTTGAACTGTCCATACTTTTCCTTTCCATTGCCACCCCCTAGTTTAAGTAGAGATGCTTCCAACTTCAGATCACTGACGTGATCTTCAGCAGGTGTCCCTGTCTTTTGTCTTGACCGTTCACCACCACCACCTTCAGTTCAGATTTTCTGCCAGCAACCAGCATGATTCTGAGAAAATGTGACCATTCAAAAAGAATTCCTTACTGCTTTTAGAGACCTGTCTGGGACCTCCAGACGCCAAAATTAGATATTCACTCTCTAAGCTGCTAAATTATAATTCCTATCAAAATAACAAGCCCACTAGGTCTCTTGTGCAAAAAGATAAGCCACTGATTGGAAAAGTGAGGCATCTTTACAGTTGGAATAGGACTGGCTAGCCGCAAAAGTTCGGAAGACTTACAGAACCCCCCACCCCATATTTAAATGCTTATTTGTTCATTTCCTGCAACACCATCTCCTCATTATTGCTGACTGCGTGGCCAGCACTGGACCTCAAAGGGATCCAAGGATCAAGTGTGACATCCGAGTAAGGAAGAAAGAATTATTCCCAGACAGAGATTTATATTTTTTGAAAATCAGAATCTGAACTATGTCCTACATTCGCAAGATATTAAACCAAAGAGGAGAGAACATCATTTTGGATTGGGTGGCAACCACAAATGACACAGGTGTAATCTCCACTGTGGCAGCACTCCGTGTTCTCGCCGAGGTGCCTGGCTATAGAGTTCAAGCCAGTTGCTGGGCTAGCCAACTCAAACTAAGACCAAACACAGAATCACACTAGGTGATACCAAAAAGCCAGAAAATCCTTCTTTTATGTGGAGGATACTTAAAAGACTTTGGGAACAGTAAACTAGATTGGAATGTCAACCTCCTCCTTCACTGGTCCGTCAAGTAGGTCTAAAAGGCCATCTTTTCTTTACCATGAGGAAAATATTGGGGAAAGAAGCAATCCAGTGTTTAAAATGTGCTTAAGGGGCGCCTGGGTGCCTCAGTCAGGTAAGCGTCTGCCTTCAGCGCAGGTCATGATCCCAGGATTCTGGGATCGAACCCCATGTTGGGCTCTCTGCTCAGCGGGGAGTCTGCATCTCCCTCTGTCTCTGCCCCACCCCCCCACTCGTGCTTGTGCGCTTTCTTTGTGTCTGAAATAAATAAATAAAATCTGGGGTGCCTGGGTGGCTCAGTCATTGGGCATCTGCCTTCGACTCAGGTCATGATCCCAGGGTCCTGGGATTGAGCCCCACATCAGGCCTGCTCGGTGGGAAGCCTGCTTCTCCCTCTCCCACTCCCCCTGCTTGTGTTCCCTCTCTCGCTCGCTCTCTGTCAGAAAATAAATGAAATCTTAAAAAAAAAAAATCTAATGTGCTTAACAACTGGGTTTGGTAGGCTAGGACTGTTGATTGTAGAAGATTCAACTGAAATGGAGAAGAGAGGAAGTAGGAAGAAAAGTGGATATAATCATAATAGGCAGAGTGCCTAATTTGGAAATCAGATCTCAGAAAATGATCTGACCTGCAGATTTGTCCTATTTAATCTTGGGGATGTAGGTATTAAGTTGATGGCCTTATGTGATAGGCAGAACCTCCAGCTGTGACAAACATAGGCCCGACCCCAGCACCCCACTAGAGGGTCATGGCATCTTTTCAGACACAGGATTCAACTCAGTTCTCAGGCCCAGAGCAGCCAGAGACTGCAAAAAAGGCTGGGTAGTTCTGAGGACCCGCCCTCCGTTACTACCACACAGCCACAATGTGAATCTTGTTCCTGCACATTACCCAGGTGAAAAGGAAATCCCAAACACTGTGATTTCTCTTGGATACTGCCTCTGAGGGAACACTCAGACCTGATGTCTCAGAATGAAAGTTGTCATGGGTTCACTTGCCAGACTTTCTTTTGGCCAGGCAGTAATGCTCAGACTTCCTTTGTTTTTGCAGTGGGAATAATGAGACTCAAATACATCCTGTGGACATGTCCCCGGTTTCACAGTGAATAATCATAATGAATATTCCCAGGAACTACCAGAATCCTCACACTGGCCTTTAGCCCTTGAAGTAACGGCTTGGTGGGATTCATTGGTTCAACTCCTTCCCACCCAAAGAGTAATGTAGCAATACCACTTCCCCAGGGGTGGGGCGGAGGGGGGGGTGGGACTGAAGAGACTGGTACAATTAAAAATCCTCTAAATGGGCAGGCATTTGCTTTTCAGGTTATCACTGGATTGTCCACTTTGGCCTGGCTCAGAGGTGATGTAGCAGACACGAAGTGAAAGGAAAGCACTATGGAATGGAAGTCTTTCTCAGAGGCAAACTGGAAATAATACTATAGAGTATAGAATAATCTTAAGTGGACATTGCATTCTTTACTTTGTCTAAGAGAATAGGTCCAAAGGCATGAATTCCTTTGATTCCTGGGAAGTGGCTCTTGATCTGGTTCCACAGGCAAGAACTTGGAAAGAGGAATGTTGGGGGTTGGTGATAAGAAACTCTGAGAAAAAAGTATGTGACTGGACTTCTCAGAATGGATCTAGGCCTGAAAATATGGTAATGTTATGGCAAGTCTCTTCAGAGCATGCTCTCTGCAGAAGATGTCTAAGAGAGAACAGCCCGGTAATGTTCAGACTCCTTTTGTCCTTACAGCGGGTGTACTGGGACTTGGACACAGCCTGCAGTCCAAGGTCAGGTTGGACACAACCTGAGCTCCATGGGGTGATATTTACATGCACAGAATGAAGCTGGAGGGCATGCCACAGCGGGGAAGTTGCAAGAAGAAGGCGTACACGGGAAGAAGTGAGGAGGATGCATCAGAGGTGTGCATAGAACCAAACTTGGGGTTGGTGATTTTCCATCTGGAGACAGACTCAATTCTATGACCTAGAATGTCCCTTCTGTTTTGTAGGAAGTATGCTTGCAAAATCATCATATTGTCTGAAACATTCCTTTAATACACTTTAAAAATTCATTCTTTTCTCTTCTGCCTTTTAATATCACATAATTGATTTTAACGTCCTCTAGGTTCCCAAGGAAAGAAAATGTCTTGTCACTCCCAGCTGCTAATACTCTTTCGTAAGAGAAGGTTTTATTCAAACCTGATAAAAATGCAAAAGAACAAACAATATTCTGCTTTCCATTGCATTTCCTTTCACCCAAAGTTTTTAAAGCACTTTGAAAATATTAATTACATCTCTGAATAGCTGTAAAATAATATGACTCTTCCGTCATCTATTTTTGTAACTAATGAGAATGAAGCACAGGCCAATATAACTATCGACTCGAGTAAATGAGGATCCTGGATCCAGGCGAAGAGCCACAACATCACTGCACAAACCAGGATATGCAAAGGAAAAGAAACTAAGGATATAGGCCTTGCAGATTAAAAGAGGCAGATTCTTTTCTCTTCCTTAAAACATAGAAGATTCTCTTAATATTCAATATTTTCCTCACCCGTGAAGTAGGCATAATTACACTGAATGACTGTGGGAGAGGTATTTATCCTCAACTAGAGAGATGGCAGGAAAGGAAACTCCTATTTTCCCAAATTATTTGTCTTTTAATGATAAGCACTTTTTACCAAAAAGACACATTTTAGCAAGATATACTTTTCCCAAATAAAAAGGGAATGAGCTGCATTTGCCTGAACTAGAAATACAAGTTGTCTCTTTTGCCATGACTCCTATCTATAACGTTAAATCAACTCATACCCTGTAATTTCCAGGAGTATTGGTAGGGGAGTTAAAGCCCCAACTCCTCTATGGAAAGGGTTCCTTTGCATCCAAGAGTTATTTCGCATTTTAATCCAGCTTTATTTAAAGAGCATTCTTGAATTTCCAGAATAGCGTTTCACAGTTGGTAGCAGGTGGCAGGGTAAGTAAACTTCATGCCACAGCAACATTTCCTCCTGGCGATTACAGTGTTAAGTTATGAGCAAACAAGTTCTTCTTGAAATGAAGAGCTCTGCAAAAGTGACCACTTAATTAGGGGCATTCAAATCCCTTGGTGCCTTGGCTAATTCACTGGCCCCCTTTTTTGAACCTAAAATAAGCCATCTAATCTGAAACATGAGATTTTTTCCCGGGCCAATGAAGCCACAATTTGTCACTCAGGTCTTTTAGTGCCACATATTGCCATTAGTCTCCCTAATGTAGTGCAAAGTCATGGTTACGACATTTAGGGTTTCTGGGTAGCCAATTTTAATGAGGAATAAATAATATCTCCTGTTTGGCTAATACCTGCTGGTGTAGAAAGGTAATCCAAATGTCACTGCTCCACCTCCTCATTGCGGAAAAAGACTAATGGGCAACATCTGCTTTGAATATGTTCCTGGGGGGAACGTCTTGAGGTCTCTCTTCTAATCACAGAATGATCTGTGAGAGCTGGGAGAGAATTCGGAGGCCTGAGGACCTCCAACAGTCAGCGTGTCACTAGAACAACAACACAAAAATCAGGAAACTCTGGGGAAAAAAGAATGGCCCATCCTTACTGCTTACATGTGTACACATTTCTGCTCAAAACAATAGAAGAGCCCTTGGAGTAGGAAACAGCACACAACAAATGTGTTTATTGCTGCTGTTTAATAAACAGTGGTAAAAAGAAGGGCTTTGAGGGACAATTTTGGTTCCTTCCAGCTTTAGCTTTGTCCACAGAACTGGTGGGAACGCGGGCAGGATGCTCATAAATGGACAGATTTACAACCTAACCTCTGTAAAGCATCCCACAGGCCAAACTCATCCCAGGCGCCTTGGTGCTGCGCTCATCACCTGTGCTGCCACGGGGCACAGGGTCAGAGGCTATACACACTCGCTTGCAGCCGGGGGGGGAGTCAGCTTTTTCCCATTGATCAGAGGGCTAATGGCTTGTCTTTATTTCTTGGCTTTTTACTTTGCTGAGATGTCTAGATATTTATTTTTACTCCTTTTTGGAGCATATGCCCAGACTTCTCTAGTTTTAGAAACAGAGAAATAAACTCAGAAGATGAAGGAGCATAACATGACACTCTCTGGGTTGTTGACATCTGCTTTTTCCTGTTGTGTTTTTAATCTGGCCTTTCCTCCATATGAATTTACAAAGCACCAATGTTTAAAGAAAACAAATAAAAATAGGGCCTCTTTTAAACACTAAGTTGCCTACTGTAATGTCCAGCTGTCTTAAGGAAGAATATATATTACACGTGCGAGGAATAGGAAGCCAAGACTTTTATGCTTGTATAAAAAATGGAGAAGCTTAATCAGTTGTTTAAGCTGATAGGGAATTATGAAGGAAAAAAATGAAAAGAGCTTTGTTCTCTCCTCTTTACTTTAGTTTGCATTATTCATTGAGGACCTCTATTAGTCAGGGTTATCTAAGTTAGATTGCAATAAAAACATAAAGAAAAAAACTCTATTTCATTGACTTAGAACAATAAGTTTACTTATTTGTTTTGGGTTTTTAAAAAATTTTTGACATCACCCTGTGGTTCACATGGCTGCCCTGGGTTGCTCTCCAGGATACTAAACTAACTCTCTCACCCCTGTACTGTAAGAAAGTCCCTACAACACTTGCATCAATAGGGTGGTGTAGGGACAGATCTCAATGTCACTAGTTCCATGCTGAATCTTGTGAAGTTAATTGGTCACCTTTCCTTTTAAGGCCATCAGTTAAAAGTCTCTCATGAAAAGTAATTTGGGAAGGGATGGCAGAGGAGATTACTAATTATCTCATACTATTTATTCTCTGATTATTTGTGAATTTATCAGGTGATCTTTTACTTGTATGTGTGGTATATATATATATTTTTTTTTTTTCTTTTTTCTTTTTTTCCAGATTCTGCTGGGGCTTTTTGTTTGTTTGTTTGTTTGTTTTCTGACAGGCTGTTTTCCTCTTACGGATACGAATATATACGGCTTCACCTTAAATGCGTGATGAATCACCCTCATCTTTTCATGATCTTCCTTCAGTGCATCCATAGCAACTGGCAAGAGCCATCTGATTCTATAAATTTTATAATTACTTCTTCTCCCCAAAACAGTCACATGCCTGAGATATAACACTCATCAGTTAGTAATGTATTCCCTTCCTCTAGTATCACAACCAGCTCGCAGCCAGTGGAAGTTTAAAAAATTGTACTACTGTTGTGCGTCACTGTGCTTCCAGTGATGTGGTCCTCATTTCCAGGCAGCAATGAATCTACCTTCCAAAATCCCCTTAGACTTTGCTCCTAAGATCATTTCAAGGGCTGGTTTCTTAGGAAATAGACAGTGATGTAGAGATTTCATGTAGACGATTTACTGGAAGAGCCCTTGGGAGCAATATCTCTAAGGGAATAAGGAAGTAGATTTGGGCAGAGGGAAAGTGAACTGGGATGGTTTCAGCAGAGGCCTCAGCCAATCCTATGAATATCTTGGGAGCTGGGCATTTCAAAAACAATACTCTTTAGCTGAAGACTTCATTACCCCACTTTCAATAATGGATAGAACAACTGGTCAGAAGATCAACAACAGAAGATTTGAATGACATTATAAACAACTAGACCTAACAGACATCTTTTGAGCTATAAAACATCTATAGAGATCCTCAAAGGCATATGGAACATTTGCTAGGATGATAAACTATAAAGCAAGCTTCAATAAATTTAAAAGGATAGAAATAATACAAAGTATGTTCCCTGATCACAGTGAAATGAGAAATCAATAACAGAAAGAAATGAAAACAAAAAAAGGAAGAAATGGTGAAAACACACAAATATATGGAAATTAAACACTATTCTCCTAAATAAACAATGTGTCAAAGAAGAAATCAAAAGGAAAATTAGAAAATATTTTGAAATGAATTAAAATGAAAAAGGAGGATACTAAAAAATGTATGGGATGTAGCTAATGCAGTGCTTAGAGGGAAATTCACAACCTATAAATGCTTACGTTAGAAAGAAAGAAAGAAAGAAAGAAAGAAAGAAAGAAAGAAAGAAAGAAAGAAAGGCAGGAAGGAAGGAAGGAAGGAAGGAAGGAAGGAAGGAAGAAAGAAAGGAAGAAAGAAAGAAAGAAAGAAAGAAAGAAAGAAAGAAAGAAAGAAAGAACAAACTTACATCAATAACCCAAACTTTCATTTTTAGGACACTGGGAAAAGACAATCAACCTAAACTTAAAGTAAGCAAAAGAAATCAAAGATTAAATTGGAAATTAATGAAATAGGGAATAAAAATACAACCGAAAAAAGGAGCAGATAGCTTTATTGGAGGATTCTATCAAACATTTAAAAAGGAAGTAATACCAATTCTTCACAATCCTTCTAAAGAAAGAGAGAGGAGAAAATATAACAGGAAAGAATAGTTCCCAAACCATTATATGAGGCCAGTATTAACTATCCTGTGTGAAAATTAATAATGGGAAACCTCACTAAAATGAAGTTCAGAGATTCAGCAGGGGGAGTCCTCATGCCCTACCACTTGTCAATTATAAATCCAACAGGAAGAAATGGATCTTTCCTGAGGATGCTACTTTACTACCTAAGTAAGAGGAAGAAAGGCTTTCCTCCATCCACCTCCATCCTCACCCCTGTAACTGCCCAGCCAATGAGAGATAAGTCACAACTCAGCCAATAAGAAGCCACTATACTTCCAACTCCCAGTTTACTCCAATGGACTTTTTGTTTATAACAGCCTTTCCAACTTACCCCTTTTCTCTATAAAAGAGTGAAGTCTGTGTTCCCAGACTTGCCTGCAGTTTTGCTTGTCCCAGATTGTAATTCTCTGTTATTTCTGAATAAACCCATATTTTTCTAGAAAAATAGCTGGCAGTGTTTTTTTTAAAAAAATAATTATTTCTAAATAACTGGAAGTTTTATTTTTAAGGCTAACACTTGACACAAGTGAAAACACTGAAAGAAAACTATCTTTTATGAAATGGACACAGAAATCCGAAACAAAATACTAGCAAGGCAAATCTGACAACATTAAACAAATAAAAAAATTATACACTGTGACCAAGTTGGATTTATACTAGCAAGGCAAGATTGGTTTAACACCCCAAAATCAAGTAATATAATACATTGTATTAATAGAATGGAAAAAAACCCCACTAATTATCTCAATAGATGAGGAAAAGTCTTTTGACAAAATCTATACCCTTTTTTGATGAAAACACTCAACAAAATATGAATAGAATGGAACTTTCTCAACCTGATAAAGGGTATGTACAAAAAATCCAGAGCTGACACCATACTTAATAGTGAAATATTGTATGCTTTTCCCTAAGATCATGAGCAATACATAAGGATGTCCACTCTTGCCATTTTTATTCAACTTTATACTGATGGTTCTAGCCAGGGCAACTTAGGGAAAAAAAAAAAAAAAAAGTATCCAGATTAGAAAGGAAAAAGTATAACTATCTCTATTTGGCAGATGACATGATCTTGTACCTAGAAAATCCTAGAGAATACACTAAAAACTAGTACAACCAACCAAGGAAGGTGGTAAGTTTGCAGAATACAAGTTCAATAAACAAAAATCAATTCTATTTCTATACACTAGCAATGAAACAATTTGAAAATGAAATTAAAAAACAATTCTATTTTCAATATCAAATAGAATAAAATAATAAATTTAACAACAGAAGCTCAAAACTTATACTCTGAATTATAAAATATTGTTTAAAAAAATTTTTAAAGATTTAAATAAATGGACAACAGCTCTTGTTCATGGATCAGAAGCCTTAATATTATTAAGACGGTGGCAAACCCTGTCAGAATCTTGGCTGGATTTTTTGTAGAAATTGACAAGCTGATTCTGAATTTTTTATATATTTGTATGGGACACAGAATCACCAAAACAGTGTTGAAACAGAAGAATATAGTTGGAGGGCTCACACTTCTCAATGTCAAAACTCACTACACAAAGCAACAGTAATCAAGAAAGTATTGTGCTGGCATGAAGGACAGATAGAGATCAACGGAATAGAGTTGAGAATCCAGAAATAAATCCATGTGCTTATGGTCAACTGAGTGGTGCCAAGAACAGGTAAAGAAATGGAAAAGAACAAATCTGGACTATATGATACAAAACAAGTCAGGGAAAACTCTTAACAATAGGATTGTTTCATAGTTGTGACCAGCTCTGGGCTCAGCTTCATCTATTTGGAATTCCACCAACACATTCTAAGATGGCAGAGTCCCATTGTGATTAGATGGGGCACTATTTCTATGTGGCACTCATGCCTTATCACCAGCAAGAAATACTAGTTATTTTGGTTTTGCAGAGGCAAAGAATAATACTTTCCATCTGGTCTTCTGGGTTGTGAAGAAACCAATTCTCCTCACTTGAGCATCAGTATAGGAAACTCCCTGAAGAAAAAGGGGCTGGAAGGGTATTGCTTAAGTCTTCCTGAGGCTAAAAGAAAAAACCAAGCTCATTATTTCCCTGGTAAAGTTAACTAAATCCTAATCAACAATAAGAAAGCCTTTCCCCTTTCAGAACGGTGGCTTTGGCTTCCTTGTAGCCTTAGAAAAGCTGTCTTTCTAGAAATAGAGGGCAGAGTAGCCACTTCACCAGTCTCAGCCCCTGAGCTGAGGCTCTGCGTGAGAAAAGTCACTTGTTTAAATCAAAGAAAACGCTATCTTTCTTCTGCTGTTAATCATGGTTGGTTAGCACTGTAGTTAAACCCAGTATTTTTCTTAACACACAATATTTAGGAAAGAAGAGAAAAGAATTAAATCACGCAGTGAGGCAGAAAGGGATTTTTACCTGAATACCTTCAATATTCATACCACTTTCCCAGGGGGAGTTTAATTCTAAATGTCACTTAGTGATTTTCGAAGGTAGAAGATGATAGCAGCCTGTCTGAGGACAAAGAGAACAAGCTACATTAACATACCACCCCCGCACTCCCCAAACTTCTGCCCACCTTCCTCTGGGCAAGTGTGTCCTTGCGCAGAAGCCAAGAGGAAAAGGACATAGGTGCCTAAAAGTCACTCTTATAGTTCACAATAGCATTCTTCACATTCCTTAGATTTTAAATACATCAGGTTCAGAGGGAAGACCAAAGGAAGAGCTGCCCTTTTATTAAATAGGATGAGTGATAATGGACAATGTGAAAAACAAAAAGGATTTCCATGTCATTTTTTACCTCACTTCTCCACAGAGAGGTCAATTCCAGTCTGACAAGCAGTGCACGGACCATTTGCAGGGGCAGAAGTCATACCAGAGAAGGAGAAAAGTGAATCCAGAGCTTTCACATTTTTAAATGCTCTCAAATCAACAGGCAAGCTTTGCAAAAAAGGCTAGAGGTTTTGAAGGCTCTGCCAGTGAGTGTTTTAGAAAACTCAAGGGACTATGTGAAACACCTTCAATCAGACACTATCAAGTCACTAACAATCTCAGGCTTCCTTTAAAACATCAAATAATCCATATGTAAAGAAATCTAAAGAGATTACAAGGAGCAAAACAACAGAAAGAGAGAATGGTCTTGAATCCTATTCTTCTAGTCCTTAGGAAGTAGAAAATGATAGAAAACCTTTGGCCCCAGAAAGTCCCTAACCTAAATCTTGTCAATAAAATCTTAGTGCTAGATTTTATGTTGATGGAGAACTGCTAGAGGTGAGTTGATAGAGCCCTGAATCTCCTGGTGGGCACAAAAAATGGCCCAGAGACAGACCAAGAAGATTTTGATCACCCTAAAGAACATACACTCAGCAAATTCCTATCTGCCTTTCATTCCAAGATCAAATGTGAGAGACGCTATTGTGGCAGTCTTGTTCATAAGCTCCCACATACCACAGTAACCCCTGAAATTGGTTCATCTTCCATCACCTCCAAACCCCAGCCATACAGGGCCATCAACCAGGGAAAGTGGGCTACTGCCAATGCCTGAAAGCCAAATGCATACTGTGTGAAGCCCTTACACACTGCTGACCCTGGCCTTTGGAAGACGGAGTAAGGAGTAGACCAAGAAGTAGATCCCTCTTGGATCTGAGGAGAAGAGTCATATGTTCCCCAAGGACAAGATTAGGGGAGTAAAGAAGAATGTTTGAGTTTACTTAAGCCAAGATCAGCAGAACAGCTGGTAAAATATGGTGGCCAAGAGCGTGGACTCTTGTTCATGATAGATCCTTCTCTGTTTGAATCTCCACTGGGTACTCCATAAAATCTGTGCTCAGAGCCCCCATACCCAGCTTCTCTGCACCATAGTCCCTCATGTACAGATGGGAGTAATAGAACCTACCTCACAAAGGTCCTATTTTGAGGACTAAACAAGACATTGTACATAAGAGCACAGCATAGGGCATGACTCTAATAGATTTTCAATAATTGTTATTGGCCATATGTTCCCATTACATGGTGAAGGGGGATTTATTCAAAACAATTCTTCTGATCTTTCCCGTTCTAAACTTTCCCTCCTGGAGCACATTCTGGTTTTGAATATATTTAACATAAAAAAGGTATAGAGGCCTCCTCTGGGAGACAGAGGCCAGTGGCCCTTCTTACCTGACAGAGGCACCCTTCTTGTGATTTGCTCCAACCATCCACTTAAGGCTTCTGGCCTGAAAATCCCAGTTCAGATTTGAAGAAAAGAGAAAAGGGGATTTTTCCCTTCCTTTTCAGACTCATGAAGATGAATTGCAAATCTCAGAGGGCAAAAGGCAAATTATGTTAATTACTCAAAGGACAAAGACCATGCTTGTTAAATTAGAAGAAGTAGATGCTCTTTTGGAGGAGTGGCAAAAGAAAATTTGGGAGGAAGAAGTGAGATAAATAATAGCAGAGCTATCATTCTGGAGAGAAGGCATGGCAGTGGGAATATGCACCAGCTCATCCATCGAGGTGACACCTTCTAGAACATTGACATTCAAATGGTCTTCATTCCCCAGACTGCCTCTCCACTTGACCCCTGGACTGTGGCAATCCCTACCCTAGGAGCAAAACACTGTTGAGGACTCTGGGCAATGATGGCCTCAATGAATTAAACTGCCATGTACAGCACTTGGGCCCTAACTCCTGACCCTACGCTCAACAAAGCTCCAAGGTTAGAGTACCACAAAGTCCTGCTGATTTGTGATTGAACCTTTAGGAGAACACATTTGGGTACTGTTTCTCTCACACAGAGAAACTGTGTTACTCTGATGGGAGAAAAGATGAAAATAGGGATGGACAAAAATTTTAAGAAGTAGCTACAACGTCTCAGGTACTTGGAATATTTAATCTGCATAAAACATTAAAGTTGGAGTTGTTTTTCTACATTTTTCAGACAAGGAACAGGCTCACCGAAAGTCAAAGCCAGGCTTCAAATCCTGGGCTCCAAATCCTTTCTGGTACTTTCCACCACACTGATTTGTCACCCCTCACCTCCATGGTGTTACTGCAAGCTGGGTATTCTTATTCTGTTTCTAGCACTTTTATGACCTTTTTCTCACTTATAAAGTTTGGAGATTGGAAAAAAAAAATCACCTCAAAGTTACTTTCCAGCTCTGTCATTTATTAAGGACCTTCCTGCAACGTGGAGGCCTGAGGATAACAGGATTCTGTCAACGTTTGGAAACACCCTGCCCCCTCACTCAGGGCAGGAGACAAAGCTGGGATCCATGGGGGAGCTGGTCGTGGGCTGAGAAACCAGGCAAGTGTGAATTCTAATCCTGGTGCTGACATTGACTTCCTCCTAATCCTCACGGTCACTTTGTTTCTGAGTTTCCATCTGTGCAACAAGGTTAATAGGACTCATCAATCTCCCAGGAGGGTGTTCAGGTCTGCTCAGCTTTTGCAAGGAGCTAAAGCCTCATTTCAGAGGGCCTGGTTGTAACGTGGGGATACCCTAAGAAACAAAAATCATGAATGCTCAGAGCAAGTTGTTGAAAATGGCATTAAAAAAAATAGCATGTTTGAACCTGCTCAATTATCCCAAATATAAAACTCATTTTGAAAAGCAGTAGTTCATTATTTGTTCAGCTACTGGAAGCAAAGTTAATAGCTAAAGTCCAACCTAAGAGAAGGTACAAAGTAAAAGAGGTTTTAGAATACCAGACATTTTGGAGTTCAAAACCCTCAAAAAAGCAATGTAATGTTTCTTTTCTTCTTTAAAAAAATTATATATATATAATTATATATATAAATATATATAATTTTTTACCAACAGAATGATGGGCTGAATTTGAACACAGGATAGTCTTTTGCATCCTCAATTAAGTGATTAATTTTTTACCCTGAAGAAACATTCTGGAAGACATAGAATCATCCAGAACTTGCAAATATGTCAGAGTTTGAATGCGTGGAAATAGCCAAGCACAACAAGAAATCTCCAGTGTCTATACTTGTCCATGAAGTAAAACAAATTGCCAGGTGAGCTTCATGTTGCCATATATATATATATTCATTCATATGTTGTTATTGAATGTGCTCCCAGAGTGCACAGCTATTAGCCTCAGGAAGCTTTTCCTAGCAGGCTTGGCTGGGGTGGGGGGGCGTTGCTGTGGAGAATGGGAGGGAAGAGCATGGGCCAGCCAGCCGAGCCCACTGCATTTGTAGTTCTCCTATCCCGCACGTTACGGAAAGCAAAATGTTCTGATACTCTCTAGTACCTTCTTACCATCACCAGAGGCAGATCAAGTCTGCACTCCCCCTTAAGAATGGTAAAATGTGCTTTGCTTTCATTTTGTGTAGCTCTCCCGTATGATTTTTTTTTTCAGTCCTGAACTGAATACCCCAACTGCCTTTCTCAGACTGTGATAAATCGGGGACTTCTTTCTCCCACTCTGGACTCCATTCTGACATCATGGTAGCTATACAAACCACAGTGTGAGGCAAACAAAAGAATTTTTCATTTTCTCTTTCATTCAATAAGGCTCCATTTTCTGTCACCCTACAACCTTTTGACCTGTATCCTAATGGCAGTGGTCACTCAAGGGCAGAAGTTCAGCTGTAGGTTAAGTCTGTGTGTGTTTACGCTGAGGAGAGGCCCTGTTTGCACTCACTTCCTGTTGTCTGTGCCTGCACAATGTAATTGCTCTCCCAGAGCCCTGCGATCCCACCTGCTGAGGGAGCTCCTTCCCATGAAAGATAGGTTAAAAAAAAAAAAGTTGTTTTCCCTTCTTCCTTCCAGCCACCGAATCCTGTCTTTGCTGCAGCTGAGCTGACATTAGCCCAGTCTTACCTTCAGAAGGTGGAAGAAATAAATACTGTGACAGAGATTATTCTGTTTGGTTTCCACAGTTCCCCAGTTTGCATTTCCTAACACCTATTGGTCCATGAACCCTGAAAGTTGCGTTAAAAATACCTTGGGGGTCGCTATATTTCAATGTTTAAAACCAATGGGAAACCATGTATTAAATAACTGAAGCATCACAGAAACAGACTGAATAGGGAGTGTTCTAATTTAAATAAGAAAGTCACACAATTTCCCTCAGACGATTTTCCTACCTGCCCACTCCTTCCACCTCACCTTCTCTTGCCCTACTCCGCCATCCTACAATGTTACTTCCAGGAGATCAACACACTAACTGCCACCAGTATTTCTGTTAAAATAGCTGACTGGTTACAGAAAGTGTTGCTGTGTGTGAACATTTATTTGCTCATGCATTTGTCTAATTCAACCAATGTATCCATTCAACCATCCATCCCTCCCTCTTTCAGGCAGGTCCAAGCTCCAGAAAGGGAACAAGTGTGAACTACTATGAAGAGTGCAATATGGCTTCCATATAAGGTGGGACAAAGGGTAGGTGAACACTGGACTGGAACAGGACATAGTGTTCATTGACCATTCGTACTGTAGAAATGTGGGATACACACTGTGGCTTAGATCTCCTATCTCCCCTAGACCTTCTCTGTATAACCTATACCACATGAACAAGCATGGTGTACATGGTATGGCAGGGCCTTCCAGGGACTCCATTCCCTCACATTCAAGTGGCCCTTGAAAGATACCACAGAAAGGATATTTAATTTGGTACTTCTCCAAAAACACTGATTTACAATCCCTGCTGGTTCTTTTTCCCCTCCATGTCTGTATGACAGACTCTAAGACCAACAATGCGCATGTAATTAACTACTTGACCTCTGCTCAGCTATGTGGACAGATGATATGTAATGCTTCCTTCCTTCTTTTCCGTTTTTGCCAGGATTCCAAGTTATGTGCGTCCCTCTATTGCTCAATCTCTTGTTTCGTCTCCCCCATATGGTGTGACAGATCACTACAACAGACCATTATGGATGGGCTCCCGTGTGGAAGACTGCCCTACTGAGGCAGATTAATGATCATCCTGGAGTAGTGCCACATTCTCTTTTCCAGAATGTGGAGGCCAAATCCGGATGCTACTGAGGAGGATATAAAAAACCCATAGACACTTAATTGTGCAATGTTATCCTTCCCAATGCCAGCTGGTGATCAAATTATGAGATGAAACAAGAGGATTTATAATCCTTGTAATTTCATCTGAGCCTGTGTTGTCACAGAGGCAGTCCTTACCATATGGTCCATCCTTTCTGCAAGGTTCCAAGAAAACCACCAGGGCATTGGGTGCCAAGGGTTAATTTCATTTTGTCTGTTTACTTCCTATTATAGCAAGAGATAAGATACAATGAAGTACTCCCATTCCATTTATTACTTTTTCTTTGAATCTATGTCCTCTTCAAATATTAAGTGGTTCTCTCCCTAAAATATGTAACTCTTCCCAAAATGGTTTCACATTTCTTACTGTAAATCTTTCATACAGCTGTTCCTTGTTTTTTATCTGAACTGTCATATTTTCCTTGCATAAGATTTCTGTCATTGTCCTCATTCTTGTTTACTATAAGCACTTCCAGAATTTTCATGGTGACTGAGTATTTTTCCCATCTCTCTCTAATTCAGGGATCTTTGCCAAAATATAAATATATGGGACATAGTTCTCTACTTATGGTTTTGTCCCAAGATCAGCAAGCAAATAAACTTATGTACCTCTCCCCCAAGGTTCTTCCATATCTGTGTACCGAACTCAAGAGACAAAATGTCTCATTCAAGTTGTAAATGGTAAACCTCAGGCATTTAGGAGATGCTATCTAAAAATTGGTGAGTTAAATTTTAGGTAAAAAAGTAATCATGGATCTTCAAAAGGAGACACAGAAAAGGAAGATAATGGCCAGCCTAGAGAAGAGTAAGATACCTTCACTTGGATTTCATGGGTTAAGTGTTGCCCAAAGGTAGAGCTGTGCAGAGTTGCAGAGACTTTTAGCAAACAAAAAGTTTTAAAGGAGCAGGAAAAAGAAGGGAAATTCAAGAACAAAGGTGCGGACAATAACCTGAATAAGTCACAAAACTGAAAATGCAAAAGGAAAGTGGGAAGACTATTGTTAGTGAAATTTCAATATTTGTTGATTTAATTATTTGAAAACTAAGTTTATCATAAAAGGAACTATATTCAGGCCAGAAAGAACATAAAGAGAGAAAAATAGTTTATATCCTTAGAAATCCAATTAGGGACTCCAGTCAGGATAGACAAGTAGAAATGTAATTAAGTAGTTACCCCCCACTGACCACACCCCAGTAGTTCGGGGGCAGAGGAAAGGAGGAGAGAGAGAAGTCACCATTAAAAGCAGACTGAAGCCACACTGATGAATTTAAATCCTGGTTCTGTCATTTACTAGCTGGGCAATTTGGACAACTTACCTGCCTTCTCCGTGGCTCAGTTTCCTCATCTGTAAAATGGTGATAATAGTATTTACCCAAATACTGCTTACGAGAACTAAATGTGTGTGTGTGCGTGTGTGTATCTGTGTGTTGTGAAACCGTTCTTGCACACAGAAAGCACCACGTAAGAATTTGCTGTTGTGGTTCTGTTACAACTGGACAGAACTAAGAAGCAAGAAGGCACTATTACTATTTTTACCTTTGTAAAGCCCGCTGGCTTAGGGATAGCAATAAAACTTTGGATGACTTTAACTGCATTTGTGGGATGGAAAAGGAGAGAAGAGCCAAATGGAGAAGGGAAGCATAAGGATGCATTAAAATAATTTCTGTATGGTTTAAATTTTTTCCAGAGCTAAGTCCAACCGGACCCTTTATCCCCACATTTTTTAGCACCTCAACTCCTTGTAATGGGGACTAAATACACAACTCACTGCACACATTCAAGGACATACTTCTGCCACCTTTCTGGAAACCACCTAGGATATTTGCTATTTGTAATCAAACTTTTTTTTTAAACCAGATTAGGTCCCAGTCCTGAAACCTCTACTTAAATTTGCCCCTAATCTGAGAAGCCGCTAAAATTTCTGAAAAGTAGAGATGGATAGACAAGGTTGTCACTATGAAGGGAACAGCTTGAGCAAAGGAACAACAACCAAAAAAAAAACGAAATGAGGGTAAATCCAGAGAGAACATAGGGACTAGCACACAAGTACATCTAAGTAATGTGAAGGAGAAAGGAAGATGGGACTGGACGGACATGATGAATGCCAAGGGGAGAGCCCCGCGCTTAACCTGGGAGGCAACATAGGGGGACGTGGGGGCCTGTGGAGAGTACTCGATGGTGTTCAGAGTGTAGAAGCATAAAGTTTAGGAGTTCACTAACTGGATAGCCTTGCTCACGCCCCTTCGCTTCTCTAGCCCTCAGTCTCCTTATTGTTTCAATTTTTAAAATATGTATGGAACTCTTGCTATGTGCCAAACACCATGTCTGGGCCCCCTAAAGGATTCAAAATGGAATCACAGCATCTGTGCAACTAAAAAGCCCAACCGAAAGACCAACTCTGCACATCCCAACTCTAACATGTCATCAGGTTCCAGCCAACTGGACTACCACCCCAGTTCATGAAGGACAGCCAAAATATTCATCAAATGCTGTTGCCTATAGTCTGTAGACTACTGAACTCTGAAAAGTTTCATTAAGGTCTACCACCTCTGGCCTGGCAGTCATTTTACTTTCTCCAGGTGAACAGGTGAAGAAAACTTGATAAAGAGTGATTGATTCTCTATACTGCCTGAGAAATTAATTGCATATGAGAATGGGAAAAAAAGATTGGATTTACAATATATAATGATCATCAGGAGGTACGTTATCTTGTCTAATTTTAATCAACTTTTGAATGACAGAAATAGAGATTTAACTGGTTGGTTGATTAATCCTTTTTCAGTTTGTGTGTTTCCAAGTGATCAGTGATTTTTTCAAATGTCTTTCTCCTTTCAAGAATCCCTGGCAAGTTGACATACATATGGTGAACATATGGCCTTCTCCTAATTGATTTAATTCAAAAGAGGACCCAGGGGAAAGCTCTGAGCACTATCTGTTTGAGAGCTTTGGGGAATGTTTATTTCAGAGTGAAGGGTGTAAGTGTGATACCATCAGAGCAGTGCACTTGAAACAGTACCCACACATGGTCGGAAGTATCAATGGGTATAAATCATTAGGATCATTTTAACTCAAAGTCTCTGAATTGGCAGAACAATATAAAAATTTATTTTTAAATAAAACTGGGAGTGATTGCGATGTTTATTTCAAGAAATTAAAAACATGGCTCGTACTAAATTTCCCCACTTGTAAAACCGTCACTCCCCAGGTGAAACTGTGTTGCCTAATTAACCGGCACCATCCATTTAGAGATCAATTTGCCTCCATTCCACCATGAGCCTATGTGTGCCTAATGCATCCTCCACCTGATAGAGATAATTGTGAAGCTAAACTACAGCGGAAGGGACGGCGCAATCGACTGCATTCCTTCCCTACAGACTGCTATAAATAAAGCCATGTGTCTCTCATCTGTTTGCTAAATGGCTCCTAGATGATAGTCATCCAGCTGCAACAAAACCAAAACCAAATTGAGTTCACTCTCTTTATTGGCCTCCCTGGCTTGGTTCTAACAATAAAGTCAAAATACCTGTCATTAGCGAATGATGACCTGATGGATTTGGAGCTTGTCTGAATCCTTAACATGAGGGGTCACGGGACGAAATTTTTAAAATGTGACATCTGGCCATGGCCCTATCAATCTCTTTGTGTCAGCAATGCCCTATGCCAAAGCTTATTTTGCTGTGTGACAAAAATAAGGGGCATACTAGATAATTAGTCCTTCTGTGTCAGGCATAGGACATTTCTATTTTATATCTATGTACATTTAATAAAGTATATGTGTGTACATATAGCTCATATTTTATATATATGTGTGTGCATATTATATGTGTCTTTCACTTTTTGTCTCTTTAGCCCTCAGCCTTACACAATTCTAATAAATGTTGAATGAACGAATGGGTAGGCACTTACATGGGCTACATAAATAACCATCCAGTGGATAACTTTATAGTGGCATTAGCATTAGCAATACTATTACTAAAAATAATATAGCTACTATTAATTGAACTTTTACAAAGTCCAGACACTAGTGAAAATGGGCTTTGAACTAAATACTCCATCTCCTTTAATCCTGACAACTGTGCTGTGAGAGAGAGTTTGTGATTCCCCAGATTATAGATTAGGGAACTGGGGTATGAGGAGCTTACACAACATGCCTAAGGACAGATAGGTAGTAATACAAAATCCATATAATCTGCTGTAACCACCAAGCTATTTCAACTCAGGGAGCACACTGTCAATTCATGATATTTCATTGGAAGGCTTAACACTATTTTTGTTGGAGCAATGTGATTTCACTCACAGCTTCCTCCTCTTCTGGGAGTTAATTCAATCCTATTAAATTGCTCTGGCAAATTGTTAATGATCCTGCATACATAGACTATAAAATAGAAGAGGAGGGGATGCGGGCCTTTGATTCCGGAGAATGGATTGCAGTCAAGCACAGAGTGGGACAGGAGTAACGAAAGTACCCTTGTCCCATTTCCACATGCCTGAGCAATCCTCAGAAAAATTATTGTACCCAGTTAGCAACCTTAGGGTCATCTTCAAATCCTTTGCAATGGAGTATCATTGCTTCAGTTCCACAGAATATTTAGGAATTTTCCATTGGGAATTTATGCTAGGGAAGAAGCTTTTAAGATCTGCTTTGTAGAGCACGTCCCAAAGTATGCTAATGTATTTTGATGTTTCATAAGAGGGTGTAGCATAGTGCCATTGAAAACAGCACTCCAGCCGATGATGGTGAATCAAAAATTTCTTTCCCAAGGCTCACGCGGCCACAGCACCAAGAAAAAAAGAAAGAAGAATGGACTTTTATTTCTCTGTGCATCATGACAGTATACCTTGTTCTACCCAGCGAAACCCAAGAGGGAGAATTAGTCCAAATATTGTTTTAGAGCTAAATCTTGGCTCATGTTATTTATTTCACACAATAGAGTTACAACACCTCTGATGCCATTCCTTAATCAATTGGAACTTGAACCCTCATAGTTCCTACATTTAACGTTCTAAATAATTTGAACACGAATTGCACACTTAAAATCTCTGCACTGTCACAGCTAAAATGACTCTCAATAATAGGAATACTGAAAAAAAAATAAAATAAAATAATAGGAATACTGTAGGCTCACAATAGAGGCCTCCTTGGGATACCCTGGGACAATAGAGGCCTCGCTGGGACACCTTGGGCAGCATCTTTATTTGTGAATAGAAGCAGAATTGGGGCCCATCCCTTTTTAAAGTCTTTTCACAGACTTCCCTCAAAGCCATTCCGGTTTTCTCTCATCAACATTTCTTTAGTACCTAAGGCAAGGTGATCATCCATGGTGGTGTTTTCTGGACAGCATAGTTTTAAAGATCCTTCTTCATAGGCCACATCAGCATATTCAGGCAGACAGTGTCCCAGTTTGAGGTTTGAAAGCATGGCCACAGGACATATAGGGAACAAGTGAACAGCATCAGTGGAATATTGTGTGATGGTATTGCAGCGTTTTTAAGGGACCAGGATGAGAGATTGATCAGACTACAAGGGCATTCACACCGTAGAAGCTAATATAAATACTTCCCTAGCTAAGGAAACACAATTCAAGTAAATATTTGCCTGGAACAATTTACATTCTTCCGTTCCCATAAATGTCTACCTTTCATCAAAGATCCACTTGTCACCTACACAAATTGCAGGTGTTGAAGCCCGGTCTGTGACCCTGAAGACCATCTTTGCCACTTCGGAATGACCTATGCATCCAAAAATGTGCCCTGCGTCTACAAGCAGTTGAACTTCTGAAATTTTCTCTGAGGAACACAAGGCATATGCCACGCAGCTGGCTCACATATCACCCGGGCTGTCAGGCAACTGCTCTCTGAAGTGCTCTGGTTTTCTGATCAGGAGACACCTGTCATGCTGGTCACGCTGTGGGGAGAGCCTAGAGCTGGGATGCCAGCCACTGGCTTCTGGGCCTGACTTGGCCACCAGGCATGTGTGGGTGTGGCTTAGTTCCACTGTCTCTAGGCCTCCACTTCCTTACTTGACACGTGATTACATGAGCTTCAAAACACCTGTGATTATATGATTTGTACAACCCCACAAGAGAATGCTAACTACTTCAATCTCTTCTAAGAGCTTCTTTGGAACCGTGGGTTATTAGATGCCTGAGAGGATATCACTATGTAGAAAATTATTTTATATAAAATTTTGCTTAAAAAAATGAGTCTATACCCACCCTCCAACAAATTGTTGATATATTATGGACATCATAAACTACTATGGACCTTTTTACATGAATAAGCCCTCCATTGGCCAGAGCACCAAGGCTTTACATTCAAGCATACTCAGTTTTGCAAACTTGGTTCAGCAGATCCTTAATAGATATAAGCTAGGACAAAAAGATCAGAGGAACTTATTTGATAGGAATGAAGAACTAGAGAAAAGTAGAAAATGACTATTTTGTCTGCTTGGAGCATTCTGTCGGAGTGAGTGGGATTCATTACCCAACCAGGACAACTGACAAGAGGCAGGAGCTTCAGAGGAAATTTTCTGCAGCCTTTCAGAACTGTCCTGGGTCAAGGTAATTTACCACCTCAGCCAAAAATGATCCCTCCAGGGTCAAGTTGCTCCTGCCCAAGCAACAGCTCTGGTTTAAAAGCTATCACCCAAACAAAAGAGTTGCATTCGCCTCTCAAAGCACTGAGCATATATATACCACAACACCCCTAAATCAACTTAAGAATTAATATTTTCATGACAATTTACGCTTACAGCAATTTCACCTTCCCAATTCAACCGTCACCAAATGAAAGTTAGAAGACATTTCATGCAGAGCAGGTGTTTTGTTTGGCTTTATCATTATAATTTTCTCAGCACAGGAAATATTAAAGGCACACAACAGACTCAAAATCCAATTTTATCCAAAATCACAGAGCTTGACATGCTGGAAGCTTTTAAAATGTTTTCCAAGTTAAGTAACGATGAGAAGCTATACAACCCGCACCTGTAGATCCAAACCATAAAATGGAAACAGGCGGCCATTCATCTGTGTTCTGTTTGGAGCTATAAAACTGTCCTGGGACATGCTGAGGAGGCGGCTAGTGGTGTTTCAGAGTACAACGTGGCTTAGTCCCTAACCTGAGCAAAAGGTAGGGAGCAGAGTTGAGGGATAGCCAGTTTTAACCCCTCAAAAGCAGATGCTATTTTGTGGATAGAAGTTTTTAAATATTCCATAGCTATAGTGATACTGGCTTTCTTTAGGACCCACAGTTCCTCGTACAGTTCAATAGACCCTTCCTGGTTACCAGGTCTCCCCATGCAGAAAGGACTCTGTAGGCAACCCCTTCCTACTGCAGTATCTTTCCTCCAGCCAGTCTCGGGTTTCTTCCTTGCTGATCACCAACCCTAGAATCTCTACAGCCTGCCCTCTCCTCCAAGGTGTCTTAGGAACATCTTGGTATAGTCTGTTGTCTTGTCAACAATTATTAATATCATTGCCTTTCACTCTCAAAAGTGCTCCATTTTGGAGGATAAATTATATGGTTGCCATCATTGTCGCCTTTTTCCCTCCCTCTTTCTATAATATCTGTAATAACTATTTCTGCATCTTCAAAATACCACATCAGTATGACTGTCTACCAAATTAGTGTCCTAGCCCTGCTCTCCCTTCCAAGCTCTGAACAGTTCCATTCCATTTCTGTGCTACATATGAGAGTCCTTCTAGAACTTAGACTCAACAAATAATAAAGTCATCCCTCTTTCTCAGATAGACTGGTTTTTCTTTGGTATTATTCTGTTAAAGAAAGCTAATAAAACTCAATATTATAAAGTCAACTTGCCAATAGAATCATATGTCTCTCCCCATAAGTTCATCTGGATCAAGATGTTCCAAATCCATTTACTTTCCCCTCCACTAGAAGCACCTTCAGCCCTGATCTCCTCTCTCTCAATATTACAAAATACTTACAGCTACTCAAAAATTAGCAGTGATTCCAGAGGACCACTAAATTAATTTAAACCCCATTTAGCCTGGTTTTCAAGACCTTAAATATTATAGCTTAAACTCAATCTGTTAATCTTTTTCAGCTCTAATATTCTGGGACTTTATGATTCTACATATCCTTCCTTACTTCTCAATAGTAACCAACCTTGTATTCTAGGCTTCAGGTGAATTTATCTACCTACAAGACAGGTTATATTCCATTTCCGAGAATAATCTGTAATTCCTTACTTTTATGACCTCATCTGTGCTACTTCTTGAGCCTGGAATAGTCTCACTCCCGTTTCTACTGTTTTAGTCTGTCTATTCTTCAAGGATCTATTCAAATTCACTGCTTCAGAAAGCCTTTCTTTCCTTCTCTCCCTAGTAAGTAGTGTTGTTCCCTCATCTTCATCTTCCACTATCACCATCATTCTATATTTTCAGAACTCTATATTATAATGGCCACTGGAGTCTCCACCTCCTCTCAGTCATAGCCACCTCCAAATGCACTTACCAGATTGCTGCCAGACTGATTTTTCCAAACATGAGTTTCATTGTAGCATCTCCTACCTGCAAAGTTTTAATGATACTCTTTTGCATAGGATTCAACTCAGACTCCTCAGGATTACATACAATAATCTGGACACACTATCTACCTCTCCAAACTCAAGTCTGGCATTTTCCAATTTCACAATTTATCCTTCAGCAACACTGAGCCTCGTTATTTTTTCCAAACAAGCTACTGGGTTTTTTGTTACTATCTCCTTCCCAAGTCCTTTTCTTCCCTGTGTACCTGGATAGGTCCGCCTAAATTTAGCTCTGATGATAATTCACCTGAGATACTGTATTTGGTCATCTATGACTGTGAATGCTCCTAAGGGTGGAACTTACATAGTGGTTGAGAATATAGACACTGGAGACAGAATGTGGGTTCAGATCTTACCTCCTGATTTTATGTATCAGTTAGCTATTACTACAACAATGCTGTATAACAAGCAACCACAAATTGTCAGTGGCACATATCAATATTTTTCTGCTTGAGTTTGAGTTTACTAGTAGCTCTGCTGATTTAGGTCAAGTTGACTGATTCTAACTGGATTTGCTAATGCATCTGTGATCAGTGGTGGGTTGGCTAGGGCTGGTCACTCTGGGATGACCTCAGCTGAGAGAAGTCATTTCTGCTACTTTTATCTTCCAGCAGGTTTGCCCAGACTTGTCCTCATAGTAGAGGCAGAATTTCAAAAGAATTGCAGAGGTATACATGGCCTCTCAATGCCTAAGACTGGGAACAAGCACAGTGTCATATTTTTCCAACCTACCAACCAACACCAATAGAGCCCAAATTCTAAGAGTGGGAAAATAGACTCCAAATATTAATGGGAGTTGCTGCAAAGTCATATTGCAAAGGGCATAGATACAGGGAAGCCACTAATTGGAGTCACTTTTTCAATCTACCACATCTTGGGCAACTACAATTTTAATAATTAACACATTAAAAAACAAAGCATTTGCTATATGTCATGTCCTATTTCATATGCCAGGAATATAATAGTAAGAAATGCCAACAAAAATCCTCTTCTTAAAAAGCTTAAATTCCAGGGACAGGTAGTAGGTAAAAAAGAAAGTCAACTATATCATTTGTTAGTAGTGGTAAGGGTTAAGGAGTGAATGCATATAAAGAAGGGAAGGAGGAGATGAGGAGTTGAAGTATAAGGGAAATTTTAGAGAGGGTGACTAGTGAAGGGGTTGTGAAGGGGACATGAAGTGGGTACGTAGGGACGAGAGTGCAAACTGTGGGGATGAGTTCCATGGGGAAGCCATTGGAAGGTTCTGCAGGAGAAATGACGTAGGAGGCTACTGCCCCAATACTTTGCTATCCTGCCATAGACCTTACATTCTCCAGATCCAAAGTGTGCCTGCAAACCTAAAGCAACTCAGTCTTTTTCATTCCTCCCTCTGCCCATTTTCCTCGGCTCTTTCCTGTTCTCTTCATAGGGGTGACACACAACTTTGTGCCTGTTTCCAATACATATCCTCAGCTGCTACCCTGGGGTCAATGCCTTAATTGCCACTCGGTTTCTCACAGGAACCAGCACCTTTGGAACATTTTTAAAAGGTATTTATGAGGGCGCCTGGGTGGCTTAGATGGTTAAGCGTCTGCCTTCAGCACAGGTCATGATCCCAGGGTCCTGGGATCGAGTCCCACATTAGGCTCCTTGCTCAGCAGGGAGTCTGCTTCTCCCTCTCCCTCTGCTTCTCCCCCTGCTTGTTCTCTGTCTCTCTCTCTCAAATGAATAAATAAAATCTTTAAAAAAAAGGTATCTATGAAATATAAAGTCTCAGAATGACTCCACTTCTTTGTATTATTAAAAGCAATTTAGACATTCTACAGGTAGTGAGATGTAATAAAAAGAAAAATTAATTTATTTTTTTTAAAGATTTTATTTATTTGACAGAGAGTGACACAGTAAGAGAGGGAACACAAGCAGGGGGAGTGGGGAGGGAGAAGCAGGCTTCCTGCTGAGCAGGAGCCCGACGTGGGGCTCGATCCCAGGACCCTGGGATCATGACCTGAGCCGAAGGCAGACGCTTAACAACTGAGCCACCCAGGTGCCCCAAGAAAATTTAATTTAAAGTTCAGCATATTACTTGAGTTCAAATGGCATACCTACTCATCACCTTACGAAAATGGCCAAACTGGCCTCTAGCTCCATACCATCATCTTGAAGATGGGGATAGAAATACTGATCGTTGCAAGGATTACATGAGACAGTGTATGCCATCCCAGAACAGTGTCCAGCTTATATGCTAGTCCCAAATCACCACGGGTGACTGGGGAATGGGGGAGATTTTAGGTGTGAGTGAAGCTATAAAAAGATAGAATTTAAGTCAATTAATGCTAAGATAGGGTCAATTCTGTTGTAGATCACTGAGTCTGAGTTAAGCTGGACTGATGGGAAGCATCAGATTGGAGCTCATCACAGTGCTTTGGGTGGTTTGGACATTTTTCAACTCTGAAAAATCTGATATCCACCCCCCTCAAAGCCCCCAGTTTGTCCCTGCCCTAGGCAGATTGCAGCCCAACATTGGCAGAGTTGAGGTTATCACCTTCGGGTTTCCATGTGGTTAAGGCTTTGAGATTAGCCTCTACGTCGCTGCTAGAGCCCCTACTTTATCCCCATGGTCCTTCAAATGTCAGGCTTTTCCTCCTTTTTGGTGCCATCATTTCCCCTTTCCTCAAATCCCCCAATTCTCTACTAGAAAAAAATAACATTTTACCAAAAAATAAAAGTTCAACTCACACAAACTCCAAACAACACTGTGAAATCATGTCAGTGTGTAATAAGAATGTTGTATATTATGCAGGATTTAACCACAGGCCCTGTATATAAACAACTTATTCTTTGGATAAGATTAGAAGGCGAGTTAAACAGGACAGGAACTTTGAATCAGTCCAATAGAACTGAATATGGCAACTTTATCGAGGTGTTTTCCAGGGCACTGGCATCGATTTTATAATATAGAGGAATATAGACATCCATTGAACTAGTATTCATCCTGTCCCTAGAACTGTATACATCAGGCATTTTTCCATTATGGGAGTAATTTATAAACTCATCCTTGGTTTTTTTTGTTTGTTTTTCGTTTTTTTGTTTTGTTTTTGCCTCTGAGCCTAGAGCTATGCAAATTCATTCATTATTTAAATTCAAAAAATCTATTGAGCCGTTAGTATATGCCAATAGTATACTAGGCTCAAGGGAATCAACTGTAAACAAGACAGATAAGGTCCATTATTTCATAGAGCTTATATTTATGAGTCTATATCTGAGAGTGGGAGAAGACAGGGGAGGGGTTTTATTATAAAATAAGCAAGTCAACACTCATATGACAACATAAGCTACAATGCTGTACATTACCCTCTACAATAGTGTAGAGAGGAAGAGCGTGATATAGTGGGGAAAGGGTTGATGTTAATAAAAATAGTTAACATTTATTGAGTGCTTAGTCAGTGATAGGCCCTGTATGTGTGGATCCACATTTGTTTGGCACTTACAATGCCCTATGAATAAGTACTATTAATCTTATTCCTATTTAACAAACCAGGGGGTCTCAGTGCGGCACAGAAAAGTTAAGTTGCTTAAGGTTTGCCTTGCTGCTAAGTGACAGAACTGGAAGTTGCTCCCAAGATATCTGTTTCCAGGGCCTGGGTATCTCTCTGCCTATTACACATGAATGTAACCCAATATGACTGCCATGGAAAAATTGAAGTCAAATGGAAATATTTTAATAACCATCAGGAAGATATTTCTAAATTTACCATATTGTCAAGAACGCAAATTTTCAGGGGTGGTTGGTACATTTTTTTCTTCCCTGGAATATAAAAGGTGGAAGAAAAAGAACAGGTAGATGAAGGTAGAATTGGAAGATTCACTGTACTCAAACATTTTCTAACAACAAAAAAGTTAATTAGCAATGTTAACTAAGTTCACATGTTTTTTACCTAATTAATCATTTTAGAGTAACAATGTGAATAAGTTAGGGCAGTTTTTATGACTGATATGTACATAATGGGCTAAGTAAATCTAAATTATTAAAAAAATAAAGTATTAGTACACATCAATATAATAATTACTAATAGTCTATTGTACTGATGATGACAGGAAAATAATGCACCACTCCTGTCACACTCTTGGAATGACAAGTAACTTCACTTATAACATGTTGCATTAGTGTCTTTTTTCATTTAGCTTTCTTTCTTCACCTAATACAGAGTGACCTCTTTTTCCTGTTTTGAAAACAGGAAAACTTTATGGATAGCAAACTTTATTTTGAGATTTTGAACTATTGCTTACCTATACTCTCAAAATGCTTTTATAGGCTTGAACATGGACACACAAGATTTGGAGAAATACTTGCTCCAAACATTGCATGAGACATTTTAATCGGAATCTGTACTTTGAATTCCTCTGATGACTACGGACACAACACTTAGGAGCAGATTCAGGGGTATGGTACTTCATTGCCTACAATTCAATGACTGGTAGATACATTTTATTACGTACTTAAAATTATTATAATCAATTATACATGTGGATTATCCCACTTACTTTATGAGCTATCTTTACACAACTGTTTCTCCTTTTTAGATATTCTACCCAAAATTATCACAGTTTGAATCCTGGGCCAAAGACTCTCAGAGAAATCTTACATCTTTATATGACAGTTTTACAAGTTGATTTGTTTTTGAAAAATAGTGTGGTAGCATGAAAAGTGGATAAGGATTCAGGTATATTATACATATGACTTCCACCAGAGTGAACGCGGATATCAAGTTTAAGCCTCGAGTGAACATTCCTGTGTACTTCAGCGAGAACATGCATTAGAAGGAGACTAAGATTTTTGAAACCTAAGGTTTGAGAACACTGTAAGTCAAAAAAAATTATTCTGGGTTGTCAGCAAGTCTAGATTCTGATACATGTTGATAGAGACCCGTCTGTCCCATAAATATCGCAAACGGACGTGTGACTTCAGACCCACAGGCACGCACCGATAGCCCAGCCTGACGTGGATATAGGCAACCCTTTATGTCTGTTCTGACTTTGGCTTTTGCAGCTGCTGTTTTCTCAGTTTTGTCTCCGGGGCAGTTTCCTGTTGCCATAGCTGATGGCCTGCCCACGCCTGCCTGGGCCTTTCAAGTGTCAACACACTCCCAGGCCGGCTGCAGTGGTCAAATGCTTGTTAATGAGATAGAGCAGCCGGTACGGGTGAGCCACTGAGACGGATAAAGGAATTGCGCTGGTGCAGGAAGCCATGCCTTTTGAATCTTTTCAGCAGGGTGAAAGCTTTCAAATCAAAGAGGGTATGTTGTATTCATTAATAAACCCAAGTTCCCATGCGGTCACATTAAAGCCAGCAGTTTAACTTTGCATCAGACAGGTGAATCCCCCCCCCCCCCCCCCCCCCCCCGCCGATTTTACCCTGAAAGACAAGAAACAAGAAAACAAGGCTTTAGCTTGGAACAAAGCAGCACTTCCTCATCTGTGGGGCTGACCGGACTGCTAAACCAAGCAGGGTTGCTGCATTCTTTTTCAATTTAGCCTTTTGTCTGTGTGTGTCTGTGTGTCTGTGTGCGTGTGTGTGCGTGCATGTGTGCGTGTGTGTGCGTGCATGTGTACGTGTGTGTGCGTGCATGTGTGCGTGCGCGCACGCACACACGTGCGTGCTTCGAAGCTCATAGCAACCACTCCTGCTCCCTTCTCTGGAGTCTTTTTAGCCAGAGCATTTCTTCTTTTTCCCTTTTCTTTCAAAACCTGACCTTCAAAAACACAATTAACAACTTAACAACTACTTGTGAGGAAAAGAAACGCATCGATGTGGACGTGGGCCCATGCTGTGTCCGTCTGCGACGGAAGAGAGCTGCACACCCGCAGCCGCCTGCCCCATCCCGACCTGGAGAGGCGGCCACTTCTCCAGGGAGTGTGTGGACGCGGCGGCGTCACGAGCTCCAGCAGCTGGGAGAAGCCAGAGGGAGGAGCGGGGGAGGATACAGAAAGTCTCTAACTGGCAGGAAGTCCTGAAGATAGTGTTGAGGGAAGTATTATTATTTTTAAGTGCTAGAAAGTTGCACTCAGAGAATGAAAATAGCCACAGTAAATAGCAGCAGAGATGGATTATCTATTTTAGGGTCATCTGAGAGAATTCAGAATGAATGACAATTTTAGAGGCAAGATTGTGTAACTTGGACCAACTGAGAGTGAGAGATATTCTTGCCTCTCACGGTCTCCATTTTTTCAACAATCTTATTTAGCTAATAATTCACCAGGGCTAACTAAGCACTCCAAAGCAAAGGCAGTATCTATGTTTTATCCTAATGACATTTTTAACTGCAAAGAAGACTAACTCTCCAGGAAAATAGAGTGGGGGGGGGGGGAATGCATTCTTCAAAGTACTTCAGTTTTTAGGATACTCACAAATTGATTTATTTTAGGCTTCAATTCTTATGAGAAGGCCTTTAAGCTAGAGAAAAAGAGAATGAAAATCCCATTTGTTAGATCTTTATAACAACGTGTCAGGCACCAAGCTAGGTAGACACTTAAAAAAAAAAAGTATATAGAAAAATGTATATATAAAAAGGAAGCCTGGCAAAATTCTGCCCAAACTCAACAATTCATATTTACTTAAAAGATACTGTGCAGTGGCTGGTTTTTTAAAACCTCTTCTCTTCTGCCTGTACCCCAAGTTCTGAACACCTTCGAGAGGCTGCTGAGTCTTGTCCTTCTGGCAGCAATAACAGTTGACTCATTTGGAGCCATTGCCTTTGCCCTGGCACCCGGGAATTTGTCTCTCTTCTGAATAGCATCCAGTCCAACCCCATAAGATGGCAAACTGGGTATCCACCAGTAGCCTATAGCACTCCCTCCAGCGAGGGGTGGAACACAGAAGCACATATCCAAGCCCTGGGAACAGCTCAGACTTGCACTCTTGCCTATATTCCTTTGCTTTTGACTTCGTGGGTCTTAGTTCCTTGAAAAAGTAAAACACTAAGCGGCACAAAATCATTACAGTTACTATGTAAAACAAAACAGAAACCGCATCCCCCAGAGCACACGTGCACTTAATGTACGTTTGGCATTTGATACACTACTGCATTTTGTTCTGGGCTTTTCTGCCTCCCCCAACCAGCTCCAGTTTACACCATATTCTCTCATTTCTTTTGCTTTCTTCTTTTTTTTTCTCCCTTGACTAAGAAGGTTTTGACTTAAAACTGAAAATATTCTAAGTGACAAGTAAGTAGCCCCTTCTCAAATAAAACCTGCAATAACGTGCCTGGATTACATTAAGGAATGCTGGAGGGGATCCCAAAAACCAGCATTTGAATAGTCAACCTGACAGAATCCTAGGACACCATTGAAAGGGCTCCTGTTACCTAACTGACTTAGAGCTAATCAGTGGTAATCCTCCTGACAATACGTTGTCTGACTTCAGGAACCTGCTGCCATAACCCCTGGTGGGGGGAGCCGGAGGGAGCCACTGGGGGTGTCCCAAGCCTCTGTCACAGTAATGGGGCATGAGCTGCCTTTCCCCCTGGCTCTGCTTTTCAACAGTGAGGACCAAGACGTTTCACAGAGTGAGATAACTTAGATTTATTAAGGTGAGTAACCTCAACATGGAGACAAGAAGAGAGAGAAAACCACAGAAAGCCATCAATAGCTCATATCCAAATCCCAGGAAACAGAGTCACAGTGAGAGCAAGTTTCTTGGCAGAAAAAACAGATGGGTCCAGAAAGAAGTTTTGGGAAAATGTTTGAACCAGTCTCGACAGAATGAAAATGTTTCTAAATGAGCCCTTTGACTAGTTTTCTCCTGGACAAGGTAAAGACTAAATGAGGGGAGAGTAGAGGGGTGTATAAACCTTTTAAGAGTAATACTTTCCTCTGGCTATGTAGCCCATTTCTGAGAATTTGTCTCAAGACTCCTTGAAGCGTAAGAATGCAGGAATAGATACTCAATGGCACTCGATCTGTCACCTCTCAGATCTGGGTTGAACTGGTAGGTGGCATAATATCAGTCTTAGTACGAAGAGCAGTGCCTTTTGTCAAATGTCCCTCCCACTCAAGAAAAAAGTTCCCAGTATTAGCTATTGACACTTCTTAAAAAGAACACTTCTGTTGTGAGATTCTTGTTTGAAACTGTTTAATCAGAAAGAAAGGCACATACATTTACACTCTGGCCTTACTTCATTTCTGCTCATGAGAAGGAGGGTGGATATAGAATACAACTCTCCTTTATATTTATATCCTGCCAGCACGACTTAACAAAAATAAAGCATACCAAAGGGAAGGAGAGGAAGAGAAGTTGAGAATTAGAGAGCATATTCTATGGTTTCAACATAATTTTGAGTGAGATTAACAATCTTCAATGGCTTGAATAGCAAGATGGTCCTGTTGACTATCAGCATAGGCTATGGTTAGATTACTATTTCTTATCTCTTGTTCAAAGCTCTACTTCAAAGGACTACTATCAATTGTTCAAGTAGACAGCAAAAACTCGTAATGCCTTAGAGCACTCAAGAGTGAGGCAACTATGAAAGAATTCTTTCTTGGGTTAGAGGTAGGTTTGTTGCATGTTGAAGAGAAAATGGCTGCTGATCTAGTCACGGTGCCAAAGTAGTGATGAGTGAATGGGCACAGAAGTCGTCCCTGGAAAATTAAGGAACTCAATCAGAAGTCACAATAACAGAGTGTTTGGATGAAACTGAATTTAATTCAATGCTGTAAAAAGCTAGATATTGTATCCCAGCAAACCATTCAATTTGCTCCAGTAATTTTCTTAATGATTCATTCACTCAGCAAGTATTTATTGAGCAACTATTAGCTGCCATGCTCCGTTAAGGCATTGGCAAAACTGCAAAGAATGAAATAGGTGAGAATCCTGCCATCAGAGAGCTTACATCCTAGAAATTACTACCGTTTGGCTACATAATCACTACAGCCATGCAAAGATGAGCCTTAGTCAATCATCCTGGCCATTTTTCTCTAAGAACAGACATTTAATATGTAATGCTGAAGCCTTATGATTAATCTAATCTGTGGAGAAAAGATCCCTTTTATGAGATGTAGTACTATTAATCACAGCTTAATTTGACGGTGTGTGTGTGTGTGTGTGTGTGTGTGTGTGTGTATAAGAAGAAGGAATTTTAAAATGTGGACTCCAGAAAATATTACAGAGAACAGAGTTATTTTGAGGAAAGGGGGTTGGCCTTCCTGGAGGGACTCTATATTTTTCCTCAAAATCACAGAGGTTCCGAAGGGAAATTATTTTCTAGAATCCCCTAAGATACTTCCTTCAGGACCAAGTGGTTCCAGTTTACCCAACTCGAGGCAAAGGAGAATAGCATCAAGAACATGCACTGAATATAGGGAGTTTATAATGAGGACCAAGTCTAAGGATACGAGAGAAGCCCATGTGTTACAAAGGAAAGAATGGATCTGGAATTTAACTGTTTATTAAGTACTGATTCTGCTAAATATTGTTTCGTGCATAGAAACAGACCAAGTTTATTGGGGAGACAGATATCACCTAGTAATGATAAAACTTGGAGTCAAAGAAGTAGAAAGGCTGTATCCTTTAAAAAAAATTATATATATATATATAAGCTATGCCTTGTTACATTTTATATAAGCTTTGGAACAATAATAAAATAATCATTGGGACAAATCCTTATCTTTAAAGATAAGGATTAAAGGATTAAACACAGTATACTGTATTTTCAAGTGCAAGGACAACAAGGAAGTTCTCCGTAGAAAATGCCCATCTGTTTGAAGCACTTTCTTTCATTTCTCCACCTTTGCCTTGTATTAGACTCTTCCCTCAGCAGTGCCGTAGAAGGTATGTGATACTTTTGTTTTGCAGCACATTCTCTTGAGGCACCTCGTAACTTTTGCTCAGGATTCTAGACAGAGTATAGCTGATTTGATTATATGAAACATTGCTTTTGTAGGTCGATGTCTATGTATCTGTTCTAGATCTTCTTCCCCTCCATACAGCACACTCAAACAACAACAACAACCCCCCAAAAAACAAACCAAAACAAGCAAAAAACTCTAATAGATTCACTGCAGGCTAATCCCAAAGGAGGAAGTTAACCCTTTGGTTTTTATCTCAGGTAAGCTCCGGTACAACATTCAGTTGTTCCCACTCAATTTCAGTTTCAGTCATCTTATTTTAAAGTCAGAATTTATGAATATTACCAGAGTTGTAACATAAAAAGGCTATACCTCATTTTTCTAAGATTATTTGACATCTATACTATAGATGCATCTATTCCAAACTATGTTTTACTCTCTGCTCTGGTTCAGTGAGTCTCACTGTTGGCATGCATTAAAACTTGTGTTCCCAAAGTGATGCCACTTCTTTTTTCCTTCAGACTGGTCAAGATAACAAAGGAAAACTAGACATTTTCTTTACATAATAGAAATAACCCAACTAAATAATTCACATAAAAAAAATTCCCTTTGGAAATGATGAAGTCAAAGAAACATGGTTTTGCTGAGTAGTCAAAGGTCTGTGTTAGAAGCAGCTAGTCTTCTGGTCTGTATGGTATCTCAGGGGGTTGAGAGAAGCCTAGTGGGTGGAACAGCATGATTTTCAGCTCTCTTGAGAATGAGGAAATACAAAGGCTGGGTCCAGCTGATTGAAATGTGGCTGATGCCACCCACCGTCTCCCCAGTAGACTGAGCCACAAGTTACATAAACCATAAGGATGATTAATGTGTTCAGATTAGTCATGCCAAAATAGGGTGTAGCAGTCACCTACAGACATCCAGCTAAAGTTCATATTGCCCCCACTCTCCCAGAACCTAATGGATTCTTGGAAGGTATTATTGAATACAGATGTCCCTCATCTAGGAAAACAAATTAACAAAATGCCAAACCCTCAAAAAAAGTTCCTCTGAAATAATTCAAACTGCAATAGGATTTTCCCTGCAAGTTACCCTTAAGGTATAAGCTGCTTTATGCATGTAAGCGTTGTTTGATTTGCAAAAACTTGAATTGCATTCAATGTTTCTGTGGCACATTCATTGTGTAAAAAAGACAGTACATGAATTGAAATCTCAACTCTTATTGAATGGTAGGCACAGAGGAACTGATTGGAGAATAACCAAGGTTCAAAAATCCATTTTACACAAAACCATGGAGAGCCAAGGATCAGCAATCTGACCACAGCAGCCGCAGATGTAAAGACTGAACCCAACCATGATCGCATCTTAAACTTCTAAAATACAGAATGTTTTAGCCACTGTAACTTTTTAGTCTATTTCATGTTGACTATATTTTGTGAATCATTCAACAGTCACAACTCAAGTTCGACCTTTCACTTTCTTATCTAGAGAAAATTTCATTTTCAAGTATCCAAGAATATTTAAACTATTCAAAGTATTTCAAGAGAACTTTTGGCACCTGTCACCCAAGCTCAATAGCTAACAGTTGCTGCCACCTATAGGCCCAATTTCAAGAGAAGGAGCTGGGACTTGAGCAGAGGCTTGCATGGTTCAACAAAGCAAGTTCTTTTTCCTTTCTCATGGAAAGACACAGTTGGTACCCATGGACTGTTGATCCAGTTCCCGGAGAAAAATAGATATAGATATGACAAATTTCATTGCTCCATCAACCACAATCTCTTTAAACCATCTGGGGTGGGGGGAGGTACAGGACTTTAAACCTGCTGCCCTGCTGCCCTGCTGCCCACAGAACAAACAAATGAAACAAAATGAAATCAAGTTACCTAGGTCTTCAGTCACATCTAATTGTAATTGTCATGGCTATACAATCATGTGAAAATAAATGCAAAGGAGAGATTTTCCTTTATGTCAGTTAGCATGTTATCACATGTAAGAGTCTGAATTGTTTTGGATAGATTCTCTCCCCTCTGGAGATTTTGTGAACTCTTCCCTGTGAGACTATATACATCTATATGTCTCTACCTATATCTATAGACATGTGTGTCTATATAATTATATAGATTATATTATTACATTAAAAAACTATCTTCTAATCTTTAAAATGACATGTGAAAGTAGTCATTATTCTCTCCAAAGCTAGGGCAACTGATTAAGCCTCCAACTCTTGATTTCAGCTCAGGTCATGATCTCAGGGTGGTGAGATCGAGCCCCCTCAGGCTCCATGCTCCGCAGAGTCAGCTTGGTATTCTCTCTCTCCCTCTGCCCCTCTCCCCACTCATGCTCGCGCTCTCTCAAATAAATAAATAAATCTTTAAAAAAAAAATCCTAAGGCTGAAAGAAAAGGAAAAAAACTGTATCCATAAAACAAAGTTCAGGGTGCCTGGATGGCTCAGTTGATTAACCGTCCTACTCTTACCTCAGCTGCAGGACTTTTTTTCCATCAGTAAATTGGAAGTAGTAAAGACTACCTTCAAATATCATTTTAAAGATTAGAATACACCTTATTTTTATATATTATATATTTATATGTCCAATATACATAAATGTATGTTTATATTTATTCACTGAATATATTCTCAGTGAATGGCACACAACAGCTTATAAAAATGTTAGCCTTGTAACACCAATTTTATCGTATCTGCAAGTCATTTCATAATTGGACTTTTGTTTCTTTGTAAAGTGAGGAGCTTAGACTAAGTATTTTCTAGATTCCTTCTGGACTAAATGTTCAAACTTAAGGCTTTTGAGTCTAGTATTCTCTCTACCCGTACCAGCTGGACCCATTTCTGTATTTGGGCTACACTTATGCTGGATAAATGGCTGACAATCAATGCCCTCCAGCTATGTGTTCCCTCTATATTCCAGGACACTCTGAGACCAGAAGAGGAGGAAAGTCTTCATGACTGATGTCCATTTCACTATTCCTAACACAGTTGTCACCTTGTTATGAGCTAAATTGTATCCCCCTAAAATTCATATATTGAAGTCCTGATCCCCAGTATCTCAAATATAACTGTATTTGGAGATAGGACCTTTGAAGAGTTGATCAAGTTAAAATGAGGCCATTAGGGTGGGCCCTGATCCAATCTGACTGGTGTCCATATGAGAGGAAATTTAGACACACACGAAGACACAGGGGTATGTACCCACAGAGGAAAGATCATGTGAGAATATGGTGAGAAGGCCCCAGAAAAAGACAGCATTTGCAAGCCGAGAGGTTTCAAACAAACTAATCCTGCCAACACCTTGATCTTGGACTACCAGCCTCTAGAATGCAAGAAAATAAATTTCTGTTGTTTAAGCTCCTCAGCCTGTGGTATTTTGTGTGGCAGCCCTAGCAAATTCATATACCTCTTGACCTAACTCTGACTTTGAACAAATTACTTATGTTCTCAGATTTCTTATATTTAAAATACAGATAATACTTTGAAAGTTAGATGATTAAAAATGATGATGTATATAAATGGCCTCCTATGTTGCTAATACAAAGTAGTTACTCAAACATTAATTCTTCCCCTTCCTGAATTCTGCCTCTGCTGTCAAGTGAACTTGAATAATCTTTGGAATGTAATTTCACATTTTTTTTGTTCTCCCAGTAGTCACTTGGTCCATGTGTACATAACTTGACAAAATATTTTAAAGTAAATATTGATATGTAACATCTTTTGTGAATATACATTAAATGTAATTAGTTATACTTAACAAAACATTTCATTGGAAAGAATAGATATGAAATCAAAACTATCTTAATCAATCCAGACTGTATAGGTATCCGGGTGAATTCTTCATATGGATTTCACCACTTAGGTAAACACTTCAAAGTCTAAATGTTCATTCAAATCTTACCTTAGGCATATATGTTTGCTGACCTAAAAGCCTAATATACAATCAAGATCATCTTAATATGTCTTTTTTTTCTCTTCCCACCTTCTAACAAAGGCTCAAAAATGTTGGAGCTTGCTTCTCTTATACCTACCTTCTTCTCTCCTCCCACATTCCACCTTCAATTTTATCCCAGTCCCTGTCTTGTTATGTTAGTGTAAATTCAGTATCTTCCTAATACATTTTTTAAAATTTACTCCTGCAGATTTTATGAACTACTAAATCTTAAAGATAATAAAAACAAAATCAATACCCATACTTGTAAAACTATACTAATTCAAGGAGGCAAAACTTTCAACAAGAACACCCTTACCTTTTTTATTCTTTTGGCCCAATTCCATAATCTTTTTATTTCTCATTCCTCCCTTCCCCTCAAAATTCAAAACCCAAAGCAGATTCTTCCCAGAAGTCCATGAAAAAAGAAAAATAATGAAAACAAATGTTAAGTTAAACTTTTTGAAAACTTTGGAAAATGAGCCGTTCTGGTTCATTTCAAATTTTTTGGCAAAGATCCAGAGTCAAATAGGAACCAAGATCACATATCCACAGTGAAGAGTGGAGAGGGTACATGGTAGAGAGCTGACCAATTTCCATTTAATTAAAGAGAAAGCTAGCTTTGGTAGGTAAAATCAGAAGTTTTCCTCATATAAGACTTAACGGAATTTTAATTATTATAGCCGCACCATCTAAGATAGTAAAGTAATATAGTCAAGTTTTCAAACTGACAAATGCTAGAATAAACATGACAAAATTTGAAAAATCTTAACTTCAGCATAAATGGCAAATACATAAATGAGAAAAATAATCTGAAATAAAAAGAGACAAAACTTAATCTAGTTCTTTAGCTACGAGTAGCACCAAGTATGACTAGTTATTTGAGAAATAGCAGTCATATAAAAGAGAGCCAATTCAAAAAATAGAACATTTATTAAAATTCTAATTAGTATCTTTGGTGGACACTGTTGGTTACTTGACTCAATCCCATTTGCAATTCCTTCTTTTAAAAACCTTCCAATGATTGGTCTATGGTAGTCATTTGGCCCAATTCTGGACAGTGATTTATAAATAGAAGTCACTGAGTAGGACTTTCTGGGGAGTTTTTGTCTGTTTTTCTCCCACCCATTTAGCCTTAAAGGGCATTTTTTAAAATAGTTATTTTTTTATTATGTTATGTTAATCACCATACATTACATCATTAGTTTGTGATGTAGTGTTCCATGATTCACTGTTTGCGTATAACACCCAGTGCTCCATGCAGTACGTGCCCTCTTTAATACCCATCACCAGGCTAACCCATCCCCCCACCCCCCTCCCCTCTAGAACCCTCAGTCTGTTTCTCAGAGTCCATAGTCTCTCATGGTTCGTCTCCCCCTCCGATTTCCCCCCCTTCATTTTTCCCTTCCTGCTATCTTCTTTTTTTTTTTTAAACATATAATGTATTATTTGTTTCAGAGGTACAGGTCTGTGACTCCTTTAGATAAAGAAAAGCTATAGATTCAGTTCAGTCTTTTGTCTTTATCTCTTGTTTGGAACCTGAAAAGATGCTTAAAAGGGAAGTAGTTCTCTTATGACAATTTAGAGATAAGCATGAGGAAAGAGGTCCACATGTTAAACATGGCAGAGCTCAAAAATGGACAGATCCTCTTTACTAGATCAACTTCAGTCTGCCTATCCCCAGATTCTTGCCTCCAGGGACAAATAAACCCTCTTGTTTATTACGCTACTATAGCTGGATTTTCTACTGCTCATCACCAAACACACTAATAACCGATGCAATGTCCTCAAAGTGATTCATAAAAAAATTCATCCATAAAACAAGAACAGGTTTCTGTGAAAAGGGAAGAACCAGATAGCTTGAAAGAATTCTTGTGATTGCAGCAGAAGACCGGCAAGTTTTTAAAAATAGGAGGGCTAACGGATGGAGGTAAAATCAATTTCTGTGATTATAAAACAAAAAGCAGAGATATAAATGTAACAGTTCAGAGAAATGGCAGATAAATCCAGTGGGCATGAAATCTGGCCCTGTATGATCTCCAGAGAGAAAAGAAAACAAATGAGAGGATAAAATTTTAAAAAATAGAGAGAAATTAATTCTTTCCCTGAACTGAAATACAGCATAAATGCCAAAAAAAAAAAAAAAAAAAAAAAACACTCTAAGTATCAAACAACATGAATAGAAAAAATACCTATGCCTTAGCACTTTCTAGTGAAGTTTCAGAATTCTAAGAATACTGAATGGATCTACTAAGCTTCTAGGAAAAAAGATATTTCATCTATAAAGAAATTGTTATCAGACGGTCATCAACAGAAGATGCTCTTAGAAAATTTAGCAGCATGTTTAAGGTTTTATAGGGCAAATGATTTTCAATGTAAAGTTGTACATTCGGATGAACTGTTATTTGAGTACAAGGATATGAGAAGAATCTGACTCCACTCTTGGTATTTTACCCCTGACAGTTTTCAATCTCCACCCTTCTCTCTCCCCAGCTTGCCCACATCCAGGCAAACCTATAAAAAGGACCATGCACTACCTCCCTCAGCACTGGCAAGAAGTTCATACCTTCACCCAGTCTTACCCTGTAATCTTCCTCAAGCCATTTCTAACTGGTTTGGGTACCTGTCCTCCGATCTCCCCAGAAAGCTTCATTATGTGAGTAATACATGTTTCACACCATGCTGATGAATGTATGACAACATCAATCTCAACATTTAAACTGATTTCGCATGGGAGATTGATTCTGCTCACTTTGAGGCAACAATAAATTAGAGGCTAAAATAAATATATTCCCTAATATACAAAGGCCTGAGAAACCTAACTTTCTATGTATCTTTCTGGAAAAAAACAAAACAAAAAACAAACAAAAAAAAAAACTATTGAAAATGTTCTCCAGAAAAGTGTAAAATGTTCCCAAGGTGACATCCATCTTAAAAAAAAGAAATTTGTTTCAAGACATAGAAGACTTAATCCAAAGTACAATACAAATAAATCCTGAGATTTATATAGCAAGTCCATAATGAGTTAGACCAAATTAGAACTGGAAGTCAGAACTCCAAGTAGCAGAATTTCTAGAACTTTAAGACAAATGGCATGATTAAGAAGTTTAAACTTCTTAGTGACATGATATAAGCATGTTTCTTATGTCAATAAACAGAGGCAGCTGAAAACTTCAGCAGGGAGAAGAGCTCAATAAAAAAAGTTATCATTCAAATATAAAGAAAATGAAATTGAGAAATGATTTTGAGCAACTGATGATATGAAATACAAACAAAAGAAAAAGAATCCATCTGAGTTTGATATTTAGTGATACAGAGTTATTTCTTTCTCTGTGTGTCAAATCATACTATTTGGTTCTTCAGATAAAAATATACTACATTATGAATATTCTATTACTTTTCAATTTTAGAATCAATGTATAAATAAAGCATAGAGGCTATAGGTTCAGATTACAGTGTCATGAAAAATCTTAACAATGAAAGTATCTTAGTTAACAGATGCCTGAAATAAAGACAGAGAGGGTAAGAGGCAATAAGAGTTAGATATTGTGTATATACACACACACACAAAGAGAGAGATATAGATATATAGAAAAGATTGTGTCTACATTGTGTCAATATACAATTTATTTATGATATCTTTTAATGAATGGAAGTTTTTGTAATTTTAATGATGCCTAAGTATAATCTTTCCCTGATGGTGCCATTCTGGGCCTGTAGTTTTCTTTTAGGGAAGTTTTAAATTATGGATTTGATTACATTTACAGATATAGGACTACTCTGATTTGTCTATTTCTTGTTATGTCAGTATTGGTAAGTTAAATTTTAAGGAATATGCCATTTCATAGAAGTTGTTAAATTATTATAATCAAGTTGCTTATTTATCTTTTTCTTTCCATGTGTGTATATATGTTTGTGTACCTATATTAATTATTTAATATTAAGATACATATACACAAAATCTTAATTTTTAAACTTATATATACGTGTATAGGTATAAAATACATAAAGTACTGCCATGAAGAAAATATTGACAAACTAATATTTATTTCTCCAGAAAGGGATTCTCTGGTATCTTCCATGCTTTCGTCAAGCCCAGCTAGCATCTTTATAGTGATCATTCTAGTTCCAACATCTCACTAATATCCGTATTGATTAGGTCCCTGGCAGTTGGTACTGCCTCTTGTTCTTTTTTTTTGAGGTGAGTTTTTCCATCTTGTCATTTTGTCCAGAGGAGAATAGATGAATGAGAGAACAAAATGTAAACAGGGTAACAACAACCCCAGAAAAATATACACTAAACAAATCAGAAGAGACCCGAAACTGGGGCGCGGGGGGAAAGAAAGAAAAAAAAAAAAAAGAATATGATCAAATATGATCAGGCTTGTGAATAGATTAGTGCCACATACTAGATTTGGGGCGTATTTTGGTTTGTTAGAAGAAACTGCCTCCTGAAATCTTAAAGAAAGAAAAACTTATATATGTACAAAAATAAGGGTAAATACGATGAATGGATGGAATATGACTGTAAAGATGAAAATTATAAAAGATTTTATAAAAAGAATTGATAAGAAGTTGGTTGAAAAAAGAAGAAAAATTTTTAAAAAATGACAAACTAATATCTAAAAACGGTAAAAGACATAAATATTCTGTTTCCTTACCTATAAAATATGAAAATAATATCTACCCTGAGTTAAATTAAAAAATTCTTTTTAAAATGAAACATAAAATGAAGCAATTAATATCATTTTATTCTCATCTAATATTTAGAAGATCCATGTGAGGAGTAATCAAACAAATATGGATGATATAAAGATGTAAAAAAACATGATATAAAGATAGTCCAAATTTTCATCTTTCAACTAGATGTGTTGTTGTTCTATGAGCACAGCCAGAAAGAGAAAAAGAAAATGAGAAAAAAAAATTGCCAATGTAGCAGAAGATTTGCTCTTCCAAATAAATTTAAGCCAGTGCAGGAAATACAGTCTGTATTTACTAATTTTCACTAATATCAACTCTTTACTCCATTGAGAATATGTCACTATTTTCTAAAAGAAGAATGTCTTCTGATCTAATAGGAAATATTTTATTGATCCAAAGCTAGAGAGATAGGGAAAAAGCCTCTGATTTTTCAGCTTTGGAAAAATCTCTTCACATTAGTATGCATATATAATTTTTATCTGCTAAATGACATTGATATTAAAACCTAATACCTCAGTTGAAAATATATGTGTAAAATATAATAAAGTAATGCTAGAATATAAAAATCATATTCACTAAACATTTTGCAACCCTAAACAATATGAATTTGTTTTAGATGGTTGCCAAAGAAAATTATTTTAAAATTTGTCATTGGTTTTGACTCCAAAGCTGACAACAGTTTATAAAGTCAATTTTGTACTTATTTAAAATCTTGAACATGATTATACATTACCTTGGAAATTCCTCACAGGTAGTGCGTTTGGTGTCTCTGCAGCTTAAATAGGTTTTCGGACGTCATTAAAACTATGATGGATGGATGTCTAAACGAGGCACAGCCAGTCACTAACCTGAACTAGACCCCAGAGTGGCTTGCCTAGCTTAATTTCAAGAATTTTATATGGAAAATAATCCAACATGAAACTGGTCTTCAATCTAAATGAACAATAAAAATTGTATTAAAAAAGAAGAGAAACGTATTATTGATATTTTAACTTTTAATTTATATCCTAGGATTCATCTATGAATCCTATTGTTCTTTAATGACTTAGAAATTGATGTGCACAGAAATGCATTTTGTTTTTGTTTTTGTTTTTAGTGTGAGCTCTACGCCCAATGTGGGGCTGAACTCATGACGCCAAGATCAAGAGTCACATGCTCTACCAACGAGCCAGCCAGGCTCCCCTAGAAATGCCTTTTGTAATGGGGAGTATTGGCTGAGACTGTGCTCCCAAATTTTTGCTTCCTTATAAAATCTTATTCTCTAGAATTACTGAATAAGCTCTTATTTTATTTAAAGATTTTATTTATCTATTTGAGAGAAAGTGAGACAGAGGTAGTGAGAGAGACCATGAGTGGGGAGGAGAGAGAGAAGAAGGCTCTCTGCTGAGCAGGGAGCCCGATGCAGGGCTCAATCCCAGGACCCTGGGATCATGACCTGAGCCGAAGGCAGACACTTAGCTAACTGAGACACCCAGGTGCCCCAAGCTCTTATTTTAAAGGGCAAGCAAAATATTTCTATAGAAGTAAAGCCTTAAATTCTGTATTGAAAAGCTTTTTTTCCCCTATTCTTTTTTTGAGACATGGACCTTTGGATTATTCAATGTGAAAATCAAGATCTCTTCTGGAATTGCAAGATCTTAAAAGATGGAGGAGCTCGGCCATGAAGGCAACTGTTTTCTTGTGGCTGGAAAGTGGACTTAGAGGGCCCAAAGTTCAGGTGAATGGGTTCTAAGAAGGAAGTGGAAGTGAGTAAAGCCAAGAACAACCTGGGGTGGAAATGGGGATGGAGAAGCACCTTTAGGGGGGAAACTGACAGAGAATTGGCCGGGATAGGGAAGACTAACTTTGTTTCATCATTTTTTATTAAGGGCCACACACGTAGCCATTGCTAGAGGCTACATTCTGGATACAGACAGCCCCAGGGTAGAGTAGGAAAAAATGGAGACGAGCTGAAGAGGAGAGCATGACCATTACCTTCCAAAGTTCCATCAAGTTAGTTGCTGTATACCACTCAGTTTGAAGAAAATAAGGACTCAGATTAAAACGTGTCTCCAAAATAAATTTCTGTTGCAATGTTCAATTAACTGAAGTGGACAGCTATTTGTTTCCTAAGGTATTATATTCCACAATTCAAATAAGATAATAAATCACTTCAAGATGAATAAACCTAGTGTTCTTCTGTGTAGGCCAAAGTTTGCTAGGATATACAAAACAAACCCCTGAATAATCAAAGAGAAATAGAAATTAATTGATACATTAGGAATCATTTTAAAAACAACCTTTTGGGAGCACCTGGGTGACTTAGTCAGGTAAGCAGCCGACTTGGTTTTGGCTCAGGTCATGATCTGGATGTTTTGGGATCGAGCCCCACATCAGGCTCCATGCTCAGTGGGGAGTCTGCTTGAGGATTCTCTCTCCCTCCCCCTCTGCCCTTCACTCTACTCGCACGTGCATGCACTCTCTCTCAAATGCACGCGCTCTCTCTCAAATGCATACATACATACATACAAACTTTTTTTCACCTTCACTTTCTGAGAAACAGTATTTTTAATAGTAGGCTTTGGGGGCACCTGGGTGGCTCAGTCGTTAAGCGTCTGCCTTCGGCTCAGGTCATGATCCCAGGGTCCTGGGATCGAGTCCCACATCGGGCTCCCTGCTCAGCAGGAAGCCTGCTTCTCCCTCTCCTACTCCCCCTGCTTGTGTTCCTGCTCTAGATATCTCTCTCTCTGTCAAATAAATAAATAAAATCTTTAAAAAAAAAAAAATAGTAGGCTTTGGTATTGCTTCAAGGTAAGGAAAATTCTTAACAAGTAACTTTTGTACAGCCTTGGAATTCGAACTCTAGCTTCCAGTGAGAGTCCATGGATGGTGTCTATAAACTTTCTGGAACTATATAAAAATATTAGCCTTAAATGCATTTTAATGATTTTTTTCCTGTGAGAATATTCACAAATTTATCAGATTCTCAAAAGGAATCCAATATCACCAAAATGATTAAAATCCAGCAGCAGTCCCCAGAGGAAGCCACTCCTACTATATTGGAATAGAGCATGCTGGAGACCCTCTCTGCTATCTTCTGCAGGAAAGAACCAGCCATTCCCATCAGGTGGTCTTCCTTTCCCCAGTGCGGGGGCACTTCTTTGTCTCAAAAGCAGGGAGAGATGCCACCCTGTCTCTCTCATGACTGCCAGCCACATGGAACAAATAATGGATAAGTATGGCCTCTTAGGGCCCTGTGTTTGCCTTCTATGGGGTTGGAGAGAGAGGCCAGGACGCCACATGCCACAGGCCGGGGTCTGATTCGCAGATCCAACTCTCTCTGCAGAAGGGTTGCAAGGTCATGTTTTGAGGACCCATATTAGAAGGCTCCCTGGTTTGGCCTTAGGGTCTTGCCACATTCTTTGATTCAACTTTAATTTGGGTTAATTTGGGAGCCACAACTTTAAGAATTGGACCTCCATTAATATTGTTGATCCCCACCTCCACTTCCGCCTCAACTTCAGTGTTTCTTCTTCATTAGTTAGAACCCAGGAGGGTAGATGAGCACATACCTGAGAATCCAGAACTGCAGTAGGAACCCCTAGAATAGCCTTTGCAATTTGCAGAGTATTTTCACATCTATTGTTCCCTTCACTCTTGGAAATCACCCTGAAATTTAGGTCAAGTATTATTGTTATTTATGTATGAAAAATGTTCAGGCGTAGGTGGCAGCTAAAGTGCAAGGCCGAGGTTTCCATGCACATCACTGGACTCCAGATGCATTGTTGTTTACATTTCCTTATCCCAATAAATACGAAGCCAAGGGTCAGTCCCTTGAGGGTGGTATGTGCCCCTACAGTCCAGTCAGAGATCACGATCTGATGAGAACCTGACATCCTTCCAGGAAAGTGTTTTAAGTGGCCGCCCTTTAGGGAGTCCCTTTTCCCCTGAGACTTACATAAATAGTATTGCCTTCCTTCTATCATCCCCATCACTGCTGTGACCTTGACTGGCAATACAAAGTGGAGACCTAACTTAACCAAAATACATAGAAGTCGGTGTTAGAATAGGTAGAGTACTGATGCTTTAATTTCCACAGATGAGCACCAGAGGAAAAAAACTAAATTAACTAATTCCTGACTAACCCAATAATATTGAACTATCATTAATGTCTCTTTGGTTATGAGAAGCAGGATATATGTCCCAAAGGTCTGTGAGGGTAATTGGGAGATCAGGCCCCATTATAATGGAGCCACCCTTTAATATGCTTTTTGTTACCTGTATATTTGTCTAAATTCCCACTTGGTTCCTTTGTTATTAAACATCCTCATGTCTTTATCAGTCTCTCAGGCCACTTCATCCAAAACTCCTCCTTCTTTTCTCCTCTCATGTCTAAGCTAGAAGCCATCTCCTTTCTTCTCAATTCTCCTGGGCTCTGAGTGATCTGGCTTTTTACTTGGGTACTCTTATAGGCTGCTTTTTGGGAGGATTCTTTAAGGAGAGGATTCTATGAGAGACAAGAGGAACTAGACCACTATCTAGACAGGAGGGATTGGTTAATAACTGGGATGTGAAACGGGGTTAATTTGTGATTAAGAGCATAGCTTCTGGAGACAGATATACGGATGTTCAAATATTCAAATCCCAGCCCTGCCACACATACTTTGCCTATATCTCTTAAATTGGCTAAGCATCAGCTTGCTCATTTGTCAATAATGGGGATAACAGTGCCTGCTTCCAGCTGGTCTGAGTGCAGTGGTGTTTACAATTCATTGATCACAGCCAGTTACAGATTGCTTTGTTCCTTTTCCATTCCCACTGCTTTATTTGACTAGCCAAAAAAAAAAAAAAAAAAAAAAAAGCCTATCCCTCTCCCTCTCATTGCTATGAGATTAAATGAAATAATACATGTAAAATGATTCCACAATGTCTGATAATAGGTGTTTAAAAAGGAAAAACATAGCCTTTTTTAGCATAAGCAAAACAATTTTATAGCCATTTATCTCAGTTATGGGTGTTCATGTGCCATCTCATCTACTGTCCTCAAAACTTCTTAAAGGAAGAACTTTCATCTTGTATACCTTTGCATTTTTCTTAATACTCTGCAATTTGCATAAAGACCCCATAAAATTCGTTGAAAGATACAAGGGATTTGCCTTTCATACCATGTCCTCACTGTAAGACTGATCTCATCATTTAGCCATGATACCTGCCCTTCACATTCAAAGTTGATGCCTCTGACCAGTCTTTAACAGACCGTATGTTCCACAGAACATGGAACGGTGAGGGTCTCCCAGCTTCACTGCTATGCTTCAGAACTAAAGAAACGAAGCTGCAGAACCCTGGTCAGGCTGAGCAATCTGAGGACGACATGGTGGCAAGACATGGGGCTTGCTCCACCTTCCCCTTGTCAGCGTTCTGTTCAAGGGACCCGACTGAGAGGGGATGGTGACCTCGGGGGTAGAAGGCCACCAGTCTGAGAGGGAGACTTTATTCTATCAACATCTCACAATGGTCAGAATTCTTTTACTCAGTACTTTGTTTTTTAGAGGAAGAGGAGGAGGAAGAGGATCAATAAAAAAAGAAGAGGGGAAAAAAATTCTCGATCGTAGATCTTCCAAGGAGTATATTTTGAGTTAGCGATCCTTCCTTTGCAACAGAACAGTTTAAATCTCCAGGGGTGAAGGTACCAAACCAACTGTTTTTTAATGATGGTCAGTGTGAATTGGGGTTTTCCAAAATGTACATTGGATCAGACTGCCCATGGTTCAAAAAGGCACTAAATTTTTAAATGGAATTTTATTAGGATATTCATAAACAAGAAAGTGCTTTTATGAGAAGACTAATCCAAGATAGATACATTCTATCCAAGCAGAAAATATACTTTTTTTCCCACTTTAACTGCTAATGAATCTGAGTTTTTTGTTTGTTTTTGTTTTAAGTGCCAAATGACCTCTGCGAAGAGTCTTCCTGCTGATTCTGAATGAATCAGTGGCTGGTAATGCAATTTAGCATTCCCCATTGAAGACGAGTCTGCAAACTGGTCTGACTTGATTAGAAACCAGTGACAGTATGTGTCTTCATACTGCAGGAAACCCTGCAGAATGTGCTTGGTGTGCTGAGAAAATCTCATGTTTTGTAAATAACCTCCCTCAAGTCTGATCTGAAAGTGCTCTCTTCCTGATTTCATCAATAAGGTTACTATGTGACTTTAAAAAATTCCACTGCTCTAGGAAAACTTCTGTTTCCTTTTATGCCCAGATTTAGCAGGTTTTTCAAAGCCCTTCTTATTAAGAAAAGTTGTGGCTGGAAAAATGGATAAGTAGTTACAACTATTCCAGGAAACTATAAATATTCTGGTTTAAGCCATTTAAGAAATTATCCTCTCCTTTATTGTCTCCCAGGGCCCACCTACAACCGGGTGCTGCCCTCCCAAAGTGAAGTGGATGGTCCTAAATGATCATAGGTGGGTTTTAAAAAATAAACACAAAATTAGTTTCACACCTACTTAGACAGCTTAGAATTTTAATGTGTGAAGTATGCCAGGACTCTGCAGTGAAATAAAGTTTGCATTCAAACTGATGTCAGCCAATCAGAAAACAGTACAGAGCGCTGCCCATTTCATAATTAGGGAGCATTACTCCAAGTTCTAGATTTTACTTATTAATGAATAAAGCATTTCTTGACCCAGTTTTGCCATTTATTCATAAGGACCTTGTTTTCAAAAAGTGTTAAAATAGCATGAAGGCCCCGATTTATGCCCACCAAATCCAGGAAATTCAAAGTTAATCCTCGGAACTATTTGTGTCTAGTTTTGCAGCAAACATTCTATATAAAACTGTGCTCTGTTCGAGGATAACACAGAGTAAAGAGACTCCAGCATGCTTCCCTGCAAGCTTGACTCTTTCAGCTTCAAAGCTTTAGATTGTATGCGGACATGTTTTCTACCGCATTTCTGTCTCCGCTACAGCCTTCTTTCAGTCTTGCTCGCCTGTCCTTGGCTATACCTTTTGACGTCCATGAGGCTTCATCAGACAGACAGGAGCAATATGCAACTTTGACTGGGACTCCCATGGGGGGTAAGAACCCTCAGACTGCAGCAAGTGATAACATGTCCAAAAGCTTCCCTTTCTCCTCCTTTCCCAAATCCTCTCTCTGGAACCATTTTTACACATACCAGATATTGACGAAAATTCTTCGTGAAAAGAAAACACCACCAAAAGCAATTGGAATGTGATTTGGGAGACCATCGTTCCTGTTCCCTCCCCCACAGAATGCATTCCGGCTCCCTTCCTCGAGGTAGTCAAAACCCTACTCATCCCTCCTACAATTGCCCTTCAGAGGCCACCGCTTTCAGCAGGTTATCCCTATCTTTGTGCCCCAATTTCCCCAACTGTGACATTAGCGGAAAAGATTCAGCTTTCAAAGGTCTCCTCTAGTCCTGAAATGCTGTCTCTTTGTAACCTCCCCAGTACACAGTGACTTTCCAGCTCTGAACTTCAAGAATATCCTTCTGTCCTGTTCATCTGTACACAACATTTACCGATTACGTGAGCTCAAGTCCCAGCTTTACCACATGCTAGCCGGGAGACTCTGAGCAAGTTATGTAATCCCTAAGCTTCAGATTCCTCATCCATAAAATGCTAATTGCAATGGATGCAGCATGTACTGTAGAGATGTTTCAGGGATTTCAGGACAGAACACACGTCAGAGCTCACCACACTGGCTAACAGTAAGTGCTCAATCAATTTTAGCTAGAGCTACTTCTAGCTATTTTTTCATGTGTAAGTTCCCTGTCATCCCAAACATGATCGTAAGCTAGAGACTGAGAATGCCTGATGTTTGTATGTCCATCTTGCTTAGTCTAATGGCCTAAAAATAGGAATTCAACAGTGTTTTGTTGATTTCTTGATAGTTATGACTTTGTGTCTGATTTTCAGTCATTAACTACCCTGTCTTGAGGTTTTCTGTATATAAAGATATGAATTTCACCACTTCAACACTTAAAACCATGTGAAGTCTACCAAAAAATTATTAGAAGAATTCAGTAAAGTTGCAGGATATAAAATTAATGCCCAGAAATTGGTTGTGCTTCTATACAATAATAATGAAGTAGCAGAAAAAGAAATTAAGAGTAAATCCCATTTACAACTGTAGCAAAAAGAATAAAATACCTAGGAATAAATTTAACCAAGGAGGTGAAAGATCTGTACTCTGAAAACTATAAAACACTGATGAAAGAAACTGAAGATGTCACAAATGGAAATATATTCCATGCTCATGGGTAGGAAGAATTAATATTAAGAGGTCCATACCACCCAAAGCAATCTAGAGATTCAATACAATTCCTATCAAAATACCAACAGCATTTTTCACAAAACTAGAACAAAATGATTCTAAAATTTGTATAGAATCACAAAAGACTTCAAAGCAATCTGGAGAAAGAAGAAAGCTAGAGGTATCACAAGCCCAGATTTCAAGATATACTACATAGCCATAGTAATCAAAACAGTACGGTACTGGCACAAAAACAGACAATGAAATTGATAAAGACCCAGAAACAAACCCATGCTTATATGGTCAATTAATTTACATCAAAGGAGGCAATAATATGCAATGGGGAAAGACAATCTCTTGGTGTTAGGAAAACTGGACAGCTACACACAAAAGAATGAAATGGGACCACTTCCTTACACCATACACAAAAATAAACTCAAAATGGATTAAAGATCTAAATGTAAGATTTGAAACTATAAAACTCCCAGAAAAAAACATAGGCAATAATTTGATATTGGCATTTTTCTAGCTAGGTCTAGAAACATTTTTCTAGATAGTTCTCCTTAGGCAAGGGAAACAGAAGTAAAAATAAGCTATTGGGATTGCACCAAAATAAAAAGATTGTGTGCAGTGAAGGAAACCATCAACAAAACAATAAAGTAACCCACTGAATGAAGATATTCACAAATGATATATCCAATAAGGGGTTAATATCCAAAATATATAAAGAACTTATAGAACTCAATACCAAAAAAAATCTGATTTAAAAATGAGCAGAAGACCTCAATAGACATTTTTTCAAAGAAGTCACAGATAGCCAATAGACACGTGAAAAGATGCTCAACATCATTAATCACGTGATGCAAATGCAAGAGAAATGCAAACCAAAACCCAATGAGCTATCACCTTACACCTGTCAGAATGGCTAGAATCGAAAAAGAAAGGGCAAGTATTGCTCAGGCTGTGGAGAAAAAGGAACCTCATGCACTGTCAGTAGGAATGTAAATTGGGGCAGCCACTGTGGAAAACAGTATATAGGTTCCTCAAAAACTTACAAATAGAAATATCACATGTCCAGTAATTCTACTACCAAGTATTTATCAAAGAAAACAAAAACACTAATTCGAAAAGATATGCACACTCCTGTGTTTACTGTAGCATCATTTACAATAGCCAAGATATGGAAGTAATCCAAGTGTCCATCAATAGATGAATGGATAAAGTAGACGTGGTATGTGTGTATATATACACAAACATATCTCACACACACACACACACACACACACACCACAATGGAATATTACTCAGCCATTAAAAAAGAATGAGATTTTTGCCATTTGCAACAACATGGATGGACCTAGAGGGTTTTATGCTAAGTGAAAGAAGTCAGACTGAGAAAGACAAATACCATATGATTTCACTTATATGTGAAATCTAAAACAAAACAAAAAGCAGAAATAGGCCCATAAATACAGAGAACAAACGAATGGTTGCCAGAGGGGAAAAAGGTAGAGGGATAAGCAAAATGGGTGAAGAGGAGTGGGAGATACAGGCTTCCAGTTATAGAATGAATAGATCACGAGGATAAAAGGTACAATGTAGAGAATATAGTTAATACTATCGTAAGAGCGTTGTGTGGTGACGGATGGTGACTACACTTGTGAGCATAGCATATTGTATAGACTCATCCAATCACTATGCTATACACCTGAAACTCATGTAATATTGTGTGTCAACTATACTTCAGTTTAAAAAAACAAAAACAAAAACCCTGTATGGAGATAATGATCCACGATAGTAGTTCAAATTGTTTCTAATTCCATCACTATTTAAATAATTTTAGAAGAGCAGTTTAAAAGCAAGAATATACTGGAAATGGGCTGGGCCCTGCCCTGCTCAGAAGGCACAATACCCAAAAAAGGTTGAACTGAACTTGACGTCAGACTGGTTGGAAGTCATCATGTTCCTCAATACGACGAATATTCAAGGGTTTTGAGTGTACCTGTCTTTGTCATTTGTTTTTGAGAGAAGGGAGGAGGGAAGGATGGAGAGAAAAGAAGAAGTACAAAGAGATATAAAGGAAGAAAGAAGGAAGGGAAGGAGGAAGAAAGCAGAAGGTGAGAGCAGACAAAGACAGACAGACAGGACAATGGAGAGAAAGGTGCCCTGCACAGGGTCGGGTGAAGGCGCGATAAAAAGATTGAAGCCTGTCATGGTTCCAAAGCTGCAGAGAAAGCTCCCCTCTAAGTCCAAATGTGCAGCCTGCTTACCTTTCCTATTAAATGTTAACCGGAGGCACAAGAATAACCTAAAGAGGGTTTCACTCTGAAGCTGAAATCTGGCCAAATATTCAATTATATTGTTCTTATTTGATGGAGATTCCCATTGCGGAATAGAAGAGGATGGGTCCGCAGACTAAAGGAGCCGCATTAAATCATCATTTCTAGTCTGACTTTTTTGCGGGGGCCTCTTCAGAGACTGGTGTGCACAACAGACATATGTTTTTTTTAAAGACTTTTACCAAGTGCTTTTTTCCCCCTGCTCCACACATCAGAGACTTCTAAAATTCCAGGTCTGGCAAAGGAAAAAGAAAGGGCCACAGTGACTTCCCAGCTGAATGCGCCTCCTGAGGAACCAGCACTGGTTCATGAAGAACTTTCAAGAATCTACACCGACATCTTCTGGGTTGCTAAATAGTCAGCCTTTCAGTTGACTTAAGAATGCAGTGCTCTTAACCAAACCATGGCCCCACTGGGGAAACCAATCAGACACCAGGCTTAAAACCTCAAGAGTAACGTGAATAGTTTTCTGTGAATCGGAGGTAAAGGGTGACATTGTTAGGAATTACCCAAGCTTCCAGGCAGATTGGACTATGTAGAAATTGATTAACACACCAAAGTCCCATTCTACCCACATTTGGGGGAAAAAGGCTCTGCTTTGCATCTACACAGGCAGCTTATCTCTGTGGGCTACAGGGATTTTCAGTGAAGAATAAACCTGTTTTATAGAGGAGGCATTAGCAAAGATCCCTGTAAGCTATAATTTTCAAAGTCAGAACTATCACGAGGGGGGTGTTTTTTGGTTTTAACTGCAAATGTAATCAGCAAGCCTAGTGGTGGCTGCTTCTCTGACAGGCACTCAGATTTACTGGATGCCTCAGCTCCCACCAGGGAAGAAATCATTTCCTGTGAATTCCAAGTCCTGCAGGTTACTGAAATGTAGCCATTTCCGCCTGTTGCTGAGCACCCTCCCTGACTATCTCTCCAAGGGCTACATTCCTCCGCTGCTAGCTGAGGACATCCCTGGCCCGTTGCCATGGAGGCACATAGCAGGAGACTCTTGTGCTGGGTACTGGGCCAAGAACTTTTCACTCTTAGAAAACATATTGGCCTCTAGAATTTCCGTGCTATTTGAAAACAGATACTTCAGTTTTCAAGGCGTTCTCTTGCGAAACATGCAACGATATTATGATTTAATTCATGCCGTATCACAAGATGGAAAAACAGAAATCGACAAGGGTTAGAAGAGTGGAATTTACGCAAACCTCCCCGGACGTGTTTTCACTGCATGGCTAGGGAACGCTTTGACGTCCTAAACCAGACGGTCTGCGACACTGTGGTGTCGTGGAGTCAGATGGCTTACGTTTGAATCACAGCACTACTGCTTCTAGTTAAGCACCTTGGGTAAGTTTCTTGACTTCTCTGAGTCTCAGTTTCCTCACTTGCATAATGTACATCAAAAAAAAACAAAAAAAAAACAACCCCAAACAACTCCTAGGGTGGTGATGAGAACAAAATGAAATAAGGTATACAAGAGGCCCAGCAGCAAAGAAGCAGTCGGTAAGTATGCCTTCCCCGATGTAAGGTCAGAGTGGCTGAAGGACTTGATATCAAAAGAGAGTCATTACGGAGACGAAAATTCATGTTTCCTAACCTGTTTAATGACCTGTTAAACTAAATCACCTCCCTATCAAGTGGTTGCCTTTCTCCAAAGATTTTTAAAGAAGTTAATCCTCATGTCATGTTACAGTCAATTGGCTCAAGAATGTAAAGGTTTTGTTTTTTTTTTTCCTTAACTTGGGAAAGTTTGAGTTTATTTAAAAAAAAGGTTTTATCTGCCATCATCCCTGCCCTTGCTTGCTCCTTGAGCCCTTCAATTCAGCCCCCAAAACCCTTGGTTGTTTAGTTCCCCCACAGAATTCTTCCAGGCTTTTTTTTTCAAGCCCTTCTCCTCCCTCCAAGTTCAGATCAAGATCATTGTATCACACTCCTAATCAATATCACCCTCTTCATTTCCTCTGAAATGCATAGAATTTATGGACTGTAAGAAGCAATTTTACATTTAATTACATCTTATTCTTCTTATTGGTTCGTGGATTCATTGTACCTCCAGCTAAGTAAGTTCTCTGAGCACAAAGACCATTTCCTGTATTCTTTCCCTGCACAATTGCCAACCTAGCTTTCAGCTCAGAGTAGGTGCTCAATAAATGCTTTCTAGTGAATTGATAATTATTAATCATTGATGCAGTTTCATCACAAGTACCATCTACCTTTACATCCACCACCTACACAGTGTCCACAAATGGGGCTTCAACGGTGGCAATATTCTGTCCGGTGCTGGGCTCTCTCAAGCTCGACCTTTGACCTATCATTAATATCTAACTACTATCCCAGCATCAGCAATAATGCAACTAAAGCATGTTTCTAGTTCCTCAGGACAGGATTGGAATTTCACAGTCCTTGTCCGAAGGATATGTGGCAACCAGACATTTGAGCATGTGAATTTTTTACTATAAGAAACAGAGCCAAAGCAGAACATATTAGGGCCCCACATAGATGCCTTGGAGCTCAACTTCAAATAATAGAACACACCTGTAGAATTCATAGGAGCAAGAAGCATGAGTAGGTCAACCTGGGATACAAACTAAGTGTTTCTTGAGGAGGGCAGTGCATTCACATTACTGGTCCATTTCTGATCTTCTTTGTGCTAAGGATCTTCCTTTAACTCTCCAGACCTGCTCCCCACCTCTCTTGTCTCAGGAACTGGATCTGCATGGACTTCTTGACAAATTCCCAGGCCCTCTTGTTTTGGGTTGGGTTCAAGCAATGAGGCATGGAGCAAGAGAACGAGTGGAGGCATGAAGAGAGGAGAGTGAAGTTGGCTGACTTACTCCCTTGACTCCTCCTTCACCTGGAAGGTCGGCCTGGGACTAATTGCATCCCTTGATGGAACATCACGGCTCCAGTCAGGCAGCCCACCCCACAGAGTTCTTCTCCCTTCTCTCTGATTCTGGTAATGGCTCTCTTCTCTCACCTCATTGGATGTGATGGGGATGTAATAGCCCCGCAGTAAAACACTATCCTTTGTGGTTTCCCTACTCCCTGTCCAAACTGTTGGAAGCCGTCCACTTACTAAAAGCCCAAATTCCCTAAACTGAGCTTGCTATTAGTTCCCTGCCACACTGCGGGGTCATCCCCTTTACAGAAAAATCCCTTATATGCGTTATCTTTACTTATTGTCACTGCTGTCTCCCTTTTCTATCTTGAGAAACTCCAATCATGCTGCTGTCACACCACTCTTCTGAACAGTGCCCCCCCAGTGACCCCCAGCGCGCCCCAGCGCCAAAGCTGAAGCAGACTTGGGTCCTCTTCGTTGTTGGCCCAGCAGCAGCACTTGGCCCAGTGAATCTGTTCTTACTTCTTGAAACACTCTGGTCCCTTCACTTTAGGCGCATTATTTGTGGTTCTCCACCCTCCTTTGCTGGTTCTTCCTTACCTTCCTTAACATCTGACACCAAAAATGTAAGTATCCCAGTCTTTGGACCTTTTCTCTTCTCTATTGACACTTGCTCTTGGTGATTTCCTTTAGTTCCGTGGCCTTAGCTATCATCTCTATCCCAACTACTTCCACACTCAATCAGTTCACTCTTGAACACCATGAGTTTGAATTGTGGTCCACTCACATGCAGATTTCTTTCCATAAATACAGTACGGTAAAGGTATTTTCTCAACAGTTTCTCTAGCTTGCATTATTATAATAATAAGTATATAATACATATACAAAATATGTGTTAATCAATTGTCATCGGTAAGGCTTCCATTCAACAGTAGGTTATTAAAGGTTTCAGGGGAGTCAAAAGCTATATCCACAGATTTTTGACTTCTTAGCAGGAGTGGTGGGGTGGGGGTGGGGTCAGCATCCCTAGCCCTTGCGTTCCGCAGAGATCAACTCTAAGTCCAATCTGCACCTCTCCTCTAAGCTCCAGACTATATAACCAACGACTGGACATCTCAATCAAAAGTTACCTCTACTTTCACATATATAAAATCCAACATTTGTTTTTGTTTTTTACCTGCATGGGTGTAGATGACAGCTCCATCCGTCTGGTTTCTCAGGCAAAAAACTTTGGAGTCATCTTTAACTCTCCCATATGACATATCCAATCTATCAGGAAATCGTTGACTCTGCCATCAAAATGTCCAGAAATCCAATGGCTTCTGAACAGATCTCTTCAGCGTAATTTCTCACTTTGATGAGAGATTGCCTCTGGGCTATTTCCACTCTTGCTCGCCCCATCTCCAACAGACTCCTAGAACAGCTAGATTCTGTCATCCAGCTGTTCAAAACTCGAATGGTTTCCCATCTCATTCAGAATAATGCCAATGTCTTTCCAATGATTTGCAAGGCCCTAAATCATTTTGTCTCTGGGTATCTCTCTAATCTCACACCCCTCTCGCCATTACAGATTGTCTTTGGTAGTTTTAAGCACACCAAGCATGTTCTCACCTCATGGCCTTTGCATTTATTGTTTCCTCTTCCTGGAACATTGCTGAAATATTCTTCTGCCAGATATTCACAGAGATTGTTTCCTGGGTTTCTTTATTTCTCTGCTTGAGGCTTCCCATAAGGACCCTGTCTTGAAAAGCATTACTAGTCTCACCTCAACACTTCCTTAACTTGCTCCTGCTTTTATAGTAGTGATCACCACTTGCTATATTTTATGTTCATTTTTTATGTCTTTATAGCCCTTTTCTTGCCCCTAGAATTAAGCTCATTGAGAGCAGAGATAAATTTGTTCCTTACCATATCTCCAGCACTTAGAACTATGCCTGGCACAGAGAAATGCGTTTAATGAATAAACGGATGAATGAGAAGACATGTGTGTTTTTCTTTTTAAATGATTATGAAAATTTAAATATATACAAATTAGAGGAAATAGTGTAATGCATCCACATTTATTCATTAGTGAGCTTCAACAATTATTAATATACAGTTGACCTTGTTTTTTTATTCTTCCTACTCGACTTCCCTCCAACCACATCCTACTAGACAGTTTTAAAACAAACCTCAGATGTCCTGTCATTTCATCTGTAAATTGTGTATTTTAATTGTCTTCCAAAAATTTATACTATGAGTAATGTTTAAAATGCCAATTTCCTCGTCTCCTGCTCATACTAGCAGATATGATCATATAAAAATAATCTTTGCCAATTTTTATTGCTGGAAAAGTCTCAATTCTTTTATTTTTAAATTAAAAAGAATGAATAAAAAAATTGGGGTCTATGGTAACATCCCCTCTGTCTCTGTGACCTTTCACAATTCCAAGATACTCCTAGACAAACATGTATTATATCTTTCCTTCTCTTTTTAAAGGTTTGTCTCACATAATGATGCATCAGGACTCGTATAAGATCAGCGCCCTATCTTAATCATCTCAGTGCATGCTACTAAAAGGCATATTGGAAGAAACCTAACTTTTTCAAAGAAAACTCCTTTAACAGAACAAGGGTATGGCATGAAGAGAGAAATTGCTGACAAAAATGCACAGCCCTAGCCAGAGTCTTCTTCCACTGGTCACCTCCATAGATAACCTTATTAAAAAAAATCTTTCTGGAGAGTTCCCTCAATCTTCGAAGCCATCTTCCAATTCTGGCAAGAGAGAGCTAGTCCAAGGTGCCCAGGCCTCTCGTCTGCCGAGGGACCAGAGACAGATTGCATGCTGGCAGGGCCGGGAGGGTTCAGGTCGGCGTTCTGACAGCCACACAGAACAGCTCTGTAACTCTCTCGGGAGAAAGCCTTCTGTTCTCCTAAGTGTTAGCATATTAAGCATCTACCACATGGAATGGGATGGGGAGGAGTTTGGAAAAGAAAATGTGAAGACAAATGGGGATATTTAAAAGCAGAAAAGAAAATCCAGTGCTTCAGAACAGCATTCTTTAACTTAGACTAGCTATAAATTTTCTCTCTTGTTGATTTCCTGTCTTGGAAAGAACCCATTAATGGAAAAAAAAAAAAAAAAAAACAGTACAGGCCAGAAGCTTAACAGTGTTTGGGGTTTTTTTGTTTTTTTGTTTTCCTTTGTTTTCAATGGTAAGTCTGGTACCATTCAGATCTGTGAAATGTAAAGGAAGATTTGAAAAATCTCATTTTGTCATTTTGCCAAAAAGCTTGAACGTTACAACCTATTTCAAAGACACAAAAATAAATTTACAATCTGGGTGGAGGTTAAGGAGGTGCTTTTCTTGCCTTTCTCCCTACTTGCTTTACCAACGGAGCTTGAAGCTTCTCAGTCTGTCATCACATTTAACTCGACTTCTTTCCTGCCAAGAATCTGATGGCTGAGTTTCCGGTTACACTGGGAGTAGGAAAAATCTTCGTTGTAATTTGGAGACCCCGCGCAAGGAGATTTCTGGATGAGAAATTTATTGCTTCTCCTCATTGAGGGATATAACAACGGTCAACAATCTCCATACTCCACATGAACAGAGTCTCTAATGGTGTTTCTAAGCAGCTTCTCCAGGCATCTGGGGCTCCCGTCTCTCACAGTTCTGAGGGGCAGACCCAAGCAGAGTGGTCTTCCCATGTGTGCTCTAGAGTCCTTCGGAACACTCTCAAAGTAGCTGCCATCCAAAGTTCACAGACTGGCCTTCTAGGATATCTGCCCAGAGCCTCTTAGGAACATAAATCTGAATAATAATTTAAGTGACAGACTGCTGGCCATTCTCTCAGCACCTGGACCTACGGAAGATAGATATTACTCTACTAATTTCTACCTTGGCTGGGGGTGAGTACTCAATCCCCAGAAGAGTCCTCTCCCAGACAGGAATCAATCATTTTAGCCCCAACAGAGAGCACTGGACCTATCTCTGCAACAACACAGCCTGGAAAGAAAAGAAAGAAAAAAAGAGAGAGAAAGGAAGGGGAGGAAAAAAGCAAGAAATCTACTGCTTTCATTATATCTATTTCTTGGTGTCATTCTAGAAACTGAAGATGCCAGCTTATGTGAAATAGGGACTCTTCATCTAATTATCTTGACAAAGGTAGAAAGGTTTCAGTAGTACTTCACATTACATGGCAGATGTGTTTCTAGAAATCCCTTCTCCTCCTTTGATAAATTTGTATTTTAAATATACTGGGAAAATTCCCTACTTAGAGAAGTCACATTAGGAATTTAAAAAGTGAAAACTCTTTTTCACAATGAGATAACTTATTTTATCTTGTTTTATTAATGTGGCATTCTCCTTCACGAGTTAGATAAAAACCAGAATTAAAAGTGTTATGTTTAAACAGAACCTGACTCAGAAGTTAAAACAGATAGTTCTACTCATTCTTAAAAATAGCTGGATGAAGAAATAATATACTGACTCTGACTCTGGCCAACCACACAGTTTGCTAATGGTTGATTTGACTAGAAGTTGGATCCCCTGGCACTAACGTTATTACCTCTGAGGGAAGGGAAGAAGTTGTAACAATGCCTCATTTAATGAATTATTTGGGAATAAACTTTCAATAAGAAAGTCTCTATTTGAAAAAGAAATGAAAATACTTCTGAAAATAACAAATATTTGAAGATAAAGCATTACACGGACTGCCTTCTGTTTCTCACACTTCTCCCTCTTGTCTTCCTCAAAGCCAATCCCTCCCCATCCCACTCTACTACCCTCTAAAGCTATCACTTTCTTCTCTATTAAAATGTATCACTTAATATCAGCTAATCAAAGAAAACCTTAGTGTCCCAAGTTTCAGGGCATCGCCCTAAGCCACAATGGAGGGGAAAAAATTGTGTGTGTTTTTTTTTTAAGATTTTATTTACTTATTTGACAGAGAGATAGCGAGAGCAGGAACACAAGCAGGGGGAGCGAGGGAGAGGGAGAAGCAGGCTCCCCACTGAGCAGGGAGCCTGATGTGGGATTCTATCCCAGGACCCCAGGATCATGACCTGAGCTGAAGGCAGACGCTTAACGACTGAGCCACCCAGGCACCCAAAACTTGTGTTTTTTAATGTACTGAAGTTTTTGCTTCCCGTGAAGAAAATTTCAGACATACGTAAACAGATATCTATTTTTTTCAAATCATAAGGCTCTTCCTCCATGACTTCGTGGTGGCAGGGTGAGGGACAGAATTAGCCCAGGATAACTCCTGTGTACTCACTGGAGCTCCATGTTCTGTCTAAAGTTTTCTTTCTGGTCTGTTCTTCCCTGACTCGGTGCCTATCTATTCCCTCTCTCCTTTCAACCTCACTATTTTCAGTGCAGCTCCTCCTCCTTCCCCCGCAAGATTCGCATTTGATTTTGCTTCTAATACTATTTTAGGCCTATGAAACTTTTTATCTCATGTGCCTTGGCAAAATTTTCGTAACTTAAGAAACGACTCAAATATGCCATGAACATGTGCACAATTTATTCAACTCATTATTAATGAGAACACAAGTAGGTGGTAAAGTTGTTTCCAAAAACATTTTAAGGAACTATTTCCAGGAGATATGAAATACAGAAATGAATATCAGAGTAAACTAGTTTGACACAAACCTGATTAATGTCCTGCAAGGCAATAAACCATTATATATCTTTTTACCAGACCAAAATCAGTTGTGTCTCTATAGAATAAAAACTACGTGCAAATGTGTAGCTCCACATGTCTGGGCACCAAGCAATAATAATTTCAAAGTCAGACAGTACCTTGGCCTATGAAATAAAAATAATTAGAGGATGGGTCTAAAATAGGCATTAAAAGATAATGCAGCCATCCTCTGGGCCTTATTTTGGATGATTTTTCGTGAAAATAGGAATGCAAGTCCTATTGCTTAATGATTATTCCACTCCAGTGTATAAAGTTTCTGGCAACATTTAAGAAATGTTGTTAGAACGTAGGTTTTCATCAGTTGAGGTACAAGTGTACCACATTCATGTACTTTTTAACTAAAAGGTAGGAAACACATTCAACCAAAAACATTTGCTAAAGAACGCATCTGTCATCCAGACAGTGGAACTCATCAGACTGGTGCCCTCAGGGCAGATGGTGAAGACAGAAAATCTGAGTAATCGGGAACCATGCCTGCTACGGATCACGGCAAGCTAGAGGTTGGGAGATGGATTTAAAAACTGGGATCAAGGAGCATGCAAGGGTGGGGAAGCGATAAAGCAAAGCCTGACGCTAGAATAAGTCAGATGTCAATAACCAAGATCTTAATGAGCCAATAGGTCTCAAAGGTCAGGACGGATGGGGTGGTCAGATAGACAGGGCCCAAGCACTTAGAATAAATCAAGGGCGCCACCTAAGAAATGTGAGAGATTTGACCTTATAGACTGTACTTGACACTCCTCGTCTACCCATACGGGAAAGGTTGCTTAACATCAGGGCAAAAGGCTCCACCCCAGGGTCAAGTGTTGCAAAGCTATGCGGCCTCTTCTATCTGTTCCACTGGTTAGAAACTAGAGATAAATTTTGAAAGCAGAGAAAAATAAGAGACAGGAGAGTAATATTCCTGTGTTCCTAGAGTGCTAGTCAAGTGATCTATTACCCTCTCAAACTAAATTGCCTGTAAAAGAGAAAACTAAAATGAGGCCAATGCCTCGAGAAATGGATTTCTGAGTTATTCCCAAATTTTTATTTGATCCCACTGACCTATCTCCCTGATGTTACTGAAAGCATAAATGCTATTTTGGCATAAACGAGAATCTTAAGTCTATTTTGCATTGGCAAGTAAAGGTGATTTGAAAATTAATCAGTGAAATTAATCCGTGTAGGAAGTTAACATGAAGAGTCGATATCTTTTGGAGTAACTCTGCAGAACATGACCATCTTCCTCTAAGAATTACATCTCCCCCTCTATATATCAGGTTGGCCCTGGCTGCCATACTGATGGTATATATTCCTATCCCTCTGGCAAAGCTGGTTGAACCAGGGATGGTACCTAATATAAGTTGGGCCAATGTTTCTCTCTTAGGAAGCTGGAACTGGGATTCAAGGTTGCTAGTCAGTCTCTGCTAGTTGCTCATATTGAGGATATGCAAATGCAGGCGCTACTAGAGAGTTATCTTTTACCATCTTGCTGCCTAACGTGTAGAGACTAGCCACATGTAAACCGTTAAAATTTAAATTCATTAAGATTAAAAATTCAGATTCTTTTTCACCCCAGTCATATTTCAAGCGCTCATCAGCCACCTCTGGCTAGTGGCTACCATAATGAAAATATAGGATATTTTCGTCACTGCAGTAATTTGTTGAATAACATTAATTTACCACATCTTGGAGAAGCAGAGAAAGCCTGTGTGCAGAGACAGGAGAGGGAGTAGATGTGTACACAGAAGTAGGACCAAGAAACAAAAGGTAGGAACTTCACTGCCTCTCTTTCCTTAGTCCTTGTTCTAGTCTCCAGTAGGACTCAACTTTCCCCTGCCTTGAAACTCCATTATATGTGTGTCTTTATCCCTGTAATTCTCCTTTCTCATTTAAGCTAGTTTGTTTAGGATATTTTACTTGCAATTCAAAGATGCTTAAGACAACCTGAATCATTTTAGCTCTCCCCATCTTCTTTTCCAACACACTGTAGCACTGAACTACATGGACAGTTAGTACTATTTCTCCCTTAGTTTTTGTCAACAAGAGGACAGTTTTTTACATCCACCTGTGGTGAAAAGTCTAAGAATTTACTGAGCAGGAGGTATTGCTTTTTAATTTTAAATCTTCAAATAGAGTCTGGGCTAATTCATGCAACCTGTGGGTAAAGGTTGGGTGGGTTAAAATGAGGAGTCAGGTATAGAATTAATTAGAGGGTGACTTGTTCATTTCCTCTATCCAGAAAGGTACAAAGTGGCTCGTGGGCAGAAATGAAGGACTGGTCCAGGTGTACCGTAAGCCTCAAGCTTATGACATACAAATTATCTCAGGAGAAGAGTACACGGAACTGAATTTGTGTGACTTAGAAGCTGCCTTTAAGATTTTATTTCCACTCCGTGTCTTTTGTTAAAACTTTTTGGGAGAGAAAGCAATATCTGCAGACATAACTTTAGAACACACAGACTTGCAAAGCAAGAGTGATCTTGACCTCAAGCGAGCAGGCAGAATACCTTTGATCTTCACCAGCTCCTGTAGCTGCCTGAGATTATCTCAAATGCTAACCAGCGAGAGAGTACGCCCAAAACTACAGACTCCACTACCTGCCCTGGGCAATGATCCCTCACAGGCGAATGGGCGGAGGTGAAAAGTGATTCAAGTCTCCAGGAGGTAGCGAGAGGAATTTATGTCAGAGAAACAGCTTGCCCCCCGGAAACTGCTGCTCAACAGAGATGGGTCATCTGCCTTGGGTATTGACTGTGTTTTTGTTTGTAAGTTTAGGAGTCAGGTCCAGAAATATAAAGAGGAAAAGAGTTGAAATTAGGAAGTCAGGGAAACGAAGAGACTCTGAGTAGAAAAAAAAAAAGAGGAAATAAGGAAGCTAGATTCTGTGAGAGGAAAAATCCAGAGTGAAAAAAACTAACAAATTCAAAGAAGTGGCCTAAAAAAAGGCCTTACGGAACAGAAAGTTCTCATTCAAGTTTAAAAGGTGTTCTACATGAGATGCTCAAGGTAAATATTAATTCCAACTTCTCTCCTATAAAATTGTAGTAACATTTGCCCTCCCGAATAACAAAGGCCTCCTTTGTTGAGGGAAATGACCTAATCTGCCACATTCATGAGAGGTGGGCCAATGACGAATCTCTTGGTGGGAGGGTATTCTACTTAATTCTTCACAATCAGTGCTTAACTTTCATTAATGAACTGGTTGCTTGGAGTAAACTTTGTGAAGCTATTTAACCTGATAGAAAAAAAAAAAAAAAGTTTCTGTTATCTTAAATTCAACCTTCAGATTGTTGCCCAACTGAGGTTAGCTGTTACTCAGATTCAGTGTAGAGGAATGAGAAAGGAGAGATAATAAAAAAAACAATAACAATAACAATAATAGTTTTCAATCACTGACTATTTATTACAGTCTTTTCACTGTCCCCATCTCTCCATCATTCTATTCCAATCTCATTCTCGCAGCAACTGTAAGTGGTAACGGAAGCCAGGCAGATTAAAGAAATTGCTTAAAATTAAACAAGCAGAATTTGTATCCAGGTATACAAGTCATGGTTGCAGTAAGAAATAGATGGCCCATATGCAAATTGACATCTGGAGCGCTTAATAACTGAACAACGAAGGTTTAGGAAACCAAGGAAGTACTCAGGGCGAGTTCTAGCATGGCCATTACTATCTCCGGCTCAAAGTGCAGAGGAGGTGGTGCTTATCAGCACACTGTGTGGAAAGAGGACTGTCTTACAGGAACTAGGACTTCTTCCAAGGACATAGCCAGCCATGGTGACTGCAGAGAGGGAGCTAACGGGTTTAGTACCCTGACCACACACCCATCCCTCTTTCTGCTGGTACCCCCCCACACACACTGACTCAATATCAAGCCAATACTTTTTGTGACCAGATTGTTGGGGGCTTTTTGAGTCTTGCACCTGAGTGAATGAGTACAGCACAGAAATTGAGAATTCAAAACACCAGAAAGGAAGAGGCCCACAAGACAACAAGGACATGGAAATCTCAAGGAGGCTTAGACGTCCCCCAAGTTATACAATCAGGGGTTTAAGACCATTATTATGTATAGAAGTCAAGAGTTGAAGACACTCAGGAGCACCTGGGTAGCTCGGTCGGTTAAGCATCTGCCGTCAGCTTAGGTCATGATCCCAGGGTCCTGGGATCGAGTCCCACATCGGACTTGCCCTCTTCCTGCACTCTCTCCCTCTCTCTCTCTCTCACTTGCTCTCTCTCTCTCATAAATAAAATCTTTAAAAAAAAAAAAAAAAATTAGAGACACTCCATTTGAAATCTGGTTTGCAAAGAGATAGAGTTCACTTAGATTTAAAGTTATAGCCAATGTTTGTTGAACTTGTCATTGTTCTGAAATATACATATACAGTTCTGCTACACTATATTGTGAAAACACAAATTTTTTGCCACATTATTGATATATTAGGGAACAATTTGAGCATAACACAAATCTTATGTTTGCACATACAAAATTTTGTCCAATAAAAACATTATAGCAAATGAAGAAATCTGAACAAAGCTGTATAGGAATACACAAATACACACTTTAAACATCTACCAAGTATCTCTGTTCATTGTGTGTATTATCAGGCATACCCATGCAAATCTGATAACTTTCCATGAAAATGCATGAGTTTGCATAGCACAGAAACTCCTAAGAAAGCATATATTATTTTGTAGCAAAACTGAGTACATTCAAGCTATACCATGGCACTCTTAAAGATTCTCCTACTTTTCCTTGCATGTGTTTGAGCCCCTCCTCTTCCCAAATCTATCCTGAGGGCTTTTCTCCCCAAATGTTTAGTAGGTCATGAAAGAGACTATCAAAAGAAAACTGAGCCCACTCTCCCAACCAGAGAGGTGATGAGAGGAAACTTGGTTTTAAACCTCTTCCGCTTGGTCTAGGCTAGAGATTCCCAATGCCAAACCATCAACTAGTGATGGCCAATTGTGAAGTTCCTATAGGCCTTAGGAAAATAAGAAAAAATAATGTGATTATTTTTTCATAAAGTGAGATGTATTGAATAGTAAGGATTATCCTTTATTTTGGTCATTATTATGTGAAATGGTCATTATTTTTTATTTTTTAACATCCTTACTTACAGTTTTAAAGTTTGTACCCCAACTTCTAAAAAGTTTACTGGATTACATAAAGTTCCAACATCTAGGACTCACTTCTCCGGATATACAATTCTGGTTTGCCAATCCCTCAGCGGGCGTCCTGGCCTGCTACTATCTTCCTGATTGTGGCACTTTGGCAGATACACTATCAAGGTCCCAATTCCATAACTGCCCCTGAAGAGACAACCCAGACTCTCTTGGGTACTCTACTAAAATGCTCAGAATAAAAATTTTACATATTGCGGCGCCTGAATGGCTCAGTCGGTTAAGCGTCCAACTCAATTTCGGCTCAGGTCATGATCTCAGGGTCCTTGGATGGAGCCCCAAGAGTCACTGGGCTCCCAGCTCAGCAGGGAGTCTGCTTGGGAGATTCTCTCCCTTTCCCCCTGCCTCTCCCTCTGCTCACACTCTCTTGCTCTCTAAAATAAATTTAAAAAAATGTATATATCTAAAGTTGATCTGCCACTTTCCACATTCAAATAGTAGGAGGACAGCTGTCAGTTGTAGACAAAAAAAAAAAAAGGAGATTCGATATACTAACATTTAAAAACAGTGTCTAGTTCCGTGTCCTTCCACACTGGCACAGACAGTGAGGGAATGCACCAAACCTGGGAGGAAAAAAAATCTGAGGACCAAAGTGGGTCAGCCAGGGCAAATGAGACTTGGTAGGAAGGGAAGTGGTCTCAGAAGCCGCAATGTGGCTATTTCATCCTTATATGAAGAGGACTATACCATCTAAAATGCAAAGAGGAAGTAACAAACTGGATTAAAAGTAATAAAACACACGTTCTTCAGGTTTAAGCAATCACCTGTTTCATCATGTCTAGCTCTGTGCCCAGTATGTGTGTGTGTGTGTGTGTGTGTGTGTGTGTAAAAAATAATTTGCAACAGAGTTGTCTTATAAACATACATAACACAAATTTGTTGAAATACAATTGGTGTATTAGGGAACAATTTGACCATATATATTAAGCATACATATATATAATTTATAGATATATATTTCCTATCCTCAAGGAACTTAAAATGTTATAAAAACAAAAAATACTATATGAGAATGAACTAATTAAATGACATAATAAAGACAGAAAATGAATCAAACTCAAAAAAAGAAAAAGAAGTGTGTGTGTTGGAATGATTAATTTCAGGAACTTCACAAAGTAGAGGAGAGAACATGTGAAGAAACAGCAAATGTAATAGCAAATAAACTTTCTAGATGGAAGAGGCAGGATGGGGGTGCAAGCAGGAGGAAACAAAGTTCAATAAGGAGCTCCAAATCAGGCTACAGGAGGACTTAGATGTAAGATAGAAAACGAAGAGTTTCCTCCTCCTCTTTTACTAGCTCCTTTTAACATGTTCCCCTACTCCCATTCCCAATTTCTCTATAGATAATTCCACTGACCTTACCCCTTCCTCAAAAGGAAGCACAATGTACCAGACACTAACTTCTGTGAGCAGTCATTCAAAACTTAGGGATTAAACTTTGTCTTTGCAAAGATGTGCTGCTTGAGCGGAGCAGAGACATTCTGGAGGGGCCACAGGACTGGCTGAGGCACAGGGACCCCAAGGGTTCTTCAGCCAAATGAACATTACAAGATTTATATTGGTCACGGAAATTCTTGGATTCCTATTATCTTTTTAACCTGCTGAACCATCACTGGGATTCAATATGGAAATTTAAGTCATGTGAAGAAAGTAACATGATTAAATTCATTTTAACTAGATATTTTGGGAGATTATATTCCTTACAACACGTCTTCGATGAATTACAAGGCTGCTAATACTTACCAAATATTTACCTTTACTTTTACCTGTAAATTTTGATGAGATTCTGGGCATTTTAAAGCCCCTTTAAATCCAAAGGGATAATGAATTTGAACATCAAGTCTTATTTACTACTTTGCTGTCACTTTCCTAATATTTTTGGTTTCACGGTCTTCTGTGTCTGAGATAATTGTTGGATAATTTCCCCCTTCTTTCTGGTACACTTAGAGTTCAATTTGAGTGCACACCATCCCTCTCCCCCTTGAAGGAGTAACAGGAATGTTCATGTCTTGTTTTAACAAGTGGATGATCTGCTCCGACTTCAGAGTCAGAACTTCTGTAAAAAGGAGACCATTATGTTTAACTTTTTGCCCTGTGAGAAAAGCAGGATATGTCAAGCCTCTACTTAAGTTTTTTCTTTTATCCTTATGAGTCCCTCTCATGAGCTAATTTCTTTCATAGACTATATAAGCCCCTTAAAGAGCAGTACTGTTCCCCGACAAACACACTGGCGTGCAGTTAATCATTAATTTTGCATGGTCCACATCTGCTGTCTGCTGGATATACATACTGTTGGAGAGACTTCCTTCCCTTATTATAAACACTGCTGCGCCAGGGTCAGTGTGGGATCTTTATCTAACCTACTATCAGCAGTCCAGACACAGTCTGATTGCTTCCCTTTAACAAGTCCAAGTGACAGAGTTCACAAGGCTGAAACCTACATGAATACAGTTGTATTTTTTAATGACAAAACAACAGCTGCATGGGCAGCCTGTGAGCAGATACTAAAAACAGGTGCACCTCACCACGAAGCTGCTGTGTGTGCCACTGGCGTTGGGGGGGGGGGGCGGGGGGAGGAGCATGACATTCATTTCTTCATCAAGGTCCGCATACAGCAATGGAGCCACATGAAGGAATTCAGAAACAGGGTCCACTGAAATGCCAAGGCTTCAAAAAAGCAACAAAGGCAGAATTTAACATTGCACGAGAGAGAGGACTTTCACTTTACTCTTGGTGGGCATGCTCCCTAGTGGAAATGTACGGAGCCAGCTGTGTGCATAGTAAAAGTTACTTTTAAATGGCAAACAAATTAAAGTAGATCCTCTTTCTCCTCCTTCTTGGAGTCGGTCTGGGGTTCCGGCTTTTTACCACTTAGGGAAAAGTTGAAATTAAGCTTGCTGTGGGAGGAGGAGAGGCAGATTTGAATGCGATCCTGTTCAAACAACGTCTTGCAGCCTCACTCTCGGGTGGTACGGGTGGTACGCGAAGACTGGCAAGAGTGAGCCTCCGAGCCCCCCACCCCCCCACCCTACCCCCGGGGGTCGGGGCAGCACCCCTGCGGCTCGGCTGCCAGGAAGGCTCCGAAGGGAGGGCCCGGTAAATGTCAATGCTGTGTGGCGATCTCAGCTTGAAAGTAACCTGCACAAGTTTACTTGAAAATTAACACTGCAATCACAGAGAAGGGGGAAAGGAACGTGTGTCGTTCCCAGACATAATTGAGATTGAACTCCAACCAATTGAGAAACAAGGGTTACTTTCCGCAGCCCCAGAGAAGCCAGCTTGCCGCTGCCCGAGGCCAAGTATTGCAACCGTCAGGAACACAACGGGCTCTGTATGCAGCCTGCAGAGAGAAGTGGCCCTGTCACTCGGGCTGGCCATTCATCTTTGTGTGTCCTCAGGGCAGAGGTAGTCTGAGGAGCAGTCCACACCCCCCTAGAGCACGAGTGGTGTGCTTCTGGGGTCTCTGCGCTCTCCCGCACCACACCAGCGGTGTTGGAGGAACTCTGCTGACGCCGGAAAGGGCTCAGAGAGCACTTCCAACCTGCTGTATGGACCTCTATCACGCCAGCCTGTCCCCAACAGCTCTGAGCATTTACCTGCCCTATACAGAGCCTGGCTTCTCCCCGGGACGCACAGTGAGGTCAGCAGTGGCCCATTGAGGAAACCGGAGTCAACCTCCAGGGACACTGTTCAGCCCCACCAGAACTATACGGACTATGGGAAAGCTCTCTTTGGAGGCTTGCCATACTCAGAAACAGCCCGGATTTGGAGACTGAGAATTCTCCAGTGATGTAAAGTTTGAATGCAAATAACAATTCTGCCGCTACGTTTCCTTATAGAAGTTTCCCGTTTAGGCTCGTGCAACTACACTCCTGGGGAAGTGAGGAGGCTGCATTGCTGATTCACTCAGGCTGCTCTTGGGTTTCTGTCTTCAGCAGAGAGCCAGGTCTTTGATCTGGAGTGAAATAAGAACTAATGAATGGAGCAGTTTTTTTTTTTTTTTTTTTTTTTTTTTTTTTTTTTTTTAAGATTTTATTTATTTATTTGAGAGAGAGAGAGAGAGAGAGCACATGAGAGGGGGGAGGGTCAGAGGGAGAAGCAGACTCCCTGCTGAGCAGGGAGCCCGATGCGGGACTCGATCCCGGGACTCCAGGATCATGACCTGAGCCGAAGGCAGTCGCTTAACCAACTGAGCCACCCAGGCGCCCTGAATGGAGCAGTTTGTAGAAATAATTTTCTTAGGCATAATGGCAACATTTCGAAATGACTGCATTCCTAATGGCATATTTTCATTCACTGTCTGATTGGTTTGAAGGGAGAGGATAGAGCTTTCAAGCAAGGGATTGAAGGGTTTTGCTTATTTTATTTTATTTTATTTTTTTTTAAATATTTATTTATTTATTTATTAGAGAGCGAGTGAGAGAGAAACAGCATGAGAGGGGAGAGGGTCAGAGGGAGAAGCAGGCTCCCTGCTGAGCCGGGAGCCCGATGTGGGACTCGATCCTAGGACCCTGGGATCATGACCTGAGCTGAAGGCAGTCACTTAACCAACTGAGCCACCCAGGCGCCCGGGTTTTGCTTATTTTAATATCATGGCGTACACCCCCAATTCCATTGGCAAGAGAAAGAACTGAAGTCAAAATGATCATACAAATGCAAATGTTCTGAAATGTATTTAGCTAAAGTGTTTAAATATCGATCGAAGGTTTCCAAAGGTAGATAGACACAGGGAGCAGCTAAAGCATGTTCGCCTGCTAGAACAGGGGCAGCAAGTGGTTTGGGCTAGGACTGGCAGGTGAGGCATTAAATCTTCCTCAGTTTAGCTGGGGAGAGTGGATGTCAACTTTCACAGGAGGAAAATCAACTTTCAGAAGACTGAGAACTCAAAAGTCCAGGTAGTGTCCTAACAAAGAGCGTGGACTTTTCCTGCAGACCAATCTGCCTTCACCCCTAGGTCTGCCACTGGGGACCCTGAGCATGTTGTCTCCACTCTCTACATTTTATTTCTTGCATTTTAAACTATCTGTGGGCATGCCCTGCTGACTAAAGAGTGGATCCCTGAAAGTCACACGTTGTTGAGTAGAGGCAAGAGTCTTAAAACCGCGAGGGTGAAGCAAAGAGGAACGTATCCAGGCTCCAAAACAGCTCAAAAACTAACAGTCAAGAAGTTGAGGAACCCCAGTGACAAAGAACAAGGTCGAAGTTGCTAGAAGCCTTAAAAGTACCCAGGCAGCTGGAGATCAAGTGGTAGATTTAGTGATCAAGACACACACTTCAAAATCCTGGAGATCAAGTAAAGAAAATCCTTCAGACCCAAGGCCAGAAGGTCACAAGGAGCAAACCTGGCATCCACTCCATCCCAACAGGGCAGAAAGTGATTTGAAGTGAAGACGGAATTGAGCCTATGTAGTTTCTGTAACCAGTGAGACCAAAGGGAACGAAGCAGTCTAGATGAAGGGTAAGAAGAGGAATATTCTAACGATATTTATCAGCTGTCACTCACTCTAGGTGATGCCATCCAGTCTTTTTCCTGGGGCGACTGTAACAAAGTACCACAAATTTACTAGCATAAATCAACACATGGTATCTTAACCGTTATGGAGATCAGAAGGCTCACTGGGCTAAAATCAAGGTGTCGGCAGAGCTGTGTTCCTTCTGGAGGCTCCAGGCAAAAATGTTTCCTTGCCTTTCCTATCTCCCAGAGGCTGCCTGCATTCCTTGCCTCATGTTCCCTTCTACCATCCCCAAAGCCTGCAGCATGGGCATCTCCCAGTCTCTCTCTCTCTATTTTTTTCTCCCTCTCCCTCTCTCTCTCTGACTCTGGCCCTTTTATAAGGATCACTGTGGTTACATTGGGCTCACAAGGACAATTCAGGGCAATCTGCCAATCTCCAGATCCCTAACTTAATAACACCTGCCAAGTCCCTTTGTCCATGCAAGCTAACATATTCATATGTTTCGGGGGCTAGGATATGGACATCTTGGGGGTGTCATTATTCCACCTATCACCACTTTAAACAACATTCTGACAACTCTCCACTTCCTATTTCAAGCTCAGACCTCACCCCTGAACTTCAGACTCAGTCCTCTGACTTCCATTTTCTGGGTCTGCATGTAAGGAGCTTGGAAGTCATCACTGCATCCTAACAAATAAAAAGTTGCTGGACAGACTGAAATATCAACTCTCTTAAATCTGTAAGAGAGGAGAGGATATAAGGCAGAGCACTCCCAAGATTGGAGAGACAGGTGAATACAGGAAGTTACTTCTTACTAGAGCAGGGTTCCTCTGCAGGACCTGGATCAGGGTATGGACACCTGAACTGTAATTGACGAACTGCCAGAGCCTCAATGTGGAAAATTGGAAGACGACCCAATCATGAGGAGCGGGGGGGGGGGGGGGGGGGGGGGGGGGGGGGCGGGGGGAGGTGGGCTACAGCATTGTGAGATTTTCTCGCAGGAACTCAACCAGGCTGCTACAGTAAATATCAGAGAAAAATCCCCTCAGCTTCTAGCAGGGGGAGGGGGAGAAACCATGTTGAACTATGCTAGAATACTTTGTTCTTAACAAGGCCTGCCTGCAGGGGAAACTATTTAATCAGAGCCTAATCAGCTGGGGTATTATCAAGAATCTAAGTGAGCTGGGGAAAGGGAAATACCAAACTTTAACCCACTGCAGCCATTCTTTCCTGCCCAAGAGAGGAGATAAAAAAGTGAGAAACACTTGTGAAGCTCACCATGCAGAGACATAGACTTAAAAAACACTGAGAACTAATCACAGGATTATAGAAATGGTTCCCTGACCCCTACACCTCACCACCACATTTCTAAAGCCTACTTAGAGCAGTTCCTTTTACCCACTGCATATGTCTAGCTATCAAGAAGAAATTACAAAGCATACCAAAAGACAAAAAAAAAAAACCCACCAGAAAACAACACAATCTGAAGAGACAGAGCAAGCATCAGAGCCAGACATGGCAGGGATGTTGGAATTATCAGAACAGGAATTTAAAATAACTGTGATTAATATGCTAAAGGCTTTAATGTATCAATAAAGTAAACAGCATGAAAGGACAGATGGGCAATGTAAGCAGAGAGGAGGAAATCCTAAGAACCCAAAAGAAATGTTAGAGATAAACACTGTAAAAGAAATGAAGAGTGCCTTTGGTGGACTTAATAGTAGACTGAACACACTGAGAAAGGAGTCTGAGCTTGAGGATATATCAACAGAATTCTCAAAAACTGAAATGATAGTAAAGACTGGAAAAAAAAAAAAAAAAAGAATATGCAAACCCTAAGGGACAACTACAAAAGCTGTTATATAAAGGGAATGCCAGAAGGGGAAGCAAGAAAGGAAGAGAAGCAATATTTAAAACAATAATGACTGAGAATTCCCTCAAGTTAATGGACAGCAAATCATAAATCCAGGAAGCTCCAGACAGTATTTGCAAAAAGCCCATAACAAACAAAAATAACAACAAAAACAACTCCACACCTGGCCATCTCATTTTCAAACTACAGAAAAATCAAAGTTAAAAAAGAAGAAATCCTGAAAGAAGCCAGAGTTTAAAAAACACGTGTAGAGGAACAAAGAATTATACCCAACTTCTCCTCATAAACTATGTAAGCAAGAGAGTGGGATGAAAATGTTAAAGTATTGAGAGAAAAAAAAAAGCCACCAACCTAAAATTCTGTACCCTGTGAAATTTTTCTTCAAATGTGAAGGAAAAATAAAGACTTTTCAGACAAAAATTGAGGTAATTTGTTACCAGTAGACCTACCTTGCAAGAAATGTTAAAGTTCTTTAGAGAGAAAGAAAATAATCTAGGTCAGAAACTCAGATCTACATAAAGTAATAAAAAGCATCAATGAAGGAATAAGTGAGAGAAAATAAAAACTTATTGTTATTAATTGATCTAACAGATAACAGTCTGCTACAATACCAACACGTATTTGATTATATATGCTTATGTATATATCTCATGTGTGTACATACTTATGTGTGCTTATATATAAGTGAAATAACAGCAATGGTGCAAGGACTAAGAGGGAGGAATTAGGATTATTCTGTAATTATAAAGTATTTACACTACTCAAAGTTATTTAAAAGTAAACTTAGGTTAGCTTTAATATGTATTGCAAACTCTAAGGGTGACCACTTAAAAAAAGAAGTATAATTGATATGCGAAGAAGGGAGAGAAAATGGAATCATAAAATGCACAATTAAAACCACAAAAAGTGGGGCACCTTGGTGGTTCAGTCCATTGGGCATGTGCCTTCAGCTCAGATCATGATCCCAGGATCCTGGGATGGAGCCCCACATCAGGCTCCCTGCTGGGTGGGAAGTCTGCTTCTCCCTCTCCCTCTCCCCCTGCTTGTGCTCAATCTCTGTCAAATAAATAAATAAAATCTTTAAAAAAGTAAAACACAAAAAGCAGAAAAATAATGCAAGACAAAAACAGAAAAAATGAACAAGGGCAACAAATAGAAAACAGTAGTGAATATGGTAGATATTAACCCGACTATATTAATACCCACTTTGAACCTCAATGCTCTAAATGCACCAATTACAAGACAGATTGTCAAAGTGGATCATAAAAAAACAAAACAAGATACAACTATATGTTGTCTACAAGAAGTCCTCCTTAACTATAAAAACACATAGAGATTAAAAGTAAAGAAAAATATACCACTCTAACACTAATCAGATTTAGTCATCCAAGAACTTATGCCTTATCTTTATCTAGATTTCTGACATCTTGAACTCAGTATATCAAAAACCAAACTACTGGGTTCTATAACAACAACAAAAACCCCACCTACCCACAGTAAAACCTGTCCTTCCTACAGCTTTCTGCTTCTCAATCCATGGCAAGTACATTATTGCTGTTGTTCAGACCAAAATCTTGAAGCCATTCTTGACTCCTTTTTCTCACATTTTACAACCAATGGACATGCTTGCTATCTCTGTATATTCTTACAAAGACTTATACATAAATGCTTATAGCAGCTTTAATTTTGGAGCCCCCAACTGGAAACACCTTAAATGCTCATCAATAGGTGAATGGATAACAAATTGTGATATATTAGTATAATATTATACTACTCGTCAGTAAAAAGAATAAACTACTGACACAGAACAACACAGATAAATCTCAAAATAACTATGCTGAGGGAAAGACAGGCAGACATAAAAGACTATTTATTACATCCATTTATTTAACTTTAGAAAATCCATACTAATCTATAGTACCAATAAGCCGATCAGTAGTTGCCTGGACACAGAGGTGGGTCATTGGTAGGGGCTGGAGGGAGAGATTACAAAGGGGGACAAGAAAACTTTGGGCGTGATGAATATGTACACTATCTTGATTATGATGATGGTTTTGCAGTGCATGTATATGTCAAAAACATATTAAATTATATATACTTTAGGTATGTGCAGCTTATGGATGTTGGTTATAGCTTAATAAAGCTGTTAAAAACATTATTGGAATTAAGAAAATATGCCTTGTTTTTGGTTTTTTTTTTTTTTTTAAGATTTTTTTTTTTTTATGTATTTATTTGACAGAGACACAGCAAGAGAGGGATCACAAGCAGGGGGAGAGGGAGAGGGAGAAGCAGGCTTCGCACCGAGCAGGGAGCCCAATGCGGGGCTCGATCCCAGGACCCTGGGACCATGACCTGAGCCGAAGGCAGACGCTTAACGACTGAGCCACCCATGTGCCCCTTGGTTTTTTTTTTAAAGATTTTATTTATTTATTTGACAGATAGAGAAAGAACACAAGTAGGCAGAGTGGCAGGCAGAGGGAGAGGGAGAAGCAGGCTCTCCGCTGAGCAGGGAGCCGGACGTGGGGCTCAATCCCAGGACCCCAGGATCATGACCCGAGCCGAAGGCAGACGCTTAACCAACTGAGCCACCCAGGCGCCCCACATGCCTTGTTTTTAAAAAATGAGGCTGTCTTCTTCCAAAGGGGAGGTATTTATTAAAGTAATTCACAATTGAAATAACTACGGATATGTTGCCAAGAATGCATCACCATTAAAACTGCTGAAATTGTCATGATTTCAAATTTGATATTTTGTTCATTTCTTCTTCAGAATACAATTTTCATTCAAAAAAGAGAGGATATGAAAATTACAAGATTAAAACAATTTTAGAAGGAAAATTATTCTTTGAAACTATGGTTTTTATATAATATTTTTTGAAGATTTTATTTATTTGACAGAGAGAGAGACAGCGAAAGAGGGAACACAAGCAGAGGGAGTGGGAGAGGGAGAAGCAGGCCTCCCGCAGAGCAGGGAGCCTGATGCGGGGCTCGATCCCAGGACACTGGGATCATGACCTGAGCCGAAGGCAGACACTTAACAACTGAGTCACTCAGGCGCCCCTTTATATAATTTTTTAAAGTAAATAACTTTAAAATAACTTCCTTTTCCTGAAAAATGCCAGAAAAGACAATCTGCAAAAAAGATAGAAATGACCAACCTCCAATTGCAAAACACCTAGAAGTTCTGGCTAAAAACTACCTGCATCCTCTAAAACACAAGGCAAATTTGTGAGGAAATGGGTAGAGCTTTGCACACCGAAAATGCCTGGAGAAAGAATTGAAAACCAAAGTGGTAACTTTTCAAACTGAAACAACCTCTATGGGGTTGTGTGTGCTCATCTCCATTTTTAAGAGTCTGAATTCTAACGCCTTCTTTGCGGAAAGAAAATATGGCCTGGGCTTGCAAGGAGCAAGAAATTGTAAGAACCTCGTATAACATCAGGACACCCAAAAGACTATAATCCCACTAGCAGTTAGAAAATAATAATCCGATCTGGGAGCAAGATGGCGGAGGAGTAGGAGACCTGGATTTCGTCTCCTCTCAGGAATTCAGCTGGATAGGGATCAAACCATTCTGAACACCTACAAACTCAACAGGAGATTGAAGAAAAGAATAGCAACAACTCTCTGAACAGAAAAGCGACCACTTTCTGGAAGGTAGGACGTGCGGAGAAGTGAATCTGAGGCGATATTCGGGAGAATAGACGGCGGGGGAGGGGCCTCCGTCAGCCGCTTCTGGCAAGTGATAGAGCAGTGGAGCACAAAATCGGAACTTTTAGAAGTCTGCTCCGCTGAGGGACATCACTCTGGTGGCTAAGTGGGGGGTGGAACCCTCGCGGGACAGTGTGGTCTCAGGACCCTCGGGGTCACAGAAAGACCGGGGGTGCCTGAGTGCGGCAGAGCTCCCAGGTATCGGAGCAGGGAAGCCGGCTGCAGAGACGGAGCCCAGGCGCGGGCTCTCAGCTCGGGGTTGTCATAAACCGTGATCCGCGGCACAGTCGGGCCACTGCTCCTCCAGCAGGGACCCAACAAGCGGCAGATCCGGGGAGACTCACCTTCTTCCCCCGGGAGGAGAGGTGCGGGAGCGCACCGCGGGGATCTGCTGGGTTTGGAGACTCCGCATGGGGTCGGGTGCCAGAGATAGAAACGTGCGGTCACAGGCCAGGTAAGCGCGGAGTGCGGCCGGAGACCGGGGAGACGGGAGTGACTGACGGCTTTTCTCTGGGGGCTCACTGAGGAGCGGGACCCCGAGTTCTCGGCTCCTCCGGGGCGGAGACTGGGAGGCTGCCATTTTCACTCTCTGCCTCCAAAGCTGTACGGAAAGCTTGCAGGGAACAAAAGCTCCCAAGAGCAAACCCGAGCAGATTACTTAGCCCGGACCGGGCAAGGGTGGAGCAACTCCGCCTCCGGCAAAGACATTTGGGAACCACGGCAACAGACCCCTCCCCCAGAAGATCAGCGAGAACAGCCAGCCAAGACCAAGTTTACCCATCAGTGAGAACGGCAGAACTCCAGCGCTAGGGGAATACTGCACATAGAATCCATGGCTTTTTTACCATGATTCTTTAGTCTTTCAAAGTTAATTTTTTTTTTAACTGTCTTTTTTTCTTTTTTCTTTTTTTGAATTTTTCTTTTTCCCTTTTTCAACCAACATCTTATCAATCCCTTTTTTAAAAAAACATTTTTATTTTTCATTTTTAGAGTCATATTCTATCCCTTCATAGTAGTTACCCATATTTTTGGCATATATATATAAGTTGTTCTCTCTTTAAAATTTTGAGATACTTTCTTCTAACATCAAAATATACTCTAAATCTCTAGTGTATGGTTTTTTTCTACTCCCCTGCCTGATCACATTCTCTCCCTTTTTTCTTTCTTTTTTTTTTTTTAAATCCTCTTCTTTCTTTTTTCAAACAACTTATCAATTCCTTTTATAAAATTTTTTATAATTTCCATCTTTACAGTCATATTCCATCCCTTCATCATATCAACCCTTATTTTTGTACATATATAAGTTTTTCTTTCTTTAAAATTTTGGGAGGCACTTTCTTTTAATAGACCAAAATACACCCAAAATCTAGTGTGTGGCACTGATCTATAAACCAGCCTGATCATATTTGATCACATTCTGTTTTTGTTTTGTTTTGTTTTGTTTTGTTTTGTTCTGTTTTTGTTTGTTTTTATCTTTATCTTTATCTTTTTCCTTTTTTTCTTTCTTTTTCTTTTTTCTCTCTTTCCCTTTCTTTTCCCACTGCTTCAGGTCTTTTCTGATTTGTTTAGAGTATATTTTCTGGGGACGTTGTTACCCTGCTAGCATTTTGTTCTCTCATTAATCTATTCTCCTCTGCACAAAATGACAAGACGGAAAAAATCACCTCAACAAAAAGAACAAGAGGTAGTACCGACTGCCAGGGACCTACTCAATACGGACATTAGTACGATGTCAGATCTAGAGTTCAGAATCATCACTTTAAAGATACTAGCTGGGCTTGAAAAAAGCATGGAAGTTATTAGAGAAACCCTTTCTGGAGAAGTAAAAGAACTAAAATCTAACCAAGTAGAAATCAAAAAGGCTATTAATGAGGTGCAATCAATTATGGGGGCGCTAACTGCTAGGATAAATGAGGCAGAAGAGAGAATCAGTGAGATAGAAGACCAAATGATGGAAAATAAAGAAGCTGAGAAAAAGAGAGATAAACAACTACTGGATCACGAGGGCAGAATTCGAGAGATAAACAATACCATAAGACGAAACAACATTAGAATAATTGGGATCCCAGAAGAAGAAGAAAGAGAGAGAGGGTCAGAAGGTATACTGGAGCAAATTATAGCAGAGAACTTCCCTAATTTGGGGAAGGAAACAGGCATCAAAATCCAGGAAGCACAGAGAACCCCTCTCAAAATAAATAAAAATAGGTCAACACCCCAACATCTAATAGTAAAACTTACGAGTCTCAGAGACAAAGAGAAAATCCTGAAAGCAGCTCGGGAGAAGAGATATGTAACCTACAATGGTAGAAACATTAGATTGGCAACAGATTTATCCACAGAGACCTGGCAGGCCAGAAAGGACTGGCAGGACATATTCAGAGCACTAAATGAGAAAAATATGCAGCCAAGAATACTATATCCAGCTAGGCTGTCATTGAAAATTGAAGGAGGAATAAAAAGCTTCCAGGACAAACAAAAACTAAAGGAATTTGCAAACACGAAACCAGCCCTACAAGAAATCTTGAAAGGGGTCCTCTAAGCAAAGAGAGAGCCTAAAAGCAACATAGACCAGAAAGGAACACAAACAATATACAGTAACAGTCACTTTACAGGCAATACAATGGCACTAAATTCCTATCTTTCAATAGTTACCCTGAATGTAAATGGGCTAAATGCCCCAATCAAAAGACACAGGCTATCAGACTGGATTAAAAAACAAGACCCATCAATATGCTGTCTGCAAGAGACTCATTTTAGAACCAAAGACACCCCCAGATTTAAAGTGAGGGGGTGGAAAACCATTTACCACGCTAATGGACACCAAAAGAAAGCTGGGGTGGCAATCCTTATATCAGACAAATTAGATTTTAAACCAAAGACTGTAATAAGAGATGAGGAAGGACACTATATCCTACTTAAAGGGTCTATCCAACAAGAAGATCTAACAATTGTAAATATCTATGCCCCTAACATGGGAGCAGCCAATTATATAAGGCAATTGATAACAAAAGCAAAGAAACACATCGACAACAATACAATAATAGTGGGGGACCTTAACACCCCCCTCACTGAAATGGACAGATCGTCTAAGCAAAAGATCAACAAGGAAATAAAGACTTTAAATGACACACTGGACCAAATGGACTTCACAGACATATTCAGAACATTCCATCCCAAAGCAAAGGAATACACATTCTTCTCTAGTGCCCATGGAACATTCTCCAGAATAGATCACATCCTAGGTCATAAATCAGGTCTCAACCGGTACCAAAAGATTGGGATCATTCCCTGCATATTTTCAGACCACAATGCTTTGAAACTAGAACTCAATCACAAGAGGAAAGTCAGAAAGAACTCAAATACATGGAGGCTAAAGAGCATCCTACTGAAGAATGAATGGGTCAACCAGGAAATTAAAGAAGAATTAAAAAAATTCATGGAAACCAATGAAAATGAAAACACAACTATTCAAAATTTTGGGGATACAGCAAAGGCAGTCCTAAGAGGATAGTATATAGCAATACAAGCCTTTCTCAAGAAACAAGAAAGGTCTCAAGTACACAACCTAACCCTATACCTAAAGGAGCTGGAGAAAGAACAGCAAATAAAGCCTAAACCCAGCAGGAGAAGAGAAATAATAAAGATCAGAGCAGAAATCAATGAAATAGAAACCAAAAGAACAGTAGAACAGATCAACGAAAGTAGGAGCTGGTTCTTTGAAAGAATTAATAAGATTGATAAACCCCTGGCCAGACTTATCAAAAAGAAAAGAGAAATGACCCAAATCAACAAAATCATGAATGAAAGAGGAGAAATCACAACCAACACCAAAGAAATACAAACAATTATAAGAACATATTATGAGCAACTCTATGCCAGCAAATTAGATAACCTGGAAGAAATGGTTGCATTCCTAGAGATGTATCAACCACCAAAACTGAACCAGGAAGAAATAGAAAACCTGAACAGACCTATAACCACTAAGGAAATTGAAGCAGTCATCAAAAATCTCCCAAAACACAAAAGCCCAGGGCCAGATGGCTTCCCAGGGGAATTCTACCAAACATTTCAAGAAGAATTAATACCTATTCTTCTGAAACTGTTCCAAAAAATAGAAATGGAAGGAAAACTTCCAAACTCATTTTATGAGGCCAGCATTATCTTGATTCCAAAACCAGACAAAGACCCCATCAAAAAGGAGAATTACAGACCAATATCCCTGATGAACATGGATGCAAAAATTCTCACCAAAGTACTAGCCAGTAGGATCCAACAGTACATTAAAAGGATTATTCACCATGACCAAGTGGGATTTATCCCTGGGCTGCAAGTTTGGTTCAACATCCGCAAATCAATCAACGTGATACAATACATTAACAAAAGAAAGAACAAGAATCATATGATCCTCTCAAAAGATGCAGAAAAAGCATTTGACAAAGTACAGCATCCTTTCTTGATCAAAACTCTTCAGAGTATAGGCATAGAGGGTACATACCTCAATATCATAAAAGCCATCTATGAAAAGCCTACAGCGAATATCATTCTCAATGGGGAAAAACTGAGAGCTTTCCCCCTAAGGTCAGGAATGCAGCAGGGATGTCCACTATCACCACTGCTATTCAACATAGTATTGGAAGTCCTAGCCACAGCAATCAGACAACAAAAAGAAATAAAAGGCATCCAAATCGGCAAAGAAGAAGTCAAACTCTCACTCTTTGCAGATGATATGATACTTTATGTGGAAAATCCCAAAGACTCCACCCCAAAACTGCTAGAACTCATACAGGAATTCAGTCAAGTGGCAGGATATAAAATCAATGCACAGAAGTCAGTGGCATTCCTATACACCAACAACAAGTCAGAAGAAAGAGAAATTAAGGAGTCGATCCCATTTACAATTGCACCCAAAACCATAAGATACCTAGGAATAAATCTAACCAAAGAGGCAAAGGATCTGTACTCAGAAAACTATAAAATACTATAAAATACTCATGAAAGAAATTGAGGAAGACACAAAGAAATGGAAAAACGTTCCATGCTCATGGATTGGAAGAACAAATATTGTGAAGATGTCAATGCTACCTAGAGCAATCTACACATTCAATGCAATCCCCATCAAAATACCATCCACTTTTTTCAAAGAAATGGAACAAATAATCCTAAAATTTGTATGGAACCAGAAAAGACCCCGCATAGCCAGAGGAATGTTGAAAAAGAAAAGCAAAGCTGGCGGCATCACAATTCCGGACTTCCAGCTCTACTACAAAGCTGTCATCATCAAGACAGTATGGTACTGGCACAAAAACAGGCACATAGATCAATGGAACAGAATAGAGAGCCCAGAAATGGACCCTCAACTCTATGGTCAACTAATCTTTGACAAAGCAGGAAAGAATGTCCAATGGAAAAAAGACAGTCTCTTCAACAAATGGTGTTGGGAAAATTGGACAGCCACATGCAGAAGAATGAAACTGGACCATTTCCTTACACCACACACAAAAATAGACTCCAAATGGTTGAAAGACCTCAATGTGAGACAGGAGTCCATCAAAATCCTAAAGGAGAACACAGGCAGCAACCTCTTCGACCTCAGCCGCAGCAACTTCTTCCTAGAAACATCGCCAAAGGCAAGGGAAGCAAGGGCAAAAATGAACTATTGGGACTTCATCAAGATAAAAAGCTTTTGCGAAGCAAAGGAAACAGTCAACAAAACCAAAAGACAACTGACAGAATGGGAGAAGATATTTGCAAATGACATATCAGATAAAGGGCTAGTATCCAAAATCTATAAAGAACTCATCAAACTCAACACCCAAAGAACAAAGAATCCAATCAAGAAATGGGCAGAAGACATGAACAGACATTTTTCCAAAGAAGACATCCAAATGGCCAACAGACACATGAAAAAATGTTCAATATCGCTCGGCATCAGGGAAATCCAAATCAAAACCTCAATGAGGTACCACCTCACACCAGTCAGAATGGCTAAGATTAACAAGTCAGGAAACGACAGATGTTGGCGGGGATGCGGAGAAAGGGGAACCCTCCTACACTGTTGGTGGGAATGCAAGCTGGTGCAGCCACTCTGGAAAACAGTATGGAGGTTCCTCAAAAAGTTGAAAATAGAGCTACCATATGATCCAGCAATTGCACTACTGGGTATTTACCCCAAAGATACAAAAGTAGGGATCCGAAAGTGTACGTGCATCCCGATGTTTATAGCAGCAATGTCCACAATAGCCAAACTGTGGAAGGAGCCAAGATGTCCATCAACAGATGAATGGATAAAGAAGAGGTGGTATATATATACAATGGAATATTATGCAGCCATCAAAAGGAATGAGATCTTGCCATTCGCAACGACGTGGATGGAACTGGAGGGTATTATGCTGAGCGAAATAAGTCAAACAGAGAAACACATGTATCATATGACCTCACTGATATGAGGAATTCTTAATCTCAGGAAACAAACTGAGGGTTGCTGGAGTGGGGGGTGGGGTGGGAGGGATGGGGTGACTGGGTGATGGACACTAGGGAGGGTATGTGCTCTGGTAAGCGCTGTGAATTGTGCAAGACTGTTGAATCTCAGATCTGTACCTCTGAAACAAATAATGCAATATATGTTAAGAAAAAAAAAAAGAAGAAGAAGAATGTAGCAGGAGGGGAAGAATGAAGGGGGGGAAATCGGAGGGGGAGAAGAACCATGAGAGACGATGGACTCTGAAAAACAAACTGAGGGTTCTAGAGGGGAGGGGGGTGGGAGGATGGGTTAGCCTGGTGATGGGTATTGAGGAGGGCACGTTCTGCATGGAGCACTGGGTGTTATGCACAAACAATGAATCATGGAACACTATATCTAAAACTAATGATGTAATGTACGGGGATTAACATAACAATAAAAAATTAAAAAATAATAATAATAATAATAATCCACCCAATGACACAAGACGACCACAAGAAACTATGGCTATCTCCATCTAGACTCTAGAGGAGAAAAATAATCTCCCTTGAGAATTCCTCATTATGGGGCAATAATTCCCATGGGTTGGGGATTTGAAATTATAATCTTCATGGGGTCTGGGAATCTTAGAATGAAAAATTAACATTAAAAATTAACAGAAAGTCAGTAATAAACTTGGGATCCCCTGCAAAAGCAAACTCAAAACTCCTCTAGATGGACAGGCCTTCATACAGGGCTTCTCACAGATGAAGCTGTGCTTATGATGAAGTCACAATCCAGAATTACAGAACGCAGAACAATCCACGTGAACAAGAGACCACAGACCCAGCAGCATTCCTAGGATCACCACTCTCATAAAATCCAGATAGAACTCTGATAGAAACTAGGAAATGAGTATGTTGAAGTTGATTAAAAACATAATAGAAAGACTCAAAAACATAAAAAATGACATATTAAGACAGAGCAACTTTGAAAAAGAGCCAAATGGAAGTTGCACAAATTAAAAAAAAAAAAAGAAAACCCTATTGAAATGTAAAACAAGATGAATGGGTTTACCTTAGATGTGACCCAGCTAAAGTGAACATGGGCAGTGACAGATACAGCTGAAGATATTACTCTTACTTGGCACAAAAAATAGATAAAAAATAGGAGACCTAGAGACAGAATGAGAAAATCCAAAATATGTCCTATATTATTTTAAAAACAAGAGAATAGAGATAATGTCAGAGAGGCAATAATGAGATAGAGATAGAATTTTCCAGGATTTATGAAAAGACATGAATCATAAGATTCCAAGATCATGTTTAATCCCAAGCAGGATACATATAAGTAAATCCACCCCAGGCATACTACAGTGAAATCACTAAAGACCAGAGGGAAAGAGACTTAAAAACCACCCAAGAAAGACAGACAGATGATTACACAGATACAATTAAAATCCAGAAAGACAAAATACCTTCCAAGTTCTAAGACAAAATAAATCATAATAAAAGTCAATGATGCTACATATAGTTGGAATCTTTGAAGAATGAGGTAGTTGAGTTGAGCAAACATTCAAGTTATTGAAATTATCCCTTTAGGTTTACATTTTGCCTAAACAATAAATGAAACCCTTTATAAAATACATCATACCCATTCCTGAATCCATATTCAAAGCATAATTACTATAACTTTTTCTTGAAGTCTCGAGTAGTGTGCCCTAATTAAAAAATGAAGACAAAACCAAGCAGAAGTAGGGGAGATTTTGGTTCAAGATAACAAACCTGGTAGATAAGTTGACTATTTTCTCAAAAATCCCGGTGAAATGTCCGTAAAGATGTATAAAAGAGAATATATTCATCACAGTGCTGAGAGAGGGTGGGGAATCCCATCGGCATACCAGAGAAATCACAAATTACCAGGAGAGAGATAACATATGGGAATCTTATTTCCAGTTAGCCAGAGTGGAAGAAGCTGAGGGCCAGGAAAAGACCAAGCAGATGTGGGAAGCTTTCCTCTTGACTGTTAGTGCAGATGTGGCCGATTTAGAAAGCAGGAATGGGAGGCAGAATCAACGTTCCGGTAACAGGGCAGTCTGGAAACAGCTGGGCCAGATCACCTCTGCACCCACCTCTCCTCCACGCCTGCAGAAACCTGGGAGCAGGCCTGTTTGCACTGGCTCTCAACCAGAGATGAGTTTACTACAGAAATTGTATCATCCCCAGGGGTGTGCTAGTGGAGAGGTCATCCCCAGGGGTAAAATTCCTCTCTGTTTGATATTTAGGGTGGGGAGAAGCTGTATCTTGTTGCTTTCTCCCTCACAGCAAGTCAGGTAAAGCCAAGAGGCAGGTTTTCAGAAGGAAAGTAAACTCATCGAAATAACTGATATGTGTAAGTGGTAATGAGGTGAAACTCGTTGTTTCTTAATACAGGAAAAATAATTAGAGGCTCCACAAGGCGGGGGGGAAGCCCAGCTAAAACAAGAAAATCATGATCTATATCCAAGGCAAACTTAACTGTGAAATGATTTGGAGCATTTAGTGAAGTAGGAAAGAATCCATTCAACACCGACTTTGGTTCTCCTTTGAGCAGTACAAGTTCTATAACAATCCATCCCTTTCTTTATATTCTATTGATAACAATAGCAAATATTTATTGTTTTTCAATTTTAGAAATAAACCTGTCAAGGCACAGAACACTAAATAATACAGAGCCCGGTGCCTGGCTGGCTCAGTTGGAGGAGCCTGTGACTTTTGATCTTGGGCATGAGTTCGAGCCCCACCGTAGGAGTAGGGATTACTTAAATAAATAAGAATTTTAAATAAATAAATGAATGAATGAATGAGTAAATAAAGCAGAGCAAAATGCAGGTTTGTAAACATTAGCAATGTAAAAAGATACAGCTAAGAGACATAAAGATCTGGAAAGGCAGGATAAAATATAAGAGAACAAGCAAATTGAAGTTAAAAGATTGAGAAGTAGAAGTTTCAGAGATTATTATGTTAAGTTATAAAGGATATTTAATAGAATATTCAGTACAGCAAATATAACAAAAACATGGTGAAGAGGGAAAGGTAGGAGAAACTAGCTAAATTCTTCCTATTTTATAAAGGGATTTAATGCCTAAAGCTGACATACCAAGAAATAGAGCCTTTATAAACATATTATTAAGTAAATCAAATAATCCCCGGAATGATTTTATGTCATCTCTAGAGAGAGCAGGAATTTTTACTCTCTATATATTTGTGGTTTTTTATTCCATGCATTTATTCTCTTTGCAATTAAATATATGTATCCAATAATAAACATACCTTTAGACAAAAGTAGAGATTATCTTTATTCTATTCCTCTCACTATGCTCAAAGTTAATTCCCTTTTCCTGCTCAGAAATGTTGGAGGCATGATTAATGTTCGTAAAGCATATAACTATCTTCAGTGTAAACAATCCTGGAAAGTGCCCTGTAGGCAAACCAGTTCCAACTGATTGGCTTTTAGGTATGCACCTAGATATTTTTCATATTTCATATACAACCACATGTTAAAATGTTTGGAAAAAATTTTTAAATTTGAGAATTATGACATATATGCCTTTTAAGACAAAATAACACTTCAAGATATAACTATAATTGATCAGATAGAAAAAGTTGTAAAAGTATTATTTTAATTTTAAAAAGCACAGAAGCATAAAATTCTGCATCTTTCACTTACTGTGTGCCCATAAGTGATTTATTTACCACTGAATCTCAGTTTTCTCAAAATCCTATAAATGAGCCTAATGATCTCTGTAAAGGTTGTTGGCAAAATTAAATGATTTCAGTGAAATTACTAGCCCTTTGTAGATGTTCAGAACTACTAGATTATTAGTGGCCATGTCTATATCATACCTGTCTATATACGAAAGAACCCTCTCAAAAGAATACAACGGAGAGACCACAGATTTTTTAAACAGAGACTTGAGTTCAGAGACTTGGTTCTGCTATCCTGTGAGTGTGTGACTTCAGACAGGTAATAGACTTTCCACTTCTCACGTTCTACATTTGAATACGGCTGGTGGTGTTCTAGCTCAGTGATAACTGCAGAGGATATCAAGGTTTATGGGCTGGCTGCTTTCACTTACATAGATGATCCCAAACAAAGGAGATGTTGTAGCTGGGATTTCTTTTTTCTGTCTTTTTACTGTCTGTAGTGGACATCTGTCACGGAAAATAGATGAATCTGAACGCTTTTATATATTTGGGGAATGAATGCCCTGCTTCTTCAGCCTTGGCTGAGATCCAAGAGCACAAGAAGCTGAATATGTTGGATACTTATTTCCCCAGCCTCCTCCTCCCTTGCCCCCAGGGTGAAGCATGTAACCTTGACTCTGCCAATCAAAGCAGCAGACTTAGATTCCGAACTGGGACACAGAAGAGCAAAGGTCTGGGGAGTTCACATTCTCTCTCCCTGACAATGCCTATAGTAGCAAAGACTGTCAGAAAGCTCAAATTCCTGATGCAGAAGCAGCTGCCCTGCAAACTGTCACTTCTGGTGATCAGAGGGAGTACGAACAGCCACCTACTCACGAACGGCTTGGGAGCCCTTCCCGTGACTTTGTAAGCTCACCAATATCTCCTTGCTTACAACGAAGAACCTGACTGGTATGCTGTGCAGTGTCATTTCCTAATATTACTGGTATCTCTCCCAGCCTCCTGAATCCTGCCCAACCCCAATCTATGTCCAGAAGATGTCCAGAAGAAATATGGTTCTCTGTGACAAGAATGTGCAACTGTGATTGTAGACTCATGATTAGGATCACTAGCAGTCACGGGGAATTGGAGAGGTACAGAAAGGCCAGGGGCTGGCGAACGATGCAGAAGCTAGGAAAGAGGGTCTTCAGAAATTACAGAAAAATGGACCCTGCTAAAGTTCAGGAAAGGAGTAAGCATCATTCAGGGACTGTCCTTCCTCTTCTGAGGAAGGAATTAGTGTGTTTTGGGTTGTGCACAGGATAGTTATGTTAGGCGGAACTATGACCCCCTTATTGTCTTTTCTTGGAGATTAAGTGTGGTTTAAGGAGGCGGGTACAGGGGCCAACTTGAGGAGGGATGGACTTGTGATTAATTTTATGTGTCAGCTTGACTGGGGGAAGGGATACCCGGATAGGTAGGAAACCATTTCTGGGTGTGTCTGTGAGGGTGTTTCTGGAAGAGATTAGCATTTCAGTCACTGGCCTGAGTGAAGAAGAGCACCTTCACCAATGCAGGTGCACACGATCCACTCCCCGGAGAGCCTGAATAAAACAAGAAGGCAGAGGAAGAGAGAATTTGCTCTCTGCCTAAACTGGGACAGCCATCATCTTCTCAGGCCCTTGGACAGGTGTCTAGATCCAGGCCTTCGGATTTGGACTGAATTATACCACGGTCTTCCCTGGTTCCCCAGCTTGCAGACAGCAACTGAGGGCCTACTCAGCCTCCATAGTCACATAAGCCACCTCCTATAATAAGTCTCCATATATATGTATGTATGCGTGTGTGTGGGTGTGCATATACACAAGTGTGTATATGTATGTGTATACACAGGTGTATATGTGTGTGCGTGCATGTACACAAGTGTGTGTGTGTGTGTAGATCTATATTTCTCTAGAGAACCCTAATACAGAGTGCTAAGAAAAGCTTTACTAACTAAAAGATTAATTCCACAAAGGCTTAATCAATACACTGATTGCAACTGAAGAGAAGTCTCTGGAGGTTTACTACTAGGCTTTACTCCATTGCTGGTCCTTCAAGAGTTTTATCTGATGTAGCTGAGACACTGAAGGCCTGCTGATGAAACTTCCGACAACACACAGAAAAGAGCTAAGATCACTATAGCCATAATGCTTACAAACCAGCCAGTACCCACGGCATCCAGCTATACACTGGGTTAAGCAAGTAGATTGCCCCAATGGGCTATGCTAACAGAGTTCAGAGGTTATAATTTTATAATAGCTTTTCCAATCCTTCATCACTGTATTGGGGCTAATATATTTATTATGTCATGAGCATCCACCAGGTTAATATATATAAAGTGATTAGAATAGGGCTTGGTGCACAGTGTTTGATAAATGCTATCTACTAAATTTTTATTGTTTATTAGACCTAGCTAACAAAGACCTGGCTTTACATTCCCAAGTGTAGGTGGCTGTAAAAGATCATAATAAATTTTGTAGGTACCACAGATGCAGTTCCCTAACCACAGAATCATTCAGCCTGAAGGGGAGGTGGCATTACTGAGGGAATTGCTATGGGGCAGAGGACTCGGTGAGAACGGTTCCAGCAACAAAACCTGCCAAGAGACACACATGTCATGTAGAAGCTCATATTGCTCCATGCACCTGGTGAATGTTTAATAAGTATCTGTTGACTGAATAAACAAGTACACATTAGTTGAATAGCTTAGAGTACACAAGCCATGAGAAAGAACATTGAAAAATGCAAGAGGCATGGTGTATGTGTGTATGAGGCAGACTAGAGTGAGCTTGTCTTGACTGGAGCAGATGTAAAGTACTGGAAAGTAGAGAAAGTAAGTGGGATAGAGAAAATAGAGGAATCAAAATAATGCACCAACTAGAATTTAAAAAAAAAATTGAAGGAAAAAAAATGCATGATCATGAATGCCAAACAAATGAGTTTGGACTTGAATCTTGGTTCTTAAAAGAAGGGGAGGGAATGAAGAGGGAGGTATTAGGAAGATTTTAGCGAATCATAGGGCAACTTGGTAAAGGAGTCACAGAAGTAAGAGAGGTCAGGACCACGCTATTGAAGTAATTCTAAAGCAGGATAAGGACACTGATGTGTTGAGATAGAGTCCAAATATAAAATACCTCATTACTTTAAACATTAAATGATGACTCAATTTCCATTATTTAATTTGATTTCAAACCAGAGTGTCATTCATATGGATTATCATTTCCGAGTGCTTAAAAAGTCAAAAGTATAAACTTTTCATGGTTTCAGATACAAAAACTCCATATATTTGAGAAATTAAACCACTGAATAAGTAGTCAGGCTTGACCAAGAAAAACATGTATTGTATTAGAGAGTCTAGAGGTAAAATTTTCAAGGACCAAAAGGTTTGTTTCCAGCTTGCAATCTAAACGACTTAAATTGGAAGAAGTTTTTATAATATGCTTGTCCATAACACCCAGAAAGGTGATGTCAAATGACATGTTTATTATAGATTTGTGTTAGGTGGATTGTTTAAAATTTTAAATATTTTAAAACCATGCCAATAAAATAGAATTTCAAATTTTTCATTCCATGTAAGTGCTTCTAAAACATGAACTGTGCATTTTTCCTAGAATTCAAACTCACAATCTGTTGAATTTGACTTAGACCAAAACCCTTGGATTCATCATTAATTTCTCAATTTATTGCACATCCAATCCATCTGCAGAAGGATTCTACTTTCAAAATATATCCCAAATCCTGACACTTCTCACCACCTCCTCTGTCAACACCTCATCTGAGCCACCACTGTCTCTCACTAGTTGCAAAAGCCTTCTAAGTGGTCGGCCTGCTCCCTTACTGTCCCATTTTAATCAATTTTCAGAACAGCTAGAGCAATTGTGATAAAAAAAAAAAAAAAAAAACCACTTTTCCCCTAAATACTCCGCATTCTGTTCTTTAGGCAAGTCAAACACAAACATGACTCCGGGCCTTTACACTTGCCAATCCCACTTTCTGAAATATTCTTGCCCCAGATGTCCAAATGGTTTACTACCCCCATCTTCCTCCGAGTATTTACTCTGATATAGGCTTTTCGGTGATGAACATGATAAAAATGGACCCATCCCCTCAAAATTCCTTCTCCCCCTTCTCCCCTCTTCTCCATAGCAGTATATATCCCACATACATACCAGATACTGTACTCATTTTGCTTGTCTGGAATAAAGTTCCAAGTGGGCAGAGATTTTTATCTTTTACTCACTGCTATATTCTCAGTGCTTACCATATTGTAAGCATCCAATAAATATAGGCTGAATCAATGAATTAGTGAGTATTAATTTCAGTATAATTCAGTATTTTATCAATTGTTCAGGAGGATAGATCAGAAACAGCAAGGAAAGATCAGGTCCTTTAAATGCCACGGACACTGTTGAAATCATGAAGATAACATCCTGGCTTGAGAACATACACTTAGGAATCAGATGGGTGGTAACACCACGTCCACCACCTTCTGGCCATATTATGGAGGGAATGTTACTCAATCTCCCTGTATTCTGTATCACATACAGAAAAATATGTGATAGCTCTTGCATTATCAATTGCGTTGAATGCAGTATGCTTATCAAGTGTTTAACATAGTGCATGGCACATAGAGATTTGTAACCATGATTACATATCATTATAACAACATGATTAGTACAGTAAGAAAATAGATAGATTAATCCTTTGGGTTTCTTTGTCTTTGTTTATGTACTTCACCCAGTCAGCCCAAACACACCTGAACTGAACGTATGAGGCACTAAACTTTCAGTTTACACTTTTAAAATAAATGATAGGATAATAGAACCATTCTATATTTTTATTATGGTGGTGGTTACATTACTGGATGCATTTGTCAAAACTCAGAATATACAAAGAAAAGGGTAAGTTTCACTGTAAGTTTTGACATTTCAAAATAAAAAGGGAAATATTAGTGCAAATGTGTGAAGCTAATCATAATAGTTAGAATTAATTACTTGCCTCCCCACAATGAGGAGCAAAAACCATGAGGGAAAAACCTAATGACCTCAGAATTAGGGAATTTCCCCCTCAGTGCATAGAAGATACAAAATGGCTATGCTTGCCTCATTCCAGGTACAAATAGCTCTTTCAAAACAAAACATCTGCTAGCATTGCAAAGCAATGGACTGCCTCTCTCATCTCTTAGACTAGGGATAGGTGGCAGTTACAAGCCTTGATCCAAATATATCAAATACATGTATAATCTTACAGTCCCTAATGCTTTGGAAGCAAATGTAAACTCATCTGAAAATAGTTCTTAAATGTAATGTCACTCAAACATTCATGGTTATATGCTAAAGAACACATCCAAATTTTTACTATTCCTTTAATGAATTAACTAGTGACCCACAGTTTGGAAGAACTTTTAGACTTTAATAGTAGTGACAAGCTTAATGAAATTTACACAAATGTGTATGAATGAGAACAGGAAAAAAGTGTTTATATATGTTTATAGTTCAAATGACCCAGTTTCCTCAAACATGAAAGCAGCTAGAGTTTCTGATGTGGCATACACAATGTGGTCAACAATTAAAAATCTTTATTTTTAAAAGTGATTATATGTCAAGGTATACTTCCATTTAACTCACTTATTAATTTTCCCTAAATATTGGCACACTGACTGGCTGCCATATTAGCAACAAACAATAGAAAATTATTGGCTTAAAGCACATAATCAAACTTTTGTAGAAAATTTCTCACGAGTATGTACCTTAAAAGAAAGGAAAACCAACAATCGGTAGTTTCTAATCCCTGTTTAAGGACTCAAGCCAAGATTACTCAGATTTAGCTAGATGTGCTAAAAAAAAAAAAAATGGCAGAAACAGGGCCCATTTGAATTGAATTTGAACAGCTGTCTGTGTTGTCTAGACCATAAATGATACTGTCTGTCAAAAACAAAATGCTAAATGGTTAAGTATTTCCAGGGCCTAAGAAAGAAGCACAAAGTGAACTCTTTTCTTTGTAAGCTATTAGAGTTCCCCAGAAATTTCTAAACACCTGTTTTAAGGAAATATTTTCTCTGTTTAAATGGTGAAAAGATTCAAATCAAGAAATAAGGTCACTATGACATGAGCTTGAATTCCTCCACTAATATGTGTAGGAGGGTAATTGGCAAGGGGCGATTTTTTTTTTTTTTCTAGAGAAAGTAGTCCAAATGCAATTTAATAAAAGGCAAATGGCATATTGGAGAGATTTGATGGTTAGAATCATGGAAGATATGCAGTTCGTTTTTATTGTGAAATCTATTTGTAAACACCAGGTCAAGTATAATTTTTGTATTTCAAACCACTGAGATTAATACAAAGCAGAGGAGTTGATGGGCAATCCTGCTCCTTGCGATGAAAAACTCCACCTTAGGCACTGATCAACTCCACTGGCAGTGGCATAAAGAGCTTCCAGACAAGCCAGAATCTGCTATGGCGTGGTGATGATTTAAAATGGTTTCAAAGCAGAAATGACACATGAATATGAATGTAGAAGTAGGGTCCTCACAGCTCCCATGGGATCTTATTCTATGCATCCAGGAACAGTCACCTAAAAGTTGAGTATTGTGCACATTTCTGGTTTCCACCAATTACAAGAGGCATGGTCAATTTGCACAATGTTCAAAGCAAACCAGTACAGATAATTAAAGAGGTGGAAGACAAGGCCTATGGGCAGATGTAAAAGAAACTGGAACAACCTTATTTAGTTCCCCCAGGGCAGAGAATTTGCACCCTGTTTCATTTACATCACTCAGAGAAGTGAGCACAATACATCAGGTCAAGTGAGTCCTCAGTAAAAATCTGTTGGTTGGCCAAAGGGGAAAAGAGTGAGAAAAATGGATATAGTAACAGTCTTCAGATAAGTGAAGGGTTGTTATTTTATTATTTTTACTTTTATTTTTTATTTTATTTTTTTTTAGCGACAGAAAGAGAGAGCAGGGGAGGGCAGAGGGAGAGGGAGAGAGAATCTTAAGCAGGCTCCACACCCAGCACAGGGCCCAATGCTGGGCTCTGATCCCACGACCCTGAGATCATGACCTGAGTCAAAATTAAGAGTTGGACGCTTAACTGACTAAGCCACCCAGGCCACCCCAAGGGTTGTTATTTTTAAAAATGGTAACTAGCTGTCTGTCTCCACCCAGTAGATAGAGCAAAAGCTAATCAGGATAGGTTAGGGTTCATCTATCGGGTAACCAACTTGTTCCAATTTGCCTAGGACTTTCCCCAGGTTTAGCAATGAAAATCCCATCTGGAGAAACTCATGACTCCTGGACAAACCAGGGCAGTGAGTCATTCTGATATTGTGGATGCTTAAGACAGGAGACATTCTTATCAGACTGGGAGAAGTTAGATAAATCCCACCTGAACGGAAGAGGAAAATTAAGTGTCCTTTCATGGGGCTTTCCAGTCATAGGCTTCTACCAGTGTCACAATCACTACAGTTACTAATTATCAGGGGCAATAATGACCGTGATAAAATAGTAATGATTTTATTTTCTACCTGTCAAAGTGAGTTTGTGCTAACATTAGCTTACCAAAACCCCATTAAATGTGTTTTAACCCTGAGCAGAAGAGCTAAGCACATCTCCCAAAGTCATAAGGGCATAAATGTAAACCACTAAAATGGAGTATAACGATTACTTGTAGTTGCATAACAAGCCAGTCTATGCTCGTTCATGCTTGAGGTTGATCAGGCCAAATAAAACACGGCTGAGTGGTTAACAGGTCTGGGTATGCAGGTCTGGGTATGAGGGCTTTTTACTGATAAAACAGCCCTGGACAAAGTACAAACCTCTCTAAGCATCTGTTTCTTCATCTATAAAATGGAGATAATGTCACTACCTGCTCGTAAGAAGTTTATAAGACTTTCTTTAGTGAGCCTTACTGCAAAGCAATAGCATAATGGAAAGCAGGTCTATGAAACAAGACCATTATTGGGTTCGGGAATTGAAGTCTCTGGGTGTAACAGGTAACATTTTAAATAATTTCTATGTGCCAGAAATTTTCCCAGCACTTATCACACACTACACATTGAATATAATAACTCTGAGGATTATTATTCTCATCCTTATTTTATAAATTTGGGAACCGAAGTACAGAAAGTTTAAGTATTTTGCCCCAGATTACCTAGGCAAAAAGCAGCAGAGTTCATATTTAAACCTAGGCAATGTAATCCCATCAGTTGCACTCAAACACTATACTGTCCCTGGTTTACTTTCAGATGACCCATGGAGGTATGTGTGGACTGAACACCATTTTAAAAAATACATAAATACAACTTCTCAGTAAAATTTTTCATAACTTTTAGTGGCAGTGAAGTCAAGGATAAATGCTCTGACAAGTACTTAAAATATCTTGCTGATTATTAGAATGAAATATTCAGACCTTCAGACACAATTCAGAGTGATAAATACATAGTATATCTCGTCCAGTTTCCATCTAATCCGAAACTCATTTCTATTAGCACTATGTGCTGTATACTCTATGTGCTAAATAACCATGTGATAGGTTTGAATATTCCAGATTCAGTTACTCACTAGTTCATGAAACAAGCTACTCTTAATGATAGGTCAGCTTTAGGAGTTAGAAAGATTTTTATGATACACATTGATTTGACTTTCGAAAAGGGAGTAGTTTATAATGGACTAAACTTTTCCCAGATAATTGTAAACTCTCAAAAATATATAAATATAAAAAACAGTATTTGGAGGCACTGGAGGGTGACAAAAAACAGACAAAAGTAATGGGAGAAGATTGGAAACTCAAAAAGGAGAAGTACAGAAGGTAAAATTTACCTTTATATGGCTTTTCACTTAAGTTGTCTCCTGCTCATTTGGCATGGAGAGGCTAGAACTCAAGTAGAACGCCATAATTTTATTAGCTTGAGAAGCTCAAAGTCTGGTGTTGTCAGAGAGGGTGGAAAGGGAAGGAGAAAAATCTCTGAAATAATCAAACAACAGAAAGGGAATAGAAAGATCTCCATGGATTTACTGGTGAATTCTATCAAACATCAGAGGACACAGTAACACTAATCCTATACAAACTCCTTCAGAAAAGAAAACACTTCACAACTTGTTTAGGCCATCCTGAATGAAGCCTTATATGAAAACTTCAAGACATTACAAGAAAACTGTAGACCGATATCCTTCATCCCTAATATATAGATAAAAATATCCTTCACAAAATATTAGTAAATGAAATCCATGAATATATAAAATGGATAATACATCATGAGCAAATGGGATTCATTAAAGTAATACAAGGTTGGTTCAACATTCAATATATAATCACTGTATTTTATTATATCAACAGACTAGACATGAAGAACCATATGATCTGAAATATACAGAGAAAACATTTGACAATTCAAAATCCATAACAAAAACTCTCAGCAACCTTAGATGGAAACTTTCTGAATATGATAAAGGGCCTTTACAGAAAACCTACAGTTAACATCACAGTTAGCAATGAAATATTAAATGCCTTCTCCCTAAGGTATGGAAAAAAGAATGGAAGGATATCTGTCCTCACCACTTCTTTTCGACATGAAAGGTCGAAATGTAATAAGTCAAAACAAAACAAAAACAAAAACCTTGTATTTATTGACAATAATTATGACGTAGAAAATCCTAAGAAGTCTACATAACATATACCATGCCCCATAATTAAATTTAGCAAGGTCACAGGATACAAGGACTTTTTAAAAAAAAATCAATTGCATTTTTCTATTCTAAAAACAATTGGAAGATATAAACTTCATACACTAAAAACAAACATTTCTCAGAGAAATCAGAAAAAAATGTATATACATGCAGAGATAAACCATGTTCATGGATTGCAAAATTCAATACTGCCATGGTGTCAGTTTCCCTAAATTGATCTATACATTTATGCCTATTCAAATAAAAATTCTGATAACCTTTTTAAATAGAAATTTACAAGATAATTCAAAATTTAAGTGGGAATGCAATGACCTTAAAATATCAAAAATAATTTTCAAGTATAGAACAAAGCTGAAGGACTTATGCTACCCAACCTCAAGAAGAGCTACAATAATAAAAATGTTGGTTTGGGGATAAGATACATAGATCCCACTGAAGCAGAATGGAGGGTTTTGAAATAGACTCAATTACATAGTCAAGTGATTTTCAATAAGAGGTCAAGGTAATTCATGGGGGAAAAGAATCTTCTCAATGGACTACCCATATGAGAAAAAATAAATCTTGACCATCACTTCACACTGCAAAAATTAATTTAGATGGACAACAGACATAAAGACAAAAAACTGTAAATCTTCTAGAAGAAAATATTTGATTTTTCATAACATTGTCATAGGCCACTTTTCCTAGAGTAAAATAACCATAAAAGAAAATATGAATACATTAAACCTCGAAGTTAAAAACTACTTATCAGGGGTGCCTGGGTGGCTCAGTCGGTTAAGCGGCTGCCTTCGGCTCAGGTCATGATCCCAGGGTACTGGGATCGAGCCCCGCATCGGGCTCCCTGCTTGGCGGAGAGCCTGCTTCTCCCTCTCCCTCTGTCTGCCACTCTGCCTACTTGTGCTCTCTCTCTATCTCTGTTAAATAAATAAAAATCTTAAAAAAAAAAAAAAAACTACTTATCAAAAGTCATCAAGAAAATAAATAGCCAACTACCGAGAGAAAATATTCACAGAACATATCTAGACAAAAGACTTGTCAATAAAAATTGTGAAAGGACTTAGACTCTTCACAAAGGAAGATATACAATTGACCAACAGGCACATGAAAAAGTATTCAACATAATTTCTCATCAGGGAAATGCATATTAAATGAGCTACTAAATATTAAATTGAATGAGGAGCTATCATTACACACCAACTAAAATGGTTAAATTAGAAAACATGACAGTATCAAATGTTAATGAGAATGCGAAACATGAGAATTTTCATACTGTGTGTGTGTGTATGTGTGTGTATGTGTATGTGTGTCTGTGTGTGGTGGTAGGGGGCAGGTGGAGGGGCCATAAAATAGAACCAGTTTGGAAAAGTGTCAGTTTCCCATAATGTTAAGCACACATTTGCCTTTGATCCAGCCATCCCCATTCTAGATAATTACCTTACAGTGAAAGCATGAACATTCAGTACTAGTTTTCTTTGTATGAGTGAACATAATAGTTTTATTTATAAAAGCTCAAAATGGAATTGACTCAAGTGTCTATCAACAAAATAATAAACTATACGTGGTATTTTTATGAATATTACTCTGAAAGAAAAAGGAGTTGTGATAAGCAACAGCATGGATGGATCTCACATCCAATATCCTAAGTGAAAGAAGCCAGTCACAAAGGAATATGTCCTATATGATTTTATATACATGAAGTTCTCCCACAGATAAAGCTATTCTATGAAAAAAAAAAATCAGAAAAGTGCATAAACTGACTGAAGTGGCACAATGGAGTGCTCTGGGGTGATGGAAAAGTTGTAACCTGATGTGTTATGGGTGATGCATCCATTTATGTATTTGTCAAAACCACAAATATATGTTTTTATACAATTTCATGGTTTATATTTTTTTACATATAAAGTTTTTTCCTTTCAGATTTTTCCTTCCTGTAACTTCTTTTTTTCTGGTCCTGAACTTGAAATACCTAAAGCAAAACTACTCCTTCCTGGGCGCCTGGGTGGCTCAGTTGGTTAAGCGACTGCCTTCGGCTCAGGTCATGATCCTGGAGTCCCTGGATCGAGTCCCGCATCGGGCTCCCTGCTCAGCAAGGAGTCTGCTTCTCCCTCTGACCCTCCCCCCTCTCATGCTCTCTGTATCTCATTCTCTCTCTCAAATAAATAAATAAAATCTTTAAAAAAAAAAAAAAAAAACTACTCCTTCCTTCATATGAACATGGTCCAGTAAAATGATGTACCAGATTCAGTGGTCTAGTAATGTGAAGGTAAGTGAGTTTCAATTTGAGAGCTAACTTGGGTCCATTGGCAATGGCTACCTAAAGAAAAACCCGGAGTCTGTGTCCAATCCCTATGAGGGATTTGAGATTAATGGCTTTGAATGTTTAACATTATCTACCAGGCAAGGAGGGAGGAGTGATGAATGGTGGTCCCAGCCCATTCACCATCTTCAACTCTTATATCATCAAATGCTATATTTCTGGTCTACAGAATCTGAGATGGTGCCTTTATATGATCTTGCAATATAAATATCATTAAGTCAACATAAGAGGCACTACCACACGTTGAGTTTTTCTTCACAGTACATTATAATAGACAAGTTGTAGAGCAAACAGAAGATGAAGTGATATGGAGGCAAGTGATACTGTGTAACCTTCTACCTCACTACACATGTCAGATATGAAATTACCAATTGCTTTTTATTCATTTTTTATGTATAATACATACTATATAAAATGTATACATGTATTATGAACAATAAAAAATGAACACCCATTACCTACTACTCAGCTTAAGAAATCAAACAATATTTTGCTGGTGAAGCCCCTGGGCTCTCCTTCCCATGACATTTCCCTCATTATTCCAAAGTAAACACTGAATTGTGTGTTTACCATCCCTTTGATGTACCTGATAGTTCTAGAACATAGTATGCATCTTAAGCAATATATTGGAGATTATGTTTCTGCACTTAATTGGTATTATCTTCTATAATTTGCTCTCTTTTACCCAATATTATGTTCTTGAATTGAACTCATGGGAGCTATAGCTCACTAATATTTACTGCCATAAGTTATTCTATGTTATTGCACCTTATCCCTTCTCCTCAGAGGAATTACTTGTGTTGCTTCCAGTTTGTGAATGCTACAATTAATGCCCCTATAACAGTGAAAATCAGCAAGAGTTTTGAGAATGTTTTATAGAAGCTCAATTCCCAGGCCATGAGTCAATAGACATGCAACTTCACAAGACAATACCAAATTGTTTTCCAAAGTGATTGCACCAATTTACACATCCATCTGTTGCATATAAGAGATTAACAAACATGATATTGTCCAATGTCTTAATGTTTGCCAGTCTAGAGGATGGAAAATGCTACTTCATTGTGGTTTTAATTTTGCATTTCATATTACCAATGAGGCATATATTCATGTATTTTTTGGTCACTTATGTTTCTTCTTGTAAGAAAAGTTTATCTGTGTCTTGCCCACATTTTCTATTGAGTTGTTTCTTGTATTGACTTACAGGTGATTATCTTTTCTGGACCCAAATCCTTTGTTGGCTTTATGCTTGCAAATACGTTCCCCAGATCATGGTATTTCTTGTCCTTTTTTAATGATACCCTTTGATGAACAGATGTTTTTAATTTAAGCAGAGGTGAATTACGGATCTTTTCCTTTATGGTTTTTCCTTTCTGTGTCTTGTTTAAGAAATATTTCCCTATCATGAGGTCATAAAACTATTCTATATTTCCTTCTAAAATTTTTTAGTTTTGTTTTTTACATTAATGTATTTAAAACATCTGGAATAAAGTTTTTAGTAGTGTGAAATAATTTCATTTTTTTCCATATGGGTAACCAAAACTCCCAGTACAGTTTATTCAAGAGTTCATCTTACTCCACTGCTCTAGTGTTTCGCTCATTATATAACAAATTTCTAGATATAGATGGGTCACTTTCTAATATCTGTACTAATATGACATTTATAAATTGTTATAGCTTCATAATAACTTTGATAGCTTTAAAGTAAATCATCTCCCATTGTTCAGTGTTGGCTATCCTTGGCTTTTTCTTCTTTCATGTTTTAGATTAATTTCTCAAGGTCTATGATAAATCCTATTGGCTACTGAATTTTGATTCTACAAATCAATTTGTATAGATGATTTTAAGTTAAACCCTCCTATATGTTGCTAGTGCACAGAAATGGAATTCATTTTTCTATGGTGATTTCACATATACTAAACTTGGCAACTTTTTCTATTTGTTATTTAGGGTATTAAGCTGCAGCAACACAACTTAAATGACTTGAAGAGATTTTCCAAATTAGCTAATAGAAATTATATGCCTTATATATATTTAGGTTTGTAATCCATTCAGGACTGATTTTTATGCCCTGTGAGTGCCAAGTATGTTTTTCTATGGACATCAGTAAGCCCAGTACCATTTATTAAAAAGCCCATCCTTCCCTAGAGGGAATATCCCTACAGGGATGCCATCCTTATAAATCAAGTTATCTATATGTTTGGGTCTGATTCTCAACTCTGTCTATTCCATTCATCTGTCTGTATACTTGGGCCAATGATACACCGTCTTCATTATAGTCTTGACAAAGGAAATCATCTCACTTTGTTCAAGATAATCTTCATTATTTCTGGCTTTTTTGAGTAAATTTGAAAGAATCTAATACTAATTTGAAATTTTTGTAACTTCCAATAAATTTTATAAAATTCCCCTCTTTGGCTCTGAGAACACTTTTCACCTAACATCTGTATTGGATAATAGTGTATGTATATTAGTTTTTTTGAATATGTTTTTTTCTAATGATATATAATTTTTTTTGTACTTTCAATTTTTCATTTTCTAAAGTGTGTCTCCATTTAGCCATAGATTTTTAAAATATAGTATGACAATCTTTGTCTTCTTATTGAAGTATTTTGTCTATTTACATTTAACATAATCACTAACATCTTTGAGGTTGCATCTACATTGTTAGACTTTTTATTTGACCTGTATCTTCTAGATTTCTTTTCTTATTCTTCCTTTCTGATTTTTTTCAGATTCAGATATTTATTGAGATAATCATACATTCACATGCAGTTTTGAGAAATGTAAAAATGTAGAAGGTCCTATACTTTGTCCAGTTTTCTCTAAACACAACATACTGAAAAACTATAGCATAAATATCATGACCAGCATATCGACATTGATACAATCCAATTTTATTCAAATTTCCACATTTGTGCTCATTTGTGTGTATGTGTATTAAGTTTTATACCATTTTATCACCCATGTCAGTTCATATATTCACCATAATCAAGATAATGAATAGTTCCAACACCACAAAGATCATCCATGTTGCTCCCACCTCCATCCTTAATTCCTAGCAACTATTAATCTGCTCTCCATTTCTAAACTTCTGTCATTTTTAAATAAAAGGGCTATCCTCCCTCTATTGCTTCATTTTGCACCTTTGCATGGCTTTATTTCTGGGTTTTCTACTCTGTTCCAATGATCTATGGATCAGATCCTTCCACCAACATCACAGTCTTTGACCGTGGTAACCATGTAATAAGCCTTAATATTGGGTAACCCCTACACACACACACACACACACACACACACACACACTTTATTCTTACTTGTAAAACAAACAAAACTGCTTTACCTATTCTAGGGTCTGTTCCTTTCCATATGAACTTTGGAATAAGTGTGTATCTATACAAAACACTTGATGGAGTTTCAATAGGAACTACACTAAACCTATAGATCAATATGGGAAGAATTGGCATCTTTACTATGTTAAGTCTTCTAGTCAATAAACATGATAGGACTCCCCATTTATTTAGATCTTTGAGTTCTTCAGAATTTTGTGATTTTTCAATAAATACTATACTTGCTTTGTTAAGTGTATACCTAAGTATTTCATTTGTAGTGATTGTAAATACTATATTTTTCTATTTCAGTCCCTGCATGTTCAGTGATAGTATATAGAAACAGGACATTTAAAAAAAAAAAAAAAAAGAATATGAAATTTGCATAGAAATCAATCCTAAGACCTTACTGAACTCACTAGTTCCTGGGGATTTAAATTCCTTGGTATTTCCTGCAAAGACAATCATGCCATCTGTAAAGATAGTTTGATTTTTTTTTCTAATCTGTATGCTTTTTATTTCTTTCTCTTGACTTGTTCTAGTTTAATAAGAATGGCAAGAGCAGACATCCTTGTCTTATTTCCACTCCTGGGGAGGCAGGAGAGACTAAACCTTTCATCAGTAAGAATGAGGTTAGCTGTAGGTTTTTTGTAAAGGCTTTTTATCAACTTTGGATAATTCCCCTCTGTTCCTGTAGAAAGTATTGCCACGATTATGTGATTTTGTCAAATTCGTTTTCTGCATCAACTGAAAAATAATTTTTATTCTTTAGCTTGTTGATATAGTTGGAAACCAATCAAGGTGAACCACCATAATTGTGCATTTATTTCTCATTTCAGGTCTGTTAGTTTCTGATTCATGTATTTTGAGGTTCTGTTGTTTGGTACAGAACCATTATGTCTTCCTGATAGATTCTTTTGTCATTATGTCTTCTTTTTTCCTAGTAATTTTCTTTGCTCTAAAGTCTACTTTATATTAACATAGCCACTTCTGTTTAGTTGGGTCATGTTTTCTTTATTCACTCTGCGAATTTTTTTTTTTTTTTTTTTTTTTTAGGATTTTATTTGACAGAGAGAGAGATAGTGAGAGCAGGAACACAAGCAGGGGGAGTGGGAGAGGGAGAAGCAGGCTTCTCACTGAGCAGGGAGCCCAATGCAGGGCTCGATCCCAGGACCCTGGGATCATGACCTGAGCCGAAGGCAGACGCTTAACGACTGAGCCACCCAGGCACCCCTGCCAATTTTTTTTTTTCTGGTAAATAATCTATATTTAAGCAGTTTGTCTTTTAATAAATTTGTAATTCATAAATATTTTTACTTAAGTTGGAAAAGATGCGATCTTATTCAACCTTTCTGTAAATACTGATGATTTTGAGAATCCCTCATATACATATCTTTTCTTTGATTATTTATTGATTTCCTATCTTTTCCTGTTCATAAGCAGGCATTTCTATACATTTTCAATCAGAGTATCCTGTCATTTTTAGACATTGTATGTATCTTTCTGCAATGAATCGGTTAACTGCATTCTTCACTGGACAGAAACCCTTAATATCTGTGTTCATAGCCATTGGCTTTTTAATTGTATGGCTTGTACTTTTAAGAACTTATTTAAGTAGTCCTGCACTCCTAAGTTACAAGCATGTTCTCCTACATTACCTTCTATTAACTTTACCATTTGATTTTTGCCAGTTAGGTCTTTCATCTGGATACTGTTAAATCAAAGGACAGATTTATCATCATTTATGTATTTAGACTACTTAGCTTTAAGGGCAATCAGTGATAGGTTAGGGTAATTATTGATAGAAAACAAAAAGACATAGGTGCTAACCTACTATTTTCTGATTCTTGGCCCTTCCACCCCCTTTGACTTCCTGTGGATCACTTGAACATATTTTAGGCTTTCATCTTTATTTTTGGTGCTTTTAAGTGTATTTTGCTTTTGAAGTGGTTGCTCTGGATACTGTAATATTCATATGTGACAGTCTGCTGATACCAACATTTTACTACTCTGTGTGAAGTGTGGAAACTTGACTTCCATTAAGGGCTCTGTTTAGTTGCTTTTAAATATCATTATCTTTGGTATCAGATGAAATTAGAATTTTTGATTTAATGATCAAGTGGAATTTATAAAATCCACGAGAGAAAGGACAGTCTATATTATACATTTCTGTTTTTGTTATTCCTTCTTCCTTCATGGTGTTCCAAGATTTCTTCTTTTATCATTTCCTTTCTGTTTGCAGAACTTCCTTTAACTAATTTTTAAGGGTAGGTCTGTAGCAACAGATTTGTTTAGCTTTCCTTCTGAAAATATATTTCTTTTTCATTCCTCAAGGATAGTTTTACTAGATATAGAATCCTTAATTGACAGTTCTTTTCTTTCAGCACTTGAAAAATGTTGTGGGTCTGGGAGCCAAGCCCAGAGACATTTCTGAAGTCCAGCAGGTGGGGAGACAGCCCCCTCAGGCAGGTATGTGCCAGGTATGGGGACTGGGACTGGAGCAACTGAACTGCAATACCCTCAAGACCTGGCCAGTCCCATCCTCATTGTACAGATAGGGAAATGGGCTCCAGGAGAGGAGACCTCGACTGGGTCACTATTGATGCTGTGTGGAACTGGGAGGGAGATTGGACCCCTGACTCCATACCTCAATTCCTCCCAGGACAGCACTCAGGAGCAGAGCCACCTCTAGAATCCAGAAGACCCAGGGTCAGTCCTGACTGGGACAGTCCCTAACTCCCAGTTGGGTGACCTTGGGCAAGTCACTTCTGTTGGAGCCTCCTTTCCCTCCTGGCTTGTGTCTGAAGACATGGAACTTAGCAGGTATCCAATAAACTGGTTTGGACCCTGGTCTTGAAGGACAGGGAATAATGGATTTCAAACCTTCAGTTAAACTTATTTGTGACAATTTAAATATAAAATATAAAAGAAAAAAAAGGTCATGCCCCTTCATGGTTGCAAATGAGAAACTGGCCATCGTTCAAATTGGTATTATCTTATAGGTAATGCATTGTTTCCTTCTGGCTGTCTTAAAATTTTTTTTTTTAGTTTTCAAAAGTTGAAGTATGAAATATCTTGGCATAAATTTCTTTGGGATTATACTGTTTGGGATTTGCTCAGCTTCTTGGATCTACAAATTTGTGTCTTTCACCAAATTTTGAAAACTGTAGCTTTATTTCTTCAAATGCTCTTTCAGTCCCTCTGTCTGCTTTTCAGAGATTGCAAGGATACAAATACTGGGTCTTTGTCATTGTCTGGCAGGTCTCTAATTCATCTCAGTGTTGGCATCAATTGATTTTTTTTTCAAGTAGTGGATGTTGGGTGGGTTTTTTTTTTTTTTTTTTTGGTTCTTGCAACAACAGGTAATTTTTTTATTGTATAATGGACATTTTGTCTAATGCATTAGGAGACTGAATACTGCTTATAGCATTTACTTTAGAAGGTAGTCACCCCATTTAGGTCTAGCATATGGGTCTTGGCCAACTTTTGTGTACTGTAATTCCAACACCAGTTTAATTTTAAGGGCCATTCAGTGTTATTTTGGTTTTCTTGGTTTGTCTGGTGCTAATAGAGCATGCACTAGGCTCTGGTGGTACTGCCTGATGGAGCAAAAAGGGATTCTATAAATCAGACTGTCAGGTGCCCCCTGGTGGACAAGAGGTATATTGAGATTCCCTTCCCCCTTCCCTCCCCCCCAACCCCCAGTGCCTGCTGGGTGGTAAATTCATTTTTTTATCCCATTTTTTTCTTCTATCACCTTTATACTTTACACACTTTTATGAATCTTTGTTTCCAGTTGCCCTAGAGATTACAAGATTCAAACTTCCCTTATTAATGTCTATAAATTAGTATTTTTATGACATAAGAATCTTAAGATTCTTTCATTGTATTCACTTTCTTGTGACTTCTGTGCTTTTTCATTTTATAATTCTAGATATGTTCTAAACCCCTAATATAGTATTTGTTCTTTTACAGTAATTTGTTTACATTTATCAAATGTTTAACCTTTTTACTTTTATACACCCCTATTTTTTCCTGCCTGAAGAACACCCTTTATTATTTCCTTCAGTGTTCATGTTATTGTGAAGAATTCCCTCAGATTTTGTCTGAAAATTTCTTTAGTCCACCTTTGTTTTTACAGAATATTTCCACTAAATATAGACTTCTAGATGGCATTATATTTTCTTTCAGCACACAATATGTCATTCTATTGTTCTCTGGCTTCCATTACTTCCATTAAGTCATAAGAACACTGAAGTGTTATTTTGCTCCTTTGCACTCAGTGAGAGTTGGTAAAATTACCTCATCAGTCATTTCCAGAAGTAGAAATTTATCATAATTTCAATGATCTTATTTCTATTTTAATAGTATCATAGTTTTTTATTTCTTGCTTATTTTTTTCAATTTCATCTTTTATTTAATGTTATACATAATTGTTTTATAAGGTCTTTCAGATCATTCCAGCATCTAAAGTCCTTGAGGGCATAAATATATTATTTTCCCTAACTCTTGTCACTTGTTTCCTCCTGTTTTGGTAATTGAGTTTTTTAAATTTTAATTTGTAGAAATTTATAGAAGTCTGGGTCTACAAAGCTTTCCTGTAAAGAGGCTTGTGTTTGCTTCTATTGGATACCAGATTACCCTTTCTATCTGGAATGATCTTTACTTAGTGTATTAGAGCTTGGGGTTTATGAATTACACTGGAAATATAAATTTGGACTCCAGAACCATTTGAGAATAAATGTAACAAGTTCTCATAATTCTCTTGACAGCCTAAGTAGAGACAAATAAATTTAATTTTTGCTTTGAGCAAGCAGATTTTTTTAAATGGCTACATTTTCACTGAGGATGTAGTCCCTTCAAGAGGCCCAAGATTATGTTAAGGTCTTAAATTCAGCAGATCTCCTTCCAGATCCACATGGTTTCTCCCGTTATCTCTCACATCCATTAATATCCAAACTCTAAGCCCCTGATTTTGACATTTTCTTCCAAGACAGCTGAAGCTTCTTCTACCTACCACTCTTGTTTCAGCTAATTTATGCTTACTATATTTGCTTTCCTTTTTTGTGTGCCTTGGGGATTTCTCTTATGACGTAGGCAATAGATGTAAAAGTATTTTTGCTGTTGGTGTTGCTTATCTAGAACTTACATACTTCTCAGTGTGAGGACTTTTTAGAATATGTAATCCATCCATACTGCTAAAAGGAGTCACATATAAAGTATTGAGTAACTTTCTTAACATTCCATTAAATGACACAAGTTTTAACTTGATTCATCTCTTTTTACTGATGCTTCAGAAAAGCAATAAAGGAAAGTCCTTCTGTCCTTTAGGTTAGACTTAGAACACTAGGAAAGGAATCCAGCTTCAACTCTTCCAAGTGATACCATAAAGGCCCTAACAAAGTGAGGGGGAACAAAAAGTACCCTAAAATGATTTTCATGTGAAGAGACTCATAATCCTCCTAAATGCCCCCAAACCAGACTATTTCTAGGGCTTCCATCTCAGGTTCTTCAGATGGTACAACATACACACAGATTACTCCTATCAACTTCATGAGTTAAATTTCTGACTGATGGAATTTCTTTCCATTTGCTGGCCAAATTGTTCTTTCCTCACTGTTATTATAGACTCCACATGATGATTAAATATCCATACCATAGCTCATTTAGATACAAATTCTTGGCATTACCAATGACCCTTTAAATATCATTTTTCCCCCATTCCAATTGTCCTTTTTTGTTCCTTTCATAGACCCAATAGTGCACTACCTATAACTACCTATAGCTTAACATAAGTCACTTCTAAAAACCAACTAAGTCTAGCTAGAATAACTTCTATAACTGCTTACTAAGTAGACAAAAATCAAATGCAAAGCTTCTTGTGTGTCTTTTGCAATGAGAGAGAAGGAAAATACACAAACATCTGTTACAGTTAGAGCAAACTGGAAAACCTCTAGAGATTAACCATATTGGACACCAACTTGGAAAAATATCAGTATGATATGTTTAGAAAAATGAAATCCTGAGTTGCTACCCAGCTTCTTTGAGAAAATGTTTTGCCAATTCAAATATAAATACATGTGGTAATAATCAATGCCTGTGGCTTTTCTAGATTACTATTAAATACTCATTCTAAAAATAATGCATTTATTTTTATTGGTGTAACTTAAAACTTTTGTTTAAAATTCTAACTTAAAATATAGACCTTTAGATACTTCAAATAAAGAGTATTAGCCAAATGTAAAGGAGTAAAGGTAAAGGGGAAGGTGAGATAAAAGAGGAAGAGTAAAAATGTGGAAGAAAAATGAAAAGAAAGAATAAAATGGAGAAAGAAAGTATTGGGGGCAGAGAAGTAGTCTAAAAAAGGTTGGAGGTTTAGAAGCAACCCTTTCTTTTTCTCCTTGCAGTTAGATATGGACATGTGACTGACTCTACCTACCAACATAATGTGAACTAAAATGATGTATGCCATTTCCAAATTTTAATCTTTCATATTCTCTCTTCCTTAGTCTGACAGCCAGATACACAGAACCCAGTGGAAGACTCAAGCTCTAGGGTGGCAGAGGCACTAAAAGGAAGAAGTATGGATCCCTGAATGACTGCTTAAAATAGAGTCTTTCCTTATGGCAGGCTCTTACTAAACTGACACATAAGCAAGAACTAAACTTTTGTTTTGAGGCATTGAGATTTCAGAGATCTTAATTACTCAGGCTTGCCTGCCCAATTAAATTGTTTTCTTGAAGTGAGGAATTCTGATAAATACCAAAAAGGCCTGGCATTGGCTTACCAGTTAGAAACCAAGCAGTAAAGAAACAGCTGACATAGGTTCAAAAAAAAAAAAAAAAAAAAGATAGTAACATATTGGATTACACAATGGCAAAATAATAAAACTGTTGCCTGTTTTCCACATGACAATAAAATCTCAAGATCTAAAAATAGCAAGAAATAATCAGAATGTTGTGAGTTACCTGCTGCTGGCTTCTTTAGGCAAGGTATTACAAGAAAGTGATGCACTTTAAGAAGAATTGGCTTGTTTCAAACAGAAATAGAAGAGAGCATAGAAGTTTAGAAAAGTCTACTGCTACTAAACCTTTAATAAAAGTTTGAGAAAAGCTTCAAGAAAAAAAAAAAAAAAGTCCAGTAAGACTTCCCAGTTAAACAAAGTAACTTAACCTTGTAACAAAGATTGATTAAGGGTCCAAACCTCCAAACCATGCTTAATGTCTCAGATAGCCTCAGGTTGCCTCTGTTATGTTCAGGGAGGAATATGGGAGAAAATCTTTTTTTAAAGATTTATTTATTTATTTATTTATTTATTTAACAGAGAGAGAGTACAAGCAGGGGGAGCAGCAGGCAGAGGGAGAGGGAGAAGCAGGCTCCCTGCTGAGGAAGGAACCCAATGCGGGACTCGATCCCAGGACCCTAGGATCATCACCTCCAGGATCATGATCTGAGCCAAAGACAGTCACTTAACCAAGTGAGCCACCCAGGCACCCAGAAAATCATTTTAAAAGGAAAAATAAAAGCAAAGATGAGAACCAGTGTAGAAAACAACTAGGAAAGAGTATGTTTATTGGCACATGAAACTGATTGGAAACAGTAAGATCAGTAGCCTATTACTTTTTTGAGGGAGTTATATTGACAAAGAAATTACAGACCTGGTCTAAGACATCCCTCAAGCAAGAATGATCTGTGAAAGCTGTGCCTCCTTCAAGGCATACGTCCCAACTTCTACTTCAGATGTGGTCAAGGAAGATACGGACAGGCAACCACCTCCCAGAGGATAGAACCAGGGGCCATGAACCAGGGAGTTTCTCCAAGAGAGCAGAACTGGGACTAATTAAGGAACTTCCTCTATCTCCAGAATAGGGAACATTTCATAATATCTATCCAGTGAATTTGAGCTGTTATACACCAGTGACTGTATTAACCATTCTATTTCTTAATGCAAGTGTTTATGGTGTTTATTCAGTCTCTGTTACACCAGTGTATGGGAGGGGGGAGGTCGAAAATTTACTACTTTAGCCCATAAATCACCAAACAATGAGGCGTTTCATCTCTCACTGAGAATCAACTGAGAGATTCTGCACTTTGAGCAGGATGAATTACTAGATGGGACTTTAGGTTGTCTTGCTTGCAAAAAGCATGTCTTCTGTGCAAGAAAGGAACAGTGAAAAATATACTTGGTGGTTAGAAAGGCAGACTGTGCTGGTATCTTCAGTAAAGTTCATTTTCTTCTGGATGCCCAGAGACTGTTTCCCAGGATCCTTTTTGCACTTAAGTGTGGACATATGAATCCGTTTGGACCAACAGGAATAGGACAGAAATTATACATATAATTTCTATGACTAGACACTAAAAATCTCTTCACAATCCTCCACACTCTTTCTGTATCAACAAGCTGGATCGAGGATCAGAGGAGGATTCTGAGGCCCTGTGGGAGTGTGTAGCCATGAAATGGAAGTAGTTTGGTTCCCTGAATGACCGTATGGAGCGGTGACACCACCACCATTACCAAAATGCACTGCAAAAAATAAATGCTTATTAGGTTACCCACACTGAGATTTTGAAGTTGTTATAGCAGTTAATCTACTTTGGCTAAAATGGCTTTCAGACTGAATACTGAAAATTAGTGTCAATCTTCCATTTTTCTCTCCCTTCTTACATAAGATCACTTAAATAATAGGTCTATTGTGGTACCTAAATATCTTTCAAATACTCCTCTTTCTCACTGTCCCTATTGCCACTGCCTTCAGGTCCTCATAATCTTGCATCAGAATTATTGATAGAGTCTTCTACTTAATCCCCTTACATTCCAGTTCACTGCCTATACCCTAATTCATCCTGGACACTGCTTCCAGAAAATTTTCTTAAATGCAAATCTCCCTACTCAAAATCTTTCAGCGTCTTCTAAATAACTTCAGAGAAATTCCAAATTCCTTATCACAGACTAGAAGGACTTCACAATTTTATCACCATCTACCTCTCTGGCCACATCTCCCCACCCCACTCCACCACATGCTCTCAAATTTCTTCCATACAGAAGTATCCTCTAGGTCTTCCAATTATGTAGCTCCCCTAGGTAACTACCAAGAGCCTGGTTGCCTGCTTAGGGTGTGAACAGAAAACAGATTCCTGCTCTCACTGTGTTACTCTGAAACACTCAAGCTTTAGCCACCGGTACCCTTATTCCTCACCTCTTAGTCCTCACTCTTCATCCAGTACCCGAACTTCTCTCTGTTCATTGCTGAATCCTTGGCCCTCTTCCTTGGTCCATTTTCTGTTAATGTCTAACTTGACACTTATATTTAGAATAGGGACTAATCCTATTTTGCCCTCATACTAGTCTGACTCCACTTGACCTCATCCTTCAATTTTACATTCCCACTGACCTCTTTCAGGATAATTCCCTCCACCAACTAGCATCTACTCTCTCTGCTACTTCCTAGGACTATCAAGCCTCCAGTTTCTCCTATTCCCCACCACCCAATGGAAGCCTTACCTGGGGTTGAAAACAAGACTAACACAGGCTTCTTTAAACTTCCATTCCAGTGTCCATACTTACTTCACTTAGCGTATGCCCTCCTATTTTGCCTGGAGATCCCAAGTCATCTTTAAATACCAATTCAGATATTACCACCTCTGTAAAATTGTCCTTGATCCTCAAAGTGGAGTTTTACCTTTTCTTTGCCATACTCCCACAGCATCTATCTATAGCCCTATTTTATTACTAATTTCATTGTATTTTAACATTTTGTTTACTGTTCATCTCTAGAGAGTAAGATCACTGAGGGCAGAAATTTTTATTCATGTAGCCCTGATTCCTAGCATAAGGCAGGTGTTTCTTGATCAAACCCATAACATCACTGACACCCAAAATGTAGTTGAGGAAGAACAAAAACAGGATTCAGCTTGGCAACATGGATTAGTCAAAAACACACTAAGCTGGGTCAAAAGACGTAACTCGGTAACTATTTCAAAGAGCAATGAGCAAGGCATCTTAAACTCCCTAGAACATGGACTCATTTGATCAATAAGGATTCTACAACTCCAAATTCTAGATATCACACAGACATATTTGTCCCATATCAGAAGTGGTGGGAGATGGGAGCACATAGAACAGTTTATCATGGACAACACCAGATTCCACGCAGAACTTTAGAGCTTGGTAAGATCTGTGACCACCTTACTTTCTCACACATTAGTAGCAATACTTTATTAATCAGAATTTTATCAACTATCATCTTTTCTCCCTAGCAAAATAAACTTTTTGGGGCGCCTAGGTGGCTCGGATGGTTAAGCGTCTGCCTTTGGCTCAGGTCATGATCTCGGTGTCCTGGGATCGAGTCCCGCATTGGGCTCCCTGCTCCTTGGGAGCCTGCTTCTCCCTCTGCCTTTCTCTCTCGCTCTGTCTCTCATGAATAAATAAATAAAATCTTTAAAAATAAATAAATAAAAATAAACTTTTTGATTGCCCTCTGTAAACTATATATATGTATATTTTAATATTTTATTTATTTGAGACAGAGATAGCAAGAAAGAACATGAGCAGGGAGGAGAGGGAGAAGCAGGCTCCCTGCTGAGCAGGGAGCCCTAAGTGGGGCTGGATCCCAGGACCCTGGGATCATGACCTGAGCCAAAGGCAACCGCTTAACCAACTGAGCTACCCAGGCGCCCCTAAACTATATTTTTATGATTTTTGTCTGATTATTGTCCAGCTTCCAAATTACCAAGAGCATCTTCAAAGGTTTTGCCATTTTGCTGATAGTTACCACTGAATATGTAAACAGAAATACATTGGTTTTTAAAATCGTTATTTCTAAGTCAGAAGCTAGCTGCTTCATGAGAACTATCTTACTCATAGGATAAAATTGCCAGCGATATTTGGCTTGATTTAGCCTAACTTGGAGAAGGGGCCAAATCTGTCATAACTGATACTTGCCCGAGCTCGTATCCAGAGAGCGAGGAGCATATGCATGTTATCAAGTCATTGTCTCATTACTCCATCAGTTCTGTGTGTGTGCTGGGCAACACTGTGTCTGTCTACTCTGAGCCTGAGAACCAAACCTTAATGCCAATAGTTATCAGGCTTCTGGGGAAATGGCAAAAGCTAGACCGTGGTAAGATTAAGATCCAACTGGCTATGCGAGGATGTTAAGAAAGTTTGGGGAAAAAAATTGGCCTGGTGAACAAGTTGCTTTTATGCTCCTTTAGCATGTTTAGAAGTTTTAATACACATACACAAGTATACCAGTTTTTTTCAGAAAGATCTGACATCTCACAAGCCTACTAGAAAAAAAAATTTTATGTAGTTCTAATTATTGATGACAGTTAGAAATGTATCTCAAAGTTCCCATTATAATTAGATATGTGTCTTGAAGTTCCCTTTAAGTATATAATTTAAATGTGTCTTGAAGTTCTGGGAAAGTAACTTTATCTTATATCCTTTTTATTTTAGGAAAATTTTTAAGATCAAAACAACGTCAGGAATATGTAGAATGGGCATTTTGAATAGGAGTTTTCTTGCTTTCCCAAAGGGTCTTCATTATCAGGGATCTTAGATCCTATTTCCTCCCATGTCAGCAGGGAGTTGCAGAAATGACACTAGCCAGACTGTGGGAACAAACACCAAAGTGTGAGCTCCCCATGCATTTTTCTCTATTAAGCCAGAGCCATAGAAGACTGTGGTAGTTTCTGCTCTTTTTGGCTTCATTTCCTCACATACACAGTTTTCGTAGGTTAAGATATAAATCCTATATTTCTCTGAAATTCAAGAAAAGCCAGACACTCCATAAGATTCATCAGTCAGCTAAGCAAATACGCAGTGTCTCAGTGCCTAGGAATATTCAACAAATATGGTAATTGATTTGCATATTTCGGTGACCCAATTTCCTTTCCTTTAAATTTAGTATCAGAGCAAAACTAATGAATACATACATACATTTTGATAGCTTTAAGTACTCTACAGCAGTCTCTAGTCCCTCATTGACCCCTTGAATTCCTGAAAGTAGGTTTTTCAACGCAACATAATGTATTCAAGGACAGGTGATAAAAGGTAAATAATGCCTGAATACCTTTAGCATGAATAAAATTCTAAAATCTAATCTACCACCAAAACTTCTCAATTCCTGAATTCTTGAGGTCTTTAATAGGGCAGCAAATTCTCTGTTATTCTTCCCATTGAGAGCTCCAGTCTAATTCCCCTCTCTTTGAATCTGAGCTGGGCTTAGTATGTTGATTGATCAGTAGAATGCTGCAGATGGGCTGTTTCGGCACTTTGGAGACTCAGTGATCAGAAACCTTGCAACTTCTTCCCAGACCTCTTAGAAGACTGTGTGGGAACACTAAGCTACCATGTTAGAAGTCAGACTACTTTGAGACCGTCATGATAGAAGATCAAGCCACACGAAGAGGTCCTGGAGACACCACGTGGAAAGAGCAAGAGACCAAGAAACAATCAAATATGTGAGTGAAGAAGCCACCTTATTAAGTGGATTCTCTGGCTCTAAATGCCTAGCTGATGCCCCAAATGGATCAGAAACAAGCTGGCCCCTGAGCCTTGTTTGGATTCCTAGATCAGAAAATCCTAGGAAAATGAAATGGTTGTTCGAAGAAGTAACCACGTGTTGATGTAGTTTTGTAGCAATAAATAAAATAGAACAGAATTTGGTACCTGCATTTGGATGTCATTATAAACAAAAACCTAAAACATATAACACTGGCTTGTGGACCCAGCAGTGAGCAAAAAAATGGAAAGGGTTCACTGGGCTTGAAGGACTGTGAGGAAATCATGACCAGAGGCTGGAGAAAAAGGTCCCCTCTATTGTGTAGTGGTAGAAGATTTGGTAACATGAAGCACCCCCATAATTTGCAACAAACAAAAAAACCTAATGAACTGAATGATTTATCTGAAGAGATTTCCAGATAAAATGCTGAAAGTGACAATCAGCTCTTTATAGCTGTAGAGCATAATGTTCAAGAGAATTAAAAAGAAAAAAAAAAAACTGTTCAGCTTTCAAACAGAATTGAGAAGAAACAAAGGAACCAGGACTCTCTGGATTTAAAAATAAGAGTTTTTAATCCTAGTTTTTCTAATTAACAAAATGCTCTCAAAATAAGGAATGGCCTCCAGGTAAATACTAAAGCTCTAATGCTACCAGTAAAGCATCACCTTAGGGGTAACCATATCAAAATATGGCTAAGAATTACTGAAGGATGTGTATATACTAGGGCTTCTAAAAAATCTTAAGGTCCTGCTTCTCAGATCCTCTCTCCGAGACAAAAGTGCCTCTAAAAATCTTAAGGATATTTTCTCCAAGCATCCGGACTCCTGGTCCCAGGTTTAAAACCAAACAAAACCCCTATTTTGGAAAGAAGTGTGGTCTGGCTTCGAACCAGTGGAGTGGATTATAATTTGATACACACAAACCCACAAAGTTTTTAAAGGAATCATATTAGTTTGAACTGAAATTACAAAATGAAAAGAGGCCTTTGAACCTTTGAATTTCTTTGGGGAGAGAGCAGGCTAAGTAAACTAGTCAGTTGGAAACAAGGACCATTTCTCATGGAAAAGGAAGCAGGAGTCAGTGGCAGAACCAAGAGTCCAGAGGGCAGAGCAAATAGCCAGGAAGAATCATTCTCAAGGGTCAGGACCGGGCCCTAATCAAGAAGTGGCAACACATGTCCAAATGGATTTCATCATTGCTACAAACCAATGAGTGTTTATATGATTTCTGCTTTGCCCCTTTTTGAGCCAGTGTCCACTGGGGTTCTCCCACCCAGTTCTGCCATTTTATGTTGTGTGTTGGGGTGAGGAGAAAATTTGTCTCTGGCTCACATGTCTTCAGAATTGTGCTGAAGAAACTTCATCTGAGAAACTTACATCTGGACCTGATTTAACTGATCAGATCCCAGACCTCAAGCAAATGCTGAAAAAAAAAGGAGGAGATTGGGGGGCTTTGGGATATGTGAATATTTTGTGCATTGCAGGGAAATGTAAGTAACTTGTGGCCAAAAGACAGACTGTAAGGCTAAAGGTGTCTACAAATTCTTTGCTACTTTCCCCACTGAATCTTGACTGGTATTAGTGACTTGCCTGACCCATAGAATACAGTGTAGGTGAAATACTAGGACTTCTGAGGCTAGATTATGAGAAGCCTTGCAGCTTCTGTCAGGGTCCATTGGGACACGTTCTCTGAGAGCTCTAAGTCACCCAGTAAAATATCTGAGCATCTCAAACCACCAAGTTGTGAGAAGCATAAGTCATCAGCAGAGGCCCTACTGCATGAGACACCATGTGGAGAGAAAGGTTAAGGAGCATTGAGGTGCCAAATATGTGCATATAAAGGGCCATCTTGGAAGTGGCAGCTGCAGCCGGAGCTGCCCTTGATTACATCATCTGGACCCATTCCCAAATTCCTGATCTACATTATTGGGGTGGGGAGGCGGTTCATTTAAGCCCCTAAGTTTTGAGAGTTTACTACACATCAATAGATAACCAGAACATTTTCCTTGCTTATTTTCCCACCACGTTTCCTCCCAAGTTGAAATCTTTCTATTTTAGAATCTTTCCCATGGGTTTAAACTTTTAGGCTACAGTACGATAACAAACTTCTAGAACTACCCTAATTGTAGAACTCCTTTTATATATAATGTTTCTCCTTTCATATTAGATCCCCATTTATAGAACATTTTACCACAAACATGAGTGCTCCTTATTGGTTTATTCTTTCAAAACATGCTGCCAAAACTGAACTTGTAATTCCAGAGTGCTCTGCTTCTTAACCACAGCAAATGCTGATGTTACTCATTAGCTGGTAAATGCCACTTTGTTCCTATCCTTTTTGATAAGGCATAAAGCAGATAACATTTCAGTAGACTATGAAGCTGCCCCAGCTGATACCAAGTGGGAGAGACACAGTCTCCATTGAACTCTGCCCAAATTGCAGATTCATGGACAAAATAGATGTTGTGTTTCAAGTCACTAAGTTTTGAGAAATAACTGACTTTGAATCCTATCAAGAAGAAAATTTTTCTCCCTCCCCTTCCAGAAACACAAATAATAACCCTATTACAACCTGTTTATAGGAGCTATTGCATACTTGAATAAAAATGAAAATTTTCCGTGGGGATCACCTACTCCAGACAATCTCCCAATCCTTGCTGGCACTGAAAATAACATTGCTGTTTTAGAAAACAGATGCTCCCCATTTATTAAATATAACAGGGTTTCTGGCTAAGTTGGAACAGAGACTCAGAATGCCACAGTGTGAGGTCAGTCCCAAACCATTCCCCACACACGCTGCTACAACTCATTGAATCCTATCCACAATGGCGAATGTTTTTGTTTAATTCACCTGCAGCATATTTACCAAGGGCCTGTGGTGTGCTCAGTACTATTCCAGAACCTGAGCTTACATCAGGAACAAAATAACATCAAAAAAAAACAAAAAAAAACAAAAAAAAACAAAAAAACCTGCTTTTCTAGACCTTACATGCTCTTCAGGAGCAAGAAAATAAACAGGTGAATGAGACCATGTGTTAGTGATGATCATCCTGTAAATAAAATAAAGGGAGATGGGAGAACCAGGGAGAGAGCAATTTGAAATATGAGAAGATGGCAAAAGACACGGATGCTCAGAGGCAAGCCCTGTGGATATCTGGCAGGGGAGGAAAGCAGTCCAGTGTGCAAGGACCAGAAGGAAGGGCTATGCCTGGTGTTTTCCAGTATATGTGATAGATGGAGAATCTTGGTGGAAGGCAGAGAGTAACCAGGGACCTAAAGTAATCGGAGTGGCTCAGACTCGACACCAGGGTGGTGAGAAGCACAAAAGCACCGATTCCAGGCACAGGGGGGAGGTTGTACTTGAGCCAACACTGGCCCAGCCTCCTGGAGTCCTATGCACTACAGGAAGGTGAAGGTTGTGTGGTGGAACTGAAAGCCCCGAATCTAAGCAGCTCAATGAGACCTCCACACCCAGAGAACCAGGTGCTAAAGCACGAATAAGGACATACTGCTAGGAACCCAAGCAATTCTGCGTGGCATCTCCCTTCCCATCCCGCAAACCACCTGTCTTTACCTCCACATCACCTCAGGAAAACACACTTTTTAAAGCACATTTTATTTTGAAAGAGTCTCAACTTACTGAAATGGTGTAAAAATTGTACAATTTAAAAGTCACTTGTTAATGGAGGCCTCGTGATCCTTGAATACATTAGTGTTTGTTTCCTACAAACAAGGACATTCTCCTACGTAATCTCAATATCCTAAAAATAAGAGCTACATATCCACATCTGATTCTTAGACCCTACTCAAGTTTCACAAATTAATGAAGGGACTGTATATTCTTTCCTTATTTATTATCTACTGTTATTTTCTAGGCCCTCCTCTGGCTCCCATTTTAGACAGAAGCAATACATTTGTGAATAAAACAGAGTAAGATTCCTGCCTTCGAGGAGTGCATATTCCAGCAGATGGAGAGAGAGGAAGAGATCTAAAAAAGGAACACATAATAAATTACATAATATATTAGAATTACATGGAAAACTATGGGGGGGGTTGTGAAACAAGATAAGGTAATCAGGGGTGATGGGAAGAGGAGTTTGCAATTAAAACAGGGCAGTCAGGGTTGGCTCATTTTCTCCTAAATCTCCAGCGGGCTTGAAGGAACAAAGGCATTTTGCCATGTCTGGAATATTCTAGGTAAGTATGAGTAGAGCGCATTGAATGAAGTGTGAGATAGAGGGGATGAGGTAGCAGAGAACTCTAGGTCTTTATAAGGACTCAGTCTTTGATTAAAAGTGATATCAGGAGCCAGTGCAGAATTTTCAGCCAAGGAGTGACATAAATGGACAATCAGGATTATCGGCTGTAATGTTGAAAAACAGACTGAACAGGGAGCTATGGCAGATGCATGGCTACTCATTAAAAGGCAATTCTAGAAATCCAGGTAGGATACTCTGGTGGCTTGTCCATGGTAGTAGCAGCAGTAGGTGAAAAATAATGAGTCCTCTGAATACGTTTTGAAGTTACAAGAAAGAAAAGGCATCTCTGTGCTGGGAGGAAGCAAGTGGTGGACACCTTTAAGGTACCAAAGGACAACCTAGACAACCCAAGGAGGGTAAGTGCCACCATATGAGTGACCTCAACGTATACAAAATGTGCAGTAGGCTAGTGTAGTGAAGACCTAGACCACGTGGTCCAGAACTCCAGCGAGCAGGAACAGAAACCAGGACCACACTTCTGAGGATCTTTATCCTGAGTGCCTGTTTGCTGCAATTAACAACATAATTTTTGAAGGTCTGGCATGACACAGTCCTAGAATTCTATTCTCAAAACTACTGATGCAGATTCTCCAGTGGCAAAACCCCAAAACGTCATTGTGTTTAGTGTAGTATTTTTTCTTTTCTACTTTCACTCCAACCAAAACAGTGGAGTACAGATGACCCTAGAACAACACACGTTTGAATGCATTGGTCCACTTGTATGTGGATTTTTTTTTTTTTTTTTTTTTTTTTTTGGTAAATGCAGTACTGTATTCTCTTATGATTTTGATAACATTTTCTCTAGTTTGGCTTTATTGTAAGAATAGAGTGTATAATACAAATAACGTATGCACTAACATTGGGATCTGCCTCTCAGATACATTTGGTAGGTATTTATACTGGGGGGGACCTCTTTTCACTTAATACCCATTTTATTAATAAGGTGAGGCCATATGCTTCAGGAAGTTATGTGGACATGTGTACTAACACAAAGCTCTTCTGAGGTAATATCCTCCCACAACACAACTTTCCATTGACTTACCCTCCATTCAAAGAGGTAGAGTCAGTCAGGCCTTGTTTCTCCAAACACCTACCACTTTAATGGAGAAAAAAAAAAAAAAAGAAAAAGAGGCTGTATAACAAAAAAAGGGTAGACACCATGTTTGCCTTACTCTAATTCCTTTTCTCTTCAAGAAAAGAGGCCAACTGACAATTCCCCCCAAAAATCTCCAAAACTGTGAGGGACTGAAATGTCTAATATTCTAAAAAGCTTCTTAAAATTTTCATCTATTTAAAAAAAATTCATTAAAATGAAATGGATTATACATCAGGGTGGGGGAGAAACATGGCTAAGTGGC